>NW_027187338.1:10021695-10125142 GCF_028583685.1 Petaurus breviceps papuanus | reverse complement strand
GAGAAGGCATTATCATGTAATTTGGAGAATACTGGATTTGGAGATGGGAGATCTGAATTAACACTTACCCCTATTAGTTCTTTGACCCCCAAACAAGCCATTTAATATGTCTGAACCTCAGTTTCCTCATCTATAAAATGGGGATAATAATCTCTGCCCTGCCTACCTCCTATAGTTAAGATTATATGACCCAGTGTGTACTGTGCTTTGTAATGACAGATGTTGGTACTCTTTTATGACAGGGTTTATTATCCTCATTTTACAAAGGAAGAAACTAAAGCAGAAAAATTAAATTACACATCAATGTGCAGGGGAGCCAGGACTCAAAATTCAAGCCACAATGGTCTTAGGATCTTAGAGCCAGAAGGTCTTAGAGGTCACTTAGACCAAGCCCCTTCATTTTACAAAGGAGGAAACTGAGTCCCAGAGACATTAAGTGACTTGCCCAACACTAGCAGTGCTAAACAGAGTCAGGATTTGAACCCTGAGTCTTTGGATTCCAAATCCAATTCTCTTCTCAATCTATTGAACCAGACCCAAATTCAAGCCTAGGTCTCTAGCCATAAATACTATAGTGAATGATTCATTCTGGCCACTCCCTAAAAAAGGGCAGTCAAGACTGTATTGGCCACCAAGGGAATCCTTTGCACTGGAGCCACACACAAAGCCGAGGGGCTAGGTGGCCTTCTGACTTTCAGGGAGACACTCAGGCATAGCTGGATGGCTAAGCTGCTCTAGACCAGCGCCTAGGAGAGGGTGGGTGGGAGGGGTCAGAGTCATGAATCATCCGTTCCTGGGGGCAGAGGGAGGTGGGGTCCTGCCCTTTGTGCCAGCTGAGCTGGTCAAACAGGAACTGGAGGAGCAGACAAGCTGCTGGGCTGGGCTGGGCTAGGCCAAGGGGCGGGCTGATGGGAAGGGAAGGAAGGGAGGCCGGGCCAGAGCCTCAGCCTACGGAGGCGGGAAGAGGGTGCAAGCTCTGGGGACGTTCAGCCAGGCCACCCCCTGAGGCCTCTGGGGGTTAGGCTGGGGCTTGGGAACAGTGGAAGGAGGATGGACCTGGGGCCTCTGGGAGGGCCCTGGGAAGAGGAGCCTCAGTAAGCCAGACCCCAACAAGGAGCCTGGGACCCCCGCCCTTACGAACCACAATGTGTCTGCGACTGGGTAAGCTAGCTCTTCTGGCCCGCCAGCCCCGAGGGAGGAGGGAGGAAAAGAAGGAGGGAGGGAGAGATTGTCATCCTGTCCTATACAACTACCAAGCTGGAGAGTTCCTCAGAGAGTCAGGACAAGTTGTCCTCCCTAAAAAGGTGGTCTCTGAGTCTCCTTCTAGTCCTGATATACCATATGATCCAGTCTGAGCCCCCCATTTTACAGATGGGGAAACTGAGGCTCAAAGAGAATAAAAGGCTTGCCCAAGAATTAGAACCCAAACCTCCCCACTCAGGGCTGTTTGTTTTTCTTTCTCCAACAGCACCCGCCAAGGGAGCCCTTTAAAGTAGGATTCCCAGGTCCCCTCTTCTCACCCCTAGTGTCTCCCAGTAACCAGATGTGGTGGAAAGATCCCTGACTTGGGAGTTAGGAGAGGTGACTGCTAGTCTCTCCCTGCTCTGCCATTAGCTGGCTGTGGGCCTCGGGAAAGCCCCTTCTTCCCATTAGGTCTCCTTAAAACTAGGTCATCTCCAAGCTTTCTATCAGCACTGACTCTTCCCCAGCCTGCCCTCTACCACCACCACCACCTTCTAGGGCCAGCCTCTCCCTCCTCCTCCAGGATAAAGGGCTTGGATTCTGACTTTTTCTGCTCACATAAGGAGCAGGGCTCCCCTGGTGGGCTGGGAAAGGAAAGGATGAATATTGGAGATGCCCCTGAGGAAGAGAGGCAGTCAGGCAGGTAAAGAATCACAGTCCCTCAGAGAGGGGTAGAGGGAGCCCTTAGAAGGATGGTCAACATATTCATTTGAATTTTTCAAACAAGACTCTCTTCTGGTTCAGGCCTCAGCTTCCTCATCTGTACAATGGGACTCTGAGATGTCCCATCAAGTAGGAAGGGTTGGCATGGGACTGGATGTGTGGCCACCAGCTTGGAAAGGGCCATTGTAAGGGGCATATCCTTGTTGTCTACTGGTATCTGGACTCAGGTGGGACTGGAGGAGGGTGGCATGGACATGACAACGAGGCCAGGCTACCAACAATCTCAAGAGGATGCCCCCTAGGCCTCCTCCCCAGGGCTCAGTGAAGGAACAAATTAATCACCCAACCAGGCTCTTCCTGAGAACCTAGGGGAGATGGCAAAGAAGGGGGAGGGGAAGATGGAAGCCCCACGGGCAGGGAGGGGGGTGAAGAAGGGGGAGGGGAAGATGGGAGCCCCATGGGCAGGGAGGGGGGCAGTGCAGCAAGAAGCAGGGGCTCAGGAGGCTGCCTCCACTGCCCTTCCCTCCTCCAGGTGGCCTGAGTTGCAGCGATTACAAGAAGATTCTGATGAAGACAGGCCTGGTGCTGCTGGTTCTGGGACACATCGGCTTTATCACAGCTGCCTTGCTGCATGGCACAGCCCTGCGTTATGTCACAGACACCCATGATGCCGTCTCGCTGCAATACGCGGTCTCCAACATCCTGGCTGTCACCTCAGCCATCATGGTACCTGCTCACATTCCTAGGGAGAGGAGAATGTCTCTGCTTGGTGGGAGGTGGTCATTGTCTACATGCGCAGAGAGCAAAAGTTAAAGGCTGGAATGGGACTAAGGACAAGCTGCATCTAGGAGGGGGAGCTTAGAGCTAAATCTGGTGGGCATCTCCTCTAACTCCATAATTTTACAGAAAAGGAAAAGGTTAGGTTAAGTCACTATGTTGGTGTTAGCAGATATCTTGATAGAAGATACCTTGAACCACAAGTTCTTAACCTAGACTCTCAGAACTTTTTTTTTCATTTTTTCTTTTTTTTTTTTAAGCAATCAGGGTTAAGTAACTTGCTCAAGGTTACACAGCCAGTTATTTCTGGGTGTGGTGCTGAGTATCTGAGCCTGGATTTGATCCAGGTCATCCCAACACTGGAGCCGGTGCTCTTACTCGCTGTGCTACCTGGCCACCCTCAGAACTTTTTAAAAATTATTTTTGATAGCTGTATGCTAGTATAATTGTCTTCCTTTGTAATCCTATTTGTTTTGTTTTGTGTATTTTAATACATTATTCTAAGAAGGGTCTGTATGCTTCACCAGACTGCCAGAAGAGTCTAGGATACACACACACACACACACAACCTTCGCCTTAAACCATTTCATTTTAGTCTGGTTCCTAGGGAACAACTGAATACAAACCCTACTTACCCTGTCCAGCAGATAGGTGGGGGACTCTGGGGGCAGAATGTCACATACATTGTCACACAGACTTACTCTGCCCATTGTTTTTGCTTAACTCTTTTTCTTTGTTACAAGGGAGGGCTCACTTCTGGGAACCTATGTCTAGGAATGACTGAAATGTTTTAAAAGGATCATTAAAACATTTTTTAGATAGAAAAAAAACTCCCAAATATCCAACCTACCCCCTCCACTCCATCTCTTCTTGGTCACACCTGTTTTTGAGAGGCAACATGATCTAACAGACAGGACCAGAAAGAACTACCTTTGAATCCCTGTTCAGACCTTTAACTAGCTGTGTGACCCTAGGAAAATCACTTAACCTCTCTATGCCTCAGTTTCCTTTTCCGTAAAATAAGTGGGTAAGACTGTGATCTCTAAGGTCCCCTCCATCTCCAAATCTATGATACCATGATTTCTTGATCTTTTTTTTTTTTTTTTGCTTTTTGGAGGGCATTTGGGGTTAAGTGACTTGCCCAAGGTCACACAGCTAGGTTTTGTGTTAAGTGTCTGTGGCCAGATTTGAACTCAGGTCCTCCTAACTCCAGGGCAGGTGCTCTATTCACTGCGCCACCTAGCCGCCCCCTTGATCTTATTTCTTAAATGAATAAGCAGCACCTAATCTTTATGCTCATGAAATTAAAAAAAAAATCAAAATCAAACATGCCTCCAATACAGACAAGTAACTTCTATAAATAAAGGGGAGAGGGGAGGGGGGAGGGGCTGGAGTGGTAGGCAAGTAAATCCAGAGGAGGCTGGAGGCAAGAACCAATGACAGCTGGGCTTCAAGTGCTGGCTCCGTCATTTACTGACGCTCTGCTCCTTAAGGCTGTATGGCTTTGGACAAGTCACTTTCCTCTCTGGACATTGATTTCATCCACTATAAAATGATGGGGATTGGAGAAGTGGGGGCAGAAGACTTCCTTGAGAAGATGGCTTTTGAGTTTTTGAATGGCATTATAGGCTGCAATGGGCCTTGGACGGAAGGGGCTCCTTCCTCCTTGAGGACAGGGATTGTCTTTTGCTTCTTGTGTATCCTCAGCCCTTAGCATGGTACCTAACGAGGCACTTAATAAATGTTGATTGATTGGTTGGTTGAGGGAGAAGGCCTAAGTGGAGCTGGAGGGTCCCTGTCAGCAGAGAAGGATGTAAAGACTAAAGCCAGATTGAGTAGGGGCATTTGGATTGAAGGGAAGAGCCCCAAGGTCGGGAGACCAATCTAGGACTGGTACAGATAGTCAAGGTGAGATGCAAGGAGGGTCTGGATGAGGGTGACAGCAGTGGGAATGAAGAGAAAGGGTCAAATGTAAAAACATTAAGAAATAAGCCAAGCGGCTGTGCTTTGTGGACCCTAGATCTGGGGTCGGAAGTCTGGGTTCAAGTCTAGACTCTGCCGTTTATCAGCAGTGTGACCTTGATCACATAATTCAGCCTACCGGGGCCTCCATTTCTTCATCTTAAAAAAAAAAATTGTAAATCTTAAAAAGCCAAATAAATAGAAATTATTGTATAAGTTCTTAAAAGTAAAACTCGCAGAACTTGGAATAGACTTACCATAGAATCCATTGCCCCTGGAAGAGTGTGGGATTTGAGGAAAGTTTGTCTTTATAGCCAGGCCCTACTCCCTTCCCCTGGCCCCCTTAAACTGGCAGTAACACATGTGCCTACACGGACTGAGCCCTTGGTCTGGCCTGAGGTTCCAAAGAGATTGTCTTCTCATGGGCAAAATATGGCACCAAGATGGCACAGGCCTAGACTGGAGTTAGGAACCCTTGAGTTCAAATCTGGCCTCAGATACTCACTTACTTACTTAACTGTGTAACCCTGGGCAAATTACTTTAACTCTCTCAGCTTGTTTCCTCATCTGTGAAATGGGAATATGATAGCATCTACATCCCAAGGTTGTTGAGAAGGCCAGTGAGTTAACATATGCAAAAGCATTATAAAAATGCTAGTTATTATTATTGTTAATTATTATTTTTAAAGGGTTTATGTTGCTTTGGACCCCGGTGGGCAAGACAGGAGGCTCCTTGAGTGGGTGCCTCAAGGGTGGTCCTAGGAAAGTGGTGGGTGCAGAAGGAGTGGCCTACAGCCTCCTGTTGGCTCTCCATCCATCAGTGGTTGTGGGGAGACAGAGACACAGGCCCTCCCCTCACTTCATGTCTTTTCTGTCTGTAGATCATCGCCTGTGGGATCACAGTCATTGTGCTGTCCAGATACCTCTCCATTACCTCCCTGGTATAGTAGCACCTAGAAACCCAGGCTGAGATGGGGGGGGGGGCAAGAGGGAAACGTGGGACCAGGCTAGGACAGCATGGGCAAGGGCTGGGGTCAAGCCACCCTTGTGGGGTAGGGCAGGCGATTTGGGGACCGTGTCCCCGAGAAGAGTTGGGCTCCCCCAGAGAACATCAGGGTGTTTGAAGCAGCTGCCTTCTGCCACTGAGTCACTGTGTGACCTTGAGCGATCCCCCTCCCCATGTGTACCTGTTTTCTCCTACATGAAATGAGGAGGTTGGATTTGATGATTTCTCTCCCACTCCCCTTGGCTCACAGTTCTAGTATGTCATACACATACACGCATGTGGACATTATATATATACACATACACGCATTGCCCCATCCCGATTATCTCATGCTCTGAGCTCCACAGCCAGTGGAAGGAAAGATGTCTCAGCCTGTGGGCTGCGTGTATTGGGGAAGGGGCTCTTCCCTGGCCAGTGCCCCCTCCCCTCAAATGGACCTTTTCCTCCAGCGATGGACGGTGTTTGCTGCTAGTGTAACCAGCGCCCTCTTCTCCCTGGTCTGCTCCCTTGGCCTCCTGGCATCTATTGCCATCACCTTCGCCAACCAGGGCAGGTCACTGCTTGCCACCTGTTCCTTCAGGAACTCAGAGCTCCTCTCCCTGACGCCGGACTGCCCCTTTGACCCTACCCGAATCTATGTAAGTGACTCCCAGTGATGGGCCTCCTTAGGACACATGACGACCCTGAGGACCCTCCGCCTATCTGTGTAAATGACTGTTTAGTTTAGAACTCCCTCGATTTTCTCCCAGGTCCTATGTCTGCCTTGTGACCCCCGCCATAGGGTCCTTCCTGAGGTCCCTATCTATGTAAATGTTCCCTGATGGCAGGTCTCCCTAGAGCCCTTACTGCCTTCTTAGACTTGTAAGTGACCCCTTGAGTCTCAACTCACCACATGCACTTATGGAGGTGACTGGGGCGGGGCAGCCTCCCAGCTGGTTCAGCCTCAAGCCTCTCTGGCTCTAAGTTCACTCTGTGTGACCTTGAGGATGTCCCATGCCTTCTTTGGCTCTCTATAAAATGGGGGAGTTGGACCAGATGGCCTCTGAGGTCCATTAGGGCTCTCCAGCTCTTGGCCTGGGTCCCTCAGGGTCACTGTCTCACTCCCTTCTTCCTCTCCTCCCACAGAGCTCTACCCTATGTCTCTGGGCCATCTCCTTGGTCCTCTGTGTAGCTGAAAGTACATTTGCTGTCCGGGCAGCCCAGCTCACTCACCAGCTGCTGGAACTGAGGCCCTGGTGGGGGAAGAGGAGTCATCAATTGGTAAGGACTCTCTCACCCCTCCCTGCACTCCCATGCCCACCCCTGTGCTGGAACTGGGAGTCAGGATCCCTTGGCTTCTCTCCAGGAGCTGCCCAAGTGTGTGACCCCAGGCTGTCCAGTTGTGGTCACTCCTCCTGCTTGACAGCAGATTTCTTCCTGTTTATTTCCTTATCCGGCAGGGGGCAGGTGTCATTGTCCCCAGTGAACAAAGGTGAGAAAACCCGAGGCTTAACTAGGTATAGCATTTGGTTAAGTCACTCCACTAATCCTTAGAATTCAGATCCCCGGAGTCCCTAGGCCAAGAATGCTCTCCCCTGTTACCCAAAAGAGGGAAGCAGGCTTTCCTCAGGCAAGAGCTCCATCCCCTGTTAGTTAATAAAGGGAACCAGCACTTTCCCATGGGACTTTGCCAGCTCTCTTGGGCCTGAGAGGAGAGAGATCAGCAGAGGAGTGTTCCTACAATGTCTCAATGCTGGAAGAAACCTCAGAAACCATTGAGTTCAAGCCTCTTCTCTTCAGATAAGAAAATAAACTCCAGACATGGGGGAGACTTGCCAGGGTCCCCCTGTAAGTTAAAGATTGGGGTGTGAAAGAGAGAAGATGAGAAAAGAGAGGGTGTGTTCAGTGCCTTGGGCTCCCCAGAGCCTAGAAGGGGCCATTCAGTTCCCAGGCCTCAAGATGAGGATTTTGGTAGTTACCTAGTCTAGCCTCCCATTTTACAGATGAGGAAACTGAGGCCCAGCTGGATTATGACTTGTCCAAGCTCAGGTAGGGAGGAAGCATCAGAAGGGGGTCATGAATATAGGTCCTCTGACCCTGGGAGACTGTGTTCTTCTCAAGGTACCATTTAATTGTGCTCACCCACTAGAAAGCATCATTTCCTGACTTTCCCTTTGGCCCCTGAAATCTAATTGACAAGACTGGCACGTGTCCAGAGAAGGCTGACCAGGAGGGGAATGTACACTAGAAATAGCCCAAATGAGACATGATGACATGACCTCTCAGGTTTCCTCCAGAGCTATGCAATGGAGGTGTGTATACTTGAGGAAGGCATGGTAGCTCTCTCCAAGCTGAAGGACTGTGATGGGGGAAGGGGTTAAGTTTGGCTCTGCATGGCCCCAGAGAACAGGACTAGGAGCACAGATGTGTGGGCAGAGGCATGAGGGAAAGCTTTGTAACAATTAGAGGCTGTCTAAAGTGAAATGAGTTGTCTTGGGAGGCAGTGGGTTCTCCATTATAGGAGGACCTCTGACCTCAGTCAGAATGTAGATAACTCCTTGTTGGGAATCTCATAGAGGGTATTTCTGCATTGGTTGGGAATTTGGAGTAGATGCCCTTCCAACCCATTTCCAGACATGTGTCTGTGTGCACTCACTCATGAGTGTGCTGGTTGGAGCGGACTGGGGATATGCAGTGACCAGCAATGGGAACTTCCTCATGACCTCCTTCACAGGTCACAGAAAGCTCAAGCCTTAATGAGGCTGGAGATCTCCTCAGCTGCTCCAGCTCAGAGGCAGCACCCCCCTGAGAGATGGACTTCTCAGCTCCTGGGGCCCTGGAACTCCAGCCCCTTGTTGACCTGGAAAGGGTCCCACTCGCCCTGGGCAGACCTGTGATCCTCTCTCTTTGAAGAAACCAAGCAGGCACCTGAGAGCCTCCCCAGCCCACCCTGTGCCTGAAGCCTGCCTGCTCCCCAAGGCCACCACTCCCAGCCCCTGGCCACTCTGGCCCAGGGCACGGCACTGAGACAAGACTTTATTCTGAAGTTATTAAAAAGAACAAAGTAATTCCAAGTGGATGCATGCTCAGAGGAGGGGGCAGGGACTGCTGACGCTGCCCCTGGGTCTGGGGGGAGGTGAAGAGAATGTTCTGAGACACCCAGTTTTATGGGTGGGTTGGGGAAGGGAGTGAACAGGTCTGGGTGTCTGGGAGTGATAGGGGAGGGCTGGAGGTGGATAGACCCAGACCCACATCTGTGCGTGTACACATGGAAAAGTGCTCAGGGCAGGGCTGCCCCTGGGAGGAGGGGGCTCGTGATTAGCTCCTTCCCACAGTCCCCTTCTACCCCCACCAGACCACCAAGCCAAAGCAGGAGAGACCCAGGCCTGGATAGGAATCCAGGGGCTTGGGGGAGGAGGGAACAGAATAAGATGCCAGTGCCATATGCCACCTCCAGAGCTCCTCCATCATCTCCAGCCCCCTCCACAGGCAGCTGCCCCAGCCTCCCTCCTCACTACCACCCCCACTTCTCTTGAGCTATACGGCTAGCTAGGCCTAAACAGAGTGGGAGGTGTCCTGCTCTTGGCCACGGATGGGGGCCGTGGAGTTCCCTTGGATGGAGTCCTCTGTCCTCTTGGCTGAGTAACCTCAAGGGCAGGGAAGATCCCTTGGCTATCAGGCCTCTCTAGCTGTCCTTGGACTTTGAGGGGAGGACCCAGGTGGGGGGAGGGGGGCAGCTCCTGGATGCATAGGGACATACTATCTTCCCCATTGCAAGTATGTCCACATGCCCAGCTCCTGCCCTTCATATGTCCAACCACCCCAGGGTACTTGGGCTGAGCCCTGGTCAGAGACCAGGGAAGGAGGCAGACTCTACTCCTGCTATATGGAGAAGGGGACCCAGGAGTCTGGGATAGGAGCAGGGGACAGCTTAGGCCCCACCCTAACCTGGGCTTTCCCAAAATCCAGTCTGGACACAAAGACATGGGAAGGGGAAGCTGCGGGAGATAGGAGCTGAAGACAGGGTAAGGCAGGGTCCCAGCCTGGCCCTCTACCCTTCCTTCTCCCCATCTCCCAGGAGGCCCCAGACTCAAAACTGGGAGGTGCTGCTGGGGTCACACTGAAGCAGCCGGACGATGGATGGGTCGCTCTTGGCTCCTCTGATGAACTCCTCCAGGGACAGCTTCCCTGGTGGGGGAGACAGTGGTCAGTTTAAAGAGGATATCAGTCATTTGGGGGGAAGTTGATTTGTTGGTGAGGGATGGGAAGCGGGGCAGGGAGTAGGGGGAGTCTTCCAGGGCAGGAAGGGGGCTTGGTAGGGGGCAGATTTGGGGCAGGGAGCCCCCCTCCCACTCCCCTCACCATCATTGTTTGTATCCATCTGACGGAAGATTTTCTCAGTCCGCTTCTCAGGGGTAGATTCATCCTCTGGCATCTTCATCACAGAAGACACCATCTTATAAATGGCCTAGAGGGGAGAGGGCGAGCCAAGGGTCAGGAGAAAGGAGGAGGACTGACTGATCAGGATGGGCAGGCCTGCTCTCCCCCAATTCCTTCCTCCGCCTTAGCACAGCCTAGCACAGATATCCCAAGTGCTTTCTAAATATGGGAGTTGAATTGACCCAGGCTAGTGACCTATGTGACCAGCAGGGGGTGCTCTGGGCCAGGATCCCTTCTCTCCACCATCTCCCTACAAGATTGAGGCCAAGGGCAAGGCCTGGAATTTCTCTTTACTTGGACCATCAAAGTAGAAGGCAACTATGACATTAGTGCACTCCGGAGCAAATCCCCCCTCCCCGATTTATGCTAAATAGATGTAAATGAGCATCTGCTTTGGGAGTCCTCAGCTTGGACAGCCTGGGGAGAGGAAAATGGGGAAGATAGGACCCAGCAAGTAGATATTATGCAAATGTATGCAAATACACATGTCAGGTGTCAGGTGTCAGGTTGGAGAGTCAGGAGCATAGGCAAGGCTGGTAAAGAGGGTTCAGCAACCAGAAGATCAAGGAGATATTTATACTAATTTATGTGAAATTATGCAGATGAGCACCAAGGGCAGGGCTTGGAGGTCTGCACTGAGCCATGCTGGGAGGAGTCACTGGCTGCCATCGGAGGGGGACAGTTCACACATGCACGCACATGAGTGCGCACATGTATGCACACGTGCATACACGCACACACATGTGCACACGTGTGAGCACGCACTGTAGGGAAACAGCTTCTCCTTCCAGTGAAAAGTGAAATAATCATCCTAGGAGCATCATGTTCAAGAGTACAGAGCTTAGACTCATGGAGAGAAGCTTCGGGTCGATCTTAGATATTAATTATTAATAACTAACATTTAGATAGCACTCACTCCATGCCAGGCACTGTGCAAAGCTCTTTACAATTATTTATCTCTTTGGATCTTATGGTCCAATCTCCTCATTTACAGAGCGGGAAACTGAGGCACCATGAATTAACAGCAGAGGCCAAACTAGAATCCAGGTCTCCTTCCTCCTAATCTTTGTAATTTTTTTCTCCAACAACACACTACTTATTCGAGGGACAGAAAGGATAAAAATCTGACTGAAAAAAAGAGAACCTTAGAGGAGAACATCTCATGAGAAGAACCTGGAAAGGAAGGTGGGGACCAATAGGTGAAGAGCCTTGAATGCCAGGATCAGGAATTGTGGCTTTGCTCATAAGAGGGCAGTGAAGTGATAGAAGACAGGAACTGTATCCTCTCTTCAGTGTCTCGGCACTTGGCACCAGGATGAGCACCCCAAAGCAGACAGTCCCCTCCGCTCTATGCCCACCGGCTCCCCCTCTCTAGCCTGATTCTTTATGACCTTCCTGGATCATGGCGATCGCCGTCCCAGCTCCAGTCTCTCACCCCGCCAGTCCCATATTTACATGCTACCACAGAATACTGCCAGACCAGTCTTCCTTGCACGGACATGCTAGTGCTATTCTCCTGCCCAGTTATCTTCAAGAGCTCTCCACTGCTTCCATATAGCTTGTCTCCCATGCCTGTAATGTGCTCCCTTCTTACCTCTACCTCTTAGGATCCTTAGCTCCTGATTCCTTAGGGTTCAGGTCAGGTGTCCCCTCCTGGGGGAAGTCTTTCATGACTCCTTACCCCCACCCACTGTTGCTAGTGATTTCCCCCTCCTCAACTGATCTTATATTTATCTTGTTTAGCCTTTCACAGTCACGTTCAGCTCTTCATGACCCCATTTAGGGTTTTCTTGACAAAGCTTCTGGAATGGTTTGCCATTTCCTTCTCCAGCTCATTTTACAAATGAGGAAACCGAGGCAAATAGGGTTAAGTGACTTGCCCAGGGTCACTCAGCTAGCATCCAAGGCCAGATTTGAACTTGTGAAGATGAGTCTTCCTGATCCCAAGCCCAGTGCTCTCTCCACTACACCACGTTATATCTCCCTATAAAATGTAAGCTACTTGAAGGCAATTTTCATTTTTGTTTTTATATCCACAGGGCCTTATACATATTAGGTACTTAAATGTTAAATTGCTTTAAAAAGTTCAGACTCTTTGCCTGGCATTCAAGGCCCTTCCAATTTGATATCACCCTGCCTTTCCAATCTTATCAACTATTATTCCGTACACAAAACTATGTTCCAAAAAAACTGGATTGACTCTCTTTCTGCACTTTTCCACCTTAGTGTCTCACCTACCCAGTTCTCTAAGCCTGTAATCTTCCCATCCTCTTCACCATCTTTGAAATCCCATCTCAAATACCACCTCCTCCAAGAAGCCTTGTCTGAAGCCCCTGTTGGTAATAACCTTGCCTCCAAACCCTCACATAGCACTTTGTATTTCTCTAGGGCACTTGCATCATATTGTATATTAGAGTGATCTATTTGTGTCATGTACCCCTACTAGAGACATTTTACATTTTTCTCTACATTTTGTATCTCCCCTGGGTCCCAGGGATGCCCTGAATATAGAAGATGGTTATTAAATGCTGACTGAGGGAATGAATGAATGGATCAATTCTACCCTGCCAGGGCTGGTGGGAGGCCAAGTGGGATGAGGCGGGTGGCTGCACCATACCTGGACAATCTCCAGCATCTCCTCCCGGCTGATGTAGCCATTGCCATCCAGGTCATACATGCTGAAAGCCCACATGAGCTTCTGCTCCAGTTTCCCTCGAGAGGTAACACTGAGAGCGATGATGAACTCCCGAAAATCGATGGTGCCGTCCCCATTGGTATCAAAGGTGCGGAAGACATGCTCAGCAAACTTGGAGGCATCTCCGTAGGGGAAGAAATTGGCGTAGATCTTCTTGAACTCCTCCACATTGAGGATACCTGTGGGGCAGTCTTTCAGGAAACCTTTGTACCACTCCTGCAGCTCCAAGTCAGAGAACTCCGTGTTTTCTCTTAGGTCCTGTAGCATCTCTGGGCGAAGCTTGCTGTTCTGCTTTCCCATGACAGCGGTGGTGGGACTCCAGAACCCCTGCTTGCATTCCACAGGAAGAGAAGGAAAGAGAGAGACATGGAAGGGCAGAGACACAATGATGGGGGGAAAGCAACAGAGGCAGTCCCAGAGGCAATGTTGAAGGCAGAGAGATGCAGACAGTAGCAGTCACATCAACAGGGAGCCAATGAGGTGGCCAGGGACAAACGAGTGGATAGGGATAGAGGGATGTAGGGAGGTACAGAGAAAAAAATGACAGGGAATCCGAGAGACAGACAGAAACAGAGACATAGAGACAGAGAGCAACAGAGACAAGAGAATTGAGTAAAGTACAGAGAAAAGGGGGCCAAAGAGAAGACAGAAATAGAGAGGCAGATCATGATAGGAGGATGGGGAAAAGCTCAAAGAAGTTGTAATGAACCAGAGAGACAGAAACAGGGAGAGATAAGGAGAGAAGGATGGAGAGACAATGATAGACAGAGGATGGAGGGAAGCACAGAAAAATAGTGATAAGGAGTCAGAGGGATGGGCAAAAATATAAAGATGGATAGGGACAGGAATGGAGAAAGGGATGGAGACAAGAGGTGCAATACAGGGATGAGGCAGAGAGAAAACAGATGAACAGTTACAAGTATGAAGGGAAGGACAGAAAGGGATGGAAGGAGGGGGCAAGGAAAGGAAAGACAGCCAGAAGGAAGGTTGGAGAGGATTGAGAGCCTGCTTTCTTTCAAACTCTATAACCTCTTGACCTTAGATCCTTAAGCTTGCCCCAAGAACAAGTTCAGAAGAGAAATTCTTCAGTGAGAACAGGACGGATCTAGACATTTCAGCCTCCCAGCTAATCTTGCTCACCCTACCCCATCCTGCTGTTTCCCTCTGCTGTTTGCATGACCTCACTTGTACTCAAGCACACTTAAGACCACTATCATATAACTCATGCACATGATATTGCAAAATTCTCCGATGAGCGTACTGGACAGCACCAACCATGTAGCTCCACCTTGTTATTCCACAGATGAAGAAACTGGAGAGGAAGTGACTTGTCCAAGGTCACACAGCAAATCAGTGGGCTGGGGCCCATAAACAGGCCTCCTGATTCCCAGGTCAGGACTATCTCTCCTGCTCCCTCTACCACTCTTCAGACAGTTGACACACTTGTGTATGCATGATCATACGCCTAGACACTGGCCTTTACACCCCTCAGGTCCCCTTCATACATTAGGAACATTGTGGATCATAGGGCAGCAGCCCTTTGTCATTCCCCTCCTTTTGCCCCATGGTGAGGAAAATCCTGTGCCCCCTGACTACCTGCCCCCCTTTCTTTACCTTTCATAAAATCTGGAAGAGCCCCCCTTCACAGGAAAAAAAAAGAAGAGAGGGAACAGAGAGGGTAAAGAGCATCCTGGAAATGGCTGACCAATTTGGGTATGTGAGCATGTGTTTTTGAGATGAAGAAAGAATGGGCAGCAGTCTCTGGGAGTCCACTAAATTGCATGTGTTCATGTACAGATCTGTGTGTGCATGTAATTGTATTTGTGCATACACGTGGAATGATATATGCCTGCAAAATGCATGGTTTTATGTTCTTGTATATAAATGTCTGTAGGTATGCAAATAGAGTGCATGTGTGTGCATAAACATGTGACTGCATTTTATTTATGTGTGCATGCACCTGCATCCATGTTCGTGCATGTGTGTATACATATATATGCAGATATCCATATGCCTGCATAGATGTATATGTATGTGTTCCTGTCTCTCTTAGACCAGTCCTCCCTATCCTAAGGACCCTGATATGCCACCCACCCTCCCAAGTCTTGAGGCTTTGGGCTGGGGGCCCAGACCAGTGACATACTCTCTATCTGTGGTGGTGGGGAGACAGGGGAAAAAAACCCAATCATTGGCTCTTCTGCCACCCAAAAAGCCAGGCCTGCAGTATGGAGAGTACTTGACTCCTGCATAAAGGGGTTCCGGGAAGCAGCAAGAATAGGGCAAGGTCTGTCTTCCCAGGCCTTAGATCACTGGGAAGAGGGAGGGTGGCACACCAGCACAGGACCTTCTCCTTTCTGCAGCCTTCCAAAGTGACTTCAACCCCACTCCCCTCCACAAAGGGCGAAGGGGACCAAAAAGAAGGGGCTAGAACTAGCAGTCCCAAAGATCCTTCCCCCACCCCTCAAGGAGATAAATATACTGGTTTCCCCTCTCCAGAGAAATGCCAGAGCCCCCCTCCTCTGCCCACACCCAGTACCCACACAACTGGAAACCCATCTCCAGAACTCCCAATCTGGCCTGAAAGAGCTGCCATAGACCATTCCGGGACTCCAAACCCTAAACCCAAGTTCTCCTGGGTCTGCCAGGGGCTCCTGGTCCATGCGTTCTTCTCCCTTCCCTGGCCCCATTCCATTGTCCCACATTCCTATCTCTCCAGTCTCCTGTCAAAATCCCAAAACCCTCTGATTCTGCATCTCCCACCCCAATAGCCGATAATACCCACATTGTCCCACCCCGGTTCCAGGACACCCTCCCCAGCCCCAGGATTCTTGTCCTTGCTCTGGGATACTCCTACCCATGTTTCGCCGTTCCCGCTGGACACCCCACCATCACCATTTGCAGTGGGGCTCCTGCTCCGGTTCCCCAGGCAGAAGAGGCAGGGGAGAAATGGGGATCCCCGAGCCGAGCAGCAAATGCCGCTTCTAAAGAGGGGGCGGGGGTCCCAGGAGCAGCTCCCCCATTCCGATCCCCTGGGCATTCTCCCCCACCCTCTGGAGCCCCCAGCCCCTCCCCGGAGCGCAGCCCCCACTCACCCCTCTGCAAGAAGACACTGACTACGCAGGGAAGCCGAGGCGCTGCAACGGGGGAGGCGGCTGAGGGCGGCCGGAGGGGCGGGGGGAGGCCCGGGAGGAGGGGGATGCTGGAAAGCAGATGGGGGGTGCTGGAAGGCGGGAGGGAGACGCCCCGCAGGCAGTCCTACCACCTCCCTCCTCCCCAGGCCCAGCCGTGGAGCCCCTCCCTCTCCTCAGGGACTCCCCAACGCCCCCTGCCCGGAGGGAGGCTGACTGCGGGGGTGTGGGCCTCGCCTCACTCACGCCCCCCCCCAATTTGGGAAGGGGTGGCATTCAGTACCAAGATAGACCCCGACCTCCTTCCCCAAAGCAGTATCAGTTCCCCTGCTCCTTTCTCACACCCCTCCCCTCCAGTCCTCAGACCCCAAGCTCCCAGAGAGGGGGCGCCCTCCCTAAAGCTGGGGGAAGGGTCCCAGTGCTTCTCCCCTCCTCCCCACCTGCTCCGGAGCCCAGGTCTCTGCCCCACGAGGCACCTCACATTCCGAGGAGGCTGGAGGCGCCTCCCCGTGCACCGCCCCCCCCCCGCCCCCAGATACCCCTCCCTAGTCCTGGATCCCCCCTGAGAGGAATGGAGCCAGGCAGAGAGGCTGGGGGCCCGCTGCTGGGAGGCTTGGTACCTGGTGAGGTAGGCGCAGCTAGGGGATCCGAGGGAACCCCCTCCCCACTCACACTGCCGCCTCGTGGGTCGACTTGGCCCGCAGCCACGCCCCCTCCCCTGCCCCGCCCCCAGGAACCCCTCCTGGAAGCCCTGGCCGGAGCGCCCCCAAAAGCGCACCACTCAAGAGACTTCAGGGCAGGGAGAGGGGCGCCCGGGGGGAGGGGGGTTACTAGGGCAAGTGAGGACAGGAACCGCCCCCTCCCCACACACCCACGCGCCGGCGCAAAGCGGGAGCTGCTGCGGGAGGCTTGCGGGGTGGAGGGGCGGGGAAGACACGTGGATTGTGTAGCGGCTCAGCAGAGACCCGAGGGTCTCTGGGCCGCACTGAAAGGGAGGGAAGGAACTCCATGATCTTGGCCCCCAACCTGTACCCCCCTCTGCCTCCGGGTTGTAGAAGCGACGGACCCAGGCAATGGCAAGGGAGAAGACTTCCCTTCCACTCGCCTGTCTCCAGGAAGGACAACATCTACCTGGTTCTCAGGTAGAGGCCACAGAACCAGAACGTGGTAGAACAAGTTCTGGGACTAAACTAGAAGGCTTAGGTTCAAATCTAGTCTCTGATACTTATTTCCAGAGTCACCTTGGGCCACTGCCTTTCCTTCTTTTGGCTTCAATTTCCTCATCTGTAAAATGTATATAATAGTCGGCAATACGGGACATTGGAGTTTAGGTTGTGGAATTGGGACACCGGGTTTCAAATGTTGGTTTTGACCTGTTTGACCTCTGGGAAGTCAACGTCCTTCTCTGGGCCTCCTGAGTCCTATCTGCTTCCGGGATTTGTGGTGAAGATGATTCAAAATTTTCAAAGTTCAGCAACAACTCTCTGATATTAGTAATGTGAATAATAATATCACCACTCCACAGAAGAGAAAACTGAGGTTTAGAGAAGGGGAGTGACTTAGCCAAGGTCCCAGAGTACATGAGAGCTCTCGTGAATTGATATAAAATTATTTTAAAATCCCAAGTCACTATAGAAATATAAACTATCACTGTTGTGATCTGATTAAAGGTCCTCTAATAGCCTCCTCCTCTGGGGAAAGGAAAAGGAGTTCGGATTTCTCAGGCACCTACTATGTGCCTGGCACAGTGTGTTTTTTGTTGTTCAGTCCTATTCAAATTGGTTCTCAAGTTGTCTGAGAAGCTGTGAGGTTAGTTGATTTGCCCAGGGTCATACAGCTAGGATACCTCCAAGCTTTTCCCCCCTGATTCTCAGGCTAAATCCCATTCCACTGTACCAGACTTCCTCTCATAGAACTTGAGAGATGGAGGGGATCTTAGCAGCCATCTAATCCAACCCAAATCTGAAAGGAGACCCCCATCATAATGTACCTGACAGATGGTCACCTAGCCTCTTCTGGCAAGACTTCCAAAGAGGGGGAACCTTACTTTTTGAGACTGCCTGTTCCACTTGGAAATAAGACTGACTGTCAGGAAGTTTTCCCTAAAACCATATCTAAATTTGCCCTTTTAATTTCTTCTTCTTTTTTTTTTTTTTGCTTTTTTGGAGGGGGGAAGGCAGAGCAATTGGGGTTAAGTGACTTGCCCAAGGTCCCACAACTAGTAAGTGTTAAGTGTCTGAGGCTGGATTTGAACTCAGGTCCTCCTGACTCCAGGGCTGGTGCTCTGTTCACTGCGCCTCCTAGCCACCCCGGGCTTCTTCAATTTCTAGCAGTTGTTCCTAGTTCTACCATTTTGGGGTCAAACTGCACGCATCTGATTTCTTTCCATGTTTGTTGTTGTTCAGTCTTTTCAGTTGTGTCTAACTCTCCCTGACCCCCTTTGGGGTTTTCTTGGTTTGCCATTTCCTTCTCCGATTCATTTTACAGATGAGGAAACTGAGGCAGACAGGGTGAAGTGACTTACTCAGGGTCACACAACCAGTAAGTCTATGAGGCCAGATTTGAACTCGAGGCTTGGGGCTCTGCCCACTGTGCCACATAGGGGCCCTGAAGTGCTTTACAAATACTGTCTCATTTGATCCTCATAACAACCCTGGGAAGTATAGACAGTTATTATCCCCATTAGACAGTTGGGGAAACTGAGGCAGACAGAAGTTAAGTGACTTGTCCAATGTCACCCAGCTGGTAAGTGTGAGGGAGTCCAGAGAGGGAAACATTTTCCCCCTCCCAAGAGTCCCACCCCTACCTTGCTCTGGAAAAGCTCCCTATTCCCCAAAAGCATAGGATTCCACACTGGATCAGAAGTCAGAGGAACTGGATTCAAATCTAGGCTCTGCCACTGTGTGTCTCAGTTTCCTTATCTGTAAAATGAGAGGAAGGGAAGGGAACTTCTGAGGTCCTTTCCCACTCTAGAGCTACACTCCTGACTTAGTCAATGACTTCATGGGTTCCAGTGTGTCTCTCACTCCTCCCTCTAATTAGAAAAGCATCTCCCATGGTCTGATCTCTGGCCGGTCCCCTAATTCAACCATGATTTCTCCTGGTTGGGACCTCAGCGACTCTCAGAGATCAGGCATCGAGTACCATGGGCTGGGGGCAGGGCTGTGGAGGGGTCCCCTGAGGGAATGACTGGGGGAGAGAATCGGCACCTCTGGGAGGAATCTGAGCAGCTTCTGTGCCAGCCCTGTGCCACGGCACGTGGAACCCCCTGGTGGAGGCGTGAGAGACGCCATCCGTGTGGGGGCGTGTTCCAAAGCAGCCTCCCGCACACAGCGTCCTGGCAGAGGCATAGGGAGGGAGGGGAGGCCCCCTTTCCCCTCTGTCATCTCATTCTTCTGCCCCCCCCACCCCCCACCACGCACACACACAATCCCTGCAGCTTCTCGGCTCCAGATCAAGGCCTTGGGAAGTGCCCATCCTCTGGGCCCTGTGGGTTTGGCCGGGCAAAGACTAGGAGCCCTCTCCATTACCTCTAGGGGGTGAGACAGGGAGGTGATCTCCATCCTTTAGCTGGACTGGGACCCCTCTCCCCCAAAAGGGTCTCAGGTCTGGGGTGGGAACAGAGAAAGCATATGCCAGCATATCAGGAAAAGGGGTTCTCTCCTCCCATGACAGGGATCTCTCATGTCCTTTGCTCTTCTCTTCTCAAGCCCTCATCTTCTTCTTTCCATCACTAATGCCACCCCCACAGGCCTGGAGCACCCTGGCTTCCCTGTTCCACCTGTCCAGTGGGGAGATTTGACACCTCTAGGCCTCAGTTTCACCATATGGAAAAATCAGAGTTGGATTTGAAGATCTCTCAAGACTACCCCTCCACCAACTGCTCTGACATTCTGCCTTCAGTGTTTTAAGATCTTTTTAAGATCTTCTTGGACACATCTAGCTCTAAGATTCTATCAGGGGTAGCGAACCTGTGGCATTGCGGCCACATGTGGCCCTCTGGGTCCTCAAGTCCAACCCTTTGACTGAATTCAAACTTCACAGAACAAAGGGATTCAGTTTGGATTCAGTCAAAGGGTCACACTTGAGGACCTAGAGGGCCACATGTGGCCTTGAGGTCAAAGGTTCCACACACACACACACACACACATACTACACACATTCTATGTCCTTTCTATGCTGACATTCACTATTCTAACATTCCTCCCCTCCTGGCTCTGGAATTCTCTCAGCTCTGACATTCTGTGATTTTGCTTCTGTCATCCTATTCAATCAATACACTCACCCGAGTTTTCCTAACCTGATCCCTTAGTACTTATGTGATCAGAAGTTCATGGGATTTAAAGCCGAAAAATAATGCAGAGACCATGGATGCAATGTCCTCATTCTTATAGAAGCCCAGAGAGGGAAGGCATTTCCTTCCAGTGGCACAGCAATTCAGGGCCTGAGTTGCCCTCGGCACCTGCCCTAGCAAACTTTCTGCCCTGATCTCTTCTTCCTCCCATCTGTGTGTTCATGGGGCCACATATTGTCTACACACCTCTCTTCGATCCTTGCGTATAATAACTATACTTGAAGAGATTGGTCCTGGAGGTGCAGAATTGTTTCTGCACCTATTTCCCAGAATTGTCTGAGAGCTTCAGGAGGGCCCAACAGTCCTTTCCCAAGGATAACGTCCACACCTTCTTCTTCTATTCCTCATCACTTCCCTCCAGGGAAAATGAAGCCACCTATCCATAGACCTGGCCGAAACTTATCAACCCAGGGCTTCAGGGCCTTGTTCTGTGAAGGACAGGGGAGCCCAAACTTGGAACAGAGAGGGCAGTCACTGGGTTTCTTGACAGACCACATCTTAGCAAGTTGTACCCCATCTGACACAGGCTACCTGTAAGGGAGCCTTGGGGGAGACACCCTTGCTGGGATTAAGTTTATTCATCTATTAAATAGATAAGGATAGAATGAGGGAAAGCTAGCCCAAGAGTGATAAGCTATCCCACCGGAAAAACGCTTAAAGGCTATCTGGTTCATTTCTCTCATTTTAGAGAAGGGATAGCCATGGAGAATAGGGTGAGATTTCACAGGGATGAGATTTCAACCCATGCGCCCTAACTCCAAATCAAGGTCTCTCAGTTATGACTGGGGTACATTCTTACTCCATTAGGGGGCTTACCAACCTCTGCATTCTGTCCCTCCCAGTCTGATTGCAGGATTTTGTCCACTTTCCAGATTTCTTGTCTGGGAGGACCTTTAAAATGGAATAATGTGCATCTGTTTGTACAGTCATTCATACAATAAAAATTAAATTAAGTACCTGCTGTATGCAGAGCCTTATGCGGGGGATGGAGAGAAGGTAGGGGTAGGGGGAGAGATTACTATTCAGTTGTTTTTAGTCTGACTCGTCATGATCCCATTTGGCATTTTCTTGGCAGGGATACTGGAGTGCATTACCATTTCTTTCTCCAGCTCATTTTACAGATGAGGAAACTGAGGCAAACAGTGTTAAGTGACTTGCCTAGGGTCATATAGCTTCTAAGTATCCAAGGCCAGATTTGAACTCCTGAAGTTCAGTCTTCCTGACTCCAGGCTGAAAACTCCATCCACTGCCCCACCTACCTGTCCCCAGGGAGGGAGGGGAAAGATACTGAATTTTGATAAGACATTGTTCCTACCCTCATTGAGTTCCAGGTCTAAAGGGGGGAGTGGGGGGAGATCTGACTTCAACACAAATGATTCTAATGTGCAATATACATGATAAACTTCTTAGGGAGATACTAACCTAGTGCTGAAGAGGGATGGTGATCCTTAAAATGGAGGAACTCTACACCCACAGTTGTTACCATATAAATGGGGTCTGGGATGGCTTCCATAAGGAGGTGGCCCTGGAGGTAGCCTTTTAAAGGTGGGTTAGAATTTAAAGAATTGAAAGAGCATGAGGGGTGTTCAGCCTAGTCATTTTACAGATAAGAAAACAGAAAGGCCAAAAAATGGGATCAACTTATTCAAGGTCACACAGGTAATGAGGAGGATTTGAACTCAGATCCTTTGACTTCAAATGCAGCCCCCTTTCCTCTGCACAGGCTGTCTTAGACTTCTGGGAGACTGAATTATATTTGGGGGGAGGTCACTTAAGCCAGCACCAGGGAAAGAGACTCACTTTGAAGAAAGAAATGATAAGTGACAATTTAAGGAGAGTCCAGAAAAGTTCTCCCCACCCCCAAAACCTCCTTGGGGAGTTGCTGGAAAGAGGTTTCTCTTAGGGTCCCCTAAGACTCTTTCCTTGGTCCCACATAATCCATTGTTTTTATCAATAACTTGGATGTAGGTGGAGATGTCACGCTTATCTAACGTGTAGATGACACAAAGGATGACGAAGTTAAAATCCAAAAAAAGTCTCAAAAGACCAAATCTAATAAGATGAAATTGAATGTAAAATCCTACACCTGAGTTAAAAAAATTAATTCCGTAAATATCAAATGGAGGAGATGAGGTTAGCTAAGCAAGAGGTCACTTGAAAGAGACTTGGGCATCTTAGTGGACCAAGATCAGTATGAACTGAGAATGTGACATGGTAGCCACAAAACTTGATGCAATCTTGATATTAACAGATGGATAGTGTCCAAAATAAGGGCGGTCATAGTGTCACTGACTTCTTCCCTGGTCAGATCACTCCTGAAGCATTATATCTTCAGTTCTGGCTGCCACCTTTTAGGAAAGACAGGTAATGGAAATCCTGGCCAATGAGGGCCTGGACTTTGGAGCATGCTCAGATTTGCCCTTCCTGGTAGGTTATGTATAACGTGCACAAAATTCCCTGTATTGTTCCTATCTGGCACATGGGGGATGAGTGAACCTGCATCAGGCCATGAATGACTCAGGGGTCCATATTGTGTAGTGGCAAAAAAGCTTTCTCTTGACTTTCTAATCGGCATCTGAGCCTGATGACCAAGAGACAGGGAACTAGAACTGAGTTCATGTACAAAAGGAGCCTGCCCTTTGACCCTTGCATGATTTCTCCTTTCTGGTGGATAGCAAGGCAAGAAATACTGTGATCTCCCCAGTGGGGAGAAAGGCGGCACTTACTCTCTCTCCCCACCCAGCTACCACGTGTCCATAAACACATGGTGCCTCTGTTTCTCTGGTCTCTTCTTTGTTGATTTTTCCTGATCTCTAAGAAGGGAGTGCCCAGGCAATCAACCAGTTTGGGAGAGTCATCAGGGAGTTCTCACCAGTCACCAGAGCCAGTAGCAACAGCAGCAGCAGCAGCCAACTCTGGTAAGGAGCTAGCACAACTTTCTGAACAACTTGCTTGGCCTGTCCCAGTGGTGGATTGGGCCATCAGCAGCCCAAGTGAGCAATATATCATTGATTCATATATCACCGACACCTGAAGCAAACTTGGTAGGGACTCTGGAAAGAGAGAAAAGGACCTCCAGGACAAGAAGTCACAAGGTAACCAGTACCAGACGTTCCCTAAATGGGTGCCTTGTGGTTCAGTTGATAGCACAGAGGGTCTGGAGTTAGCAAGACCTGAGTTCAAATGTGACCTCAGACACTTACTAGCCATGTGATTCCGGACAAGTCATTTAACTTCTGTTTGTCTCAGTTTCCTCATCTGTAAAATGGGGGTGATAATAACACCTACATCCCAGGGTTGTTGGGTGAATCAGATGAGATAATAATAGTAAAGTGCTTAGCACGGTGTCAGACACATAGAGCTATGTAAATGTTAACTAATGTTATTTAAACTTGAGTTCACTCTCCCTAGGGGTTGAAGGGGAGATGGAAAGGAGTGGGGGGGGGGGGGGGGAGAGAGGGAGAGAGAGAGAGAGAGAGAGAGAGGGAGAGGGAGAGGGTGAGGGAGTGAGGGAGAATATGTGTGTGTGTGTGTATGTATATGTAAGGGGAAAGTGTAAGTCCAATTTTGGGGGGAATGTTTTTGTAGCTTCTATACTTCCTCAGTAAACATCCCTTTGTAAAAGTGAATTGATGTCACCAGTTGATCTCTGCACAAGATCACACTAGATGGGGCTCATGAGCAGCAGTATAAGAAGGGCATAACCCCTCAGTGGTTCCCCTTACAACCCTGAAAAGGGGCGTAGTCTGCTGCCTTCTGGAGGCACAAACTACTAGTCTGTAGGACTTGGGTGAGTGAGCCTAAAGGGAGCGCTTCACCAAAAATCAGGACCATGTGCAGTACATTGAAGAGAGCTAGCTAGAGCTAGACCTGGGTTTGAACCCTGACTCTGACACCAATTACACATGTATCCTTGGGCAGGTCATGTAACCTCCCTGGGCCTCACTTTCCTCACTTGTAAAAATGAGAAAGCTAGTCAAGATGACCCCTGAGCTCCCTTCCTGGAGATGATGAGAAGTGGAGGGGGATCATGAGAACTTCCTTCAAGAGTCTGAAGGGCTATCCTGTGGAAGAGAGATTAGTCTTCTCATTTGACCTCCGAGGACAAAACTGGGAACAATGGAGAAAAGTGGTGAAGATTTGGGCTTGAGCTGAGGGAAAAAACTACCTTAAGATTTAGAAGCTGTCCAGTAGAGAGATGAACTCTCTCGGAAGGAAGTGAATTTCTCATTGTTAAGTAACTTTGGACCCAGTGGACCTCTGTCCTTGTGGTTTTCCTGGCAAAGATACTGGGGTGGTTTGCCATTTCCTTCTTCAGGGGCAAACAGAAGTTAAGTGACTTGCCCCAAGTCATTGAAGCTAGGAAGTTTCTGAGGCTGAATTTAAACTCAGGTCTTCCTGACTCCAAGCCCAGCACTCTATCCATTGCACCACCTAGCTGTCCCTACTACTCATTAGTAGAGGCCTTCAATTAGAGGCTACATGGCCCCTTGTTTGGGGTATTATAGAAGGAATTCCTGAATAGATATGGACAAGGCTACAGGACCTCTGAGGGCCTTTCCAATTTGGAGATCTTGTGACTGTCTCTCAGCCACTTGCTTTCTTTTATAGGATAGTGGCTAGAGTTGACTGCCCTCCACGTGGGCTCCAAAGCCACCCATCCCCCTTCTACTCACCACCCCCCACCAAAAAAAAAATCCAATTCCAAACAGTTTGGAAAATAGGCAGGAGCAGATGGCACGGACAGATGGAGGGGATGGCATCTTCAGGCAGAATTACAGACGCAAATGCTTATAAAGGGATTGGAATCTCAAGGCCATGGTGGGTTCCAGGTCCCAGGATCCCCCATGAGTGTGGGAAAGGTAGAATGAACCCAGAGGAGAGAGAATGCCTGAGGTTGGGAACTGGGGGGAATCTGTCTCAGGCTGTCTGGGAGGCCCCACCCTCGGATGTTCCATCCTGGGCTCCTAAACAGGGACCACCCCCGCAGACACAGATGCCAGGATGTGGGTAGGAAGAGGCCAGGACACTCCAGTCTGTTCTGGGGAGGAGGGGAAGGGAGCGTGCAGCAGCTGGGATCCCCCACTGGGGCAGGGATTTCAGCACCGAGGACACCTCCCTGATTCACTAAGGAGAGGAAATCCCATTCCTGTATAGGAAAGTAACTTCATCCTAAAACCCTATGCCTAGAATGTGTCCTCGACTTCTTGGCTTCCTCTCCCTGCTTTAAAGTCCTTTTCAAATGCCACTGTTTCCAGGGAGTCTGCTTCGATCCCTCCTGCTGGAACATAACTCTTCATTTTGCATCGTGTAAAACATCGTGTGTTGTGAAATTTACCTTGGACTTATTTTGCACATATTTTGTATATAATTTTATTTACATTCTAAGAGAATATAAACTCCCTGAGGGCAGTGATCATTCTATTTGTGTCTTTATAACTCCAGCGTCTAGTACAATGCCTGGTATATAGTAGGTACTTACTAAATACTGATTGATTGATTGATGGATTGAGAGCACTGACTTGGGGTTGGGAAGTTTCTAGGCATAGGGTTTAGGCTGAAGTTATTTTCCTGAATAGGGTGGGATTTCCTCCCTTCTGGGCTCCAAGGAGGTGTCCTAGGTGCTGAAATCCTGGCTCTGATATTCTCTTTGTGTGGGATTTCCCTTAGCCTCAATTTCCTCCTCTTGAAAATTAGCAAGTTGGACTGGATGATCTTTAAAGTCCCTTCCAGGTCCAAATCCTCCAATATTCCTTTCTGGGATTCAGTTTACTTCTTCAGAAAAGTGATAACCCTATCTCACAAGGCTGTTGTGAGGACAGTGTTTTGGAAACTTCAAAAGACCCCAGAAATTCAAGTTATCCTTATTTTTTAACCTCTTTATCAGGGTGCTTGTATCGTCATAGGTCTGGGGCTGGAAGGGACCTCTGAAGTCACCTAGTCCTATTACAGAGGAGGAATCTAAAACCCAGAGAAGTTAGATAATAAACAACAGAGTTGAATTTGAATCTAGGTCCTCTGACTCCAGAACCATGAATTTTCTTTGTAATATTGTATGTTATAGTTAGTTATCTGTGTATGTGTCTTGTCTTCCCACTGGTCTGCAAGCTTCATGAAGGCAAGGTCTTTCCAACACTTTATGTCTTCCTGGAAGACTATCACAGGGCTCTGAACAAAAGGTGTTAATAAATGTTTGCTGAATTAAATGGGAGCCAAAGTCCAGAGACAGAGACCATAGATGGGGGGGAGGGGAGAAGGTGGGATTTCCCTTGCTGCAGACTATAACCACAGGAAGGAAAAGCTGCTCTAGGGGTCTCAAGGACCCCTTGTGCAGGAGGTATGATTGTTTTAGGGACTCCAAGAAATTTAAGGGTCTACCTAATCCTCCCAGGTAGTGAAAGCCTCTGTGTTCCTGCATTCTGAAGCCAATAGATTAGGTATTCTAAATCCTTTTTTATGTTTTGAATGCATTTGGAAGTCTAGCAGTACCTATGATCCCCTTCTCAGAATAATATTTTTAACACATAAAATAAAACACAGGATTACAAAGGAAGCAAAATATATTAAAATACAGTTATCAAACTAATATTTTAAAAAATCAAGTTCATAGTCCCCTGATTAAGGAAACCTCCTCTAGAGCCCAGGCCCATATAAGAAATTCCTACCACACTAAGACTCTCAGTCCCTTCTTGGAACCATTCTGGGAGGACATAGCCCAGGGGAGAAGTAGACTTGGAGTCAGGACAACCAAGGTTCAGATGCCACCTCAGGCACTTCCTATGTGACCTTGAGGGAGCCATTTTCATTCTCTGAACCCCAGTTTCTTCATCCATAAAATGAAAGATTAGACTCTAAGGATGTTTCTGGATCTAAATCTATGATCTTATTATGATCCTGAACCCCTAGCTCAGAGACCAATCTCCTAGTCCCTAACTGCCTTCTCCTTCTGTCCCTCCTGTTTTCAGTACCCACTTCCCCCTTTCCTGTCCCCACAAACTCTAGGCCACACAATATTTCCATCCCAATAATATTCACCCCAATGACCCCTGATGGTTTGGAGGTGACCCTACTACAGAGTTCTCAAAGATTGGGCCATTGGAGCTCAAGCCAGCTAGGTCCTACTATCAACCTGATAAAACTTTTGGTCTGGGCAGTGAGGGACTGTGTACCCATCATATAAGGATCTCCATTATTTAAGTTTGGAGATGCTCATTGTGAAATTGTCTCTCAGCTTTCAAAGAGAACCCACTAAGGCAGAAAAGAGATGGAATCCAGCTTCTTGAAGACCTACAATAACAGATCTGGGATTTCTCCAGCTATGGGTTCTCCTCCCACCAAAATAGAGCCCACTCATCCACACCTCTGTGGACCAACTTCTCTGACTGCTTCCATGGCTGAAAAACTCATTCCCTAGTGGCCAACTTCCAAGGGATGAGCCCCTCTCCCCTAGGTCCAGAGGCTAGCATAATAGGTGGCACACACTTAATAAATGCATGTGGGATAAACAGAGTCAGGCAAACAATATATGCACTGACTACAGCAATGAAAATGGAAAGAACCAACCACCTCAACACCATCAAAAAGGAATGTTGCTAAATTGCAAAGAGTAAGTTTGTGCCCAAAGGAGAGATATGAAAATATATATCAAACCCACTCTTTTGCAGAGGCGGAGGTTCATGGGTGAAGAACATTACATAAATGAAGATCAATACCTTCACTGCAACTTAGTCTCAACAGCTGCCTGGAGGCACTGAAAATTACATGACTTTCCCAAGGTCATGTGGCTATTATGTATTAGAAGGCAGGATTTGAACCCATGTCTTCCTGATTCCAAAGTCAGTTTTCTATCTATTCCTGCTCATGTATTTTATATATGATTAACTCTTTCCCACTATCTCTAGGGCAGTGTAGCTGTCAGGGGGAACAGACTACTTCCTTAGGGGAAGGGGGGCGGGTTTCAATCCTCCCTGAAAGTAAAAAATCTCCTGAGCAAAGGGCCAGAGATATCAGAACTGTCTCCAGGGTGTGGAGGGGAAAGTGACCAACAGCTTCCCTCTGTGTGGTGCTTTCTCCCAAGGCACTTCTAGAATCCTAGAGATCACAAACTAGAGTAGGGTCATTTTTACCACCTCCTTTTTACTGCCCTGGAGTATCCCCTGTCCTGGCTGGCTTGGGCTTCCAATCTCCCACTTGATCTAGGAAATTAAATACCTTACTCCTATTAGGTCAGATGCGGAGGCTGGGTTAGTTGGGAATCTCAGTGAGCAGAGGAAAGGAAGAGAGGTTCTGTGCCATGTCTGGGACTAGACAGAACAGACACTGAGAACTGGGAGCCCTTGGCACTCCACAGGGCAGACATAAGGAAGGACTTACTGGGGGAGAATGAGGATGGGGAGGCTTTGGGAACTATTCATTGCCCTCTCCTGTGGGGGGTGGGGTGGGACCTTGAAATCAATTGTGGGAGCATAGAAAAGCAGGGAAAGCTTCATCTCTTTGTATAAATTTTAATCTAAGCCAGAGGTGGAATAAGCAGCTGTGAAAGCCATTGAACCTGCCCACACCTGCCATCATTAATCAGCCCTGTGGCCCCACCCAGCCAAGAGAAGAGTGTTGGGGCACCAGAGCCAGAAGGAGCTTGGAGGTCAGTGTCCAGCACTCTCATCTTATAAGTGGGTACAGTGCTTGGATCCCTGAAGCACCACCCCAGTTGTGCCAGGACTGACTGCCCACCATTCCCAATCCCTGTCCCAGAGTCCACCAACTCCTGGGAGCCAGGAAGATAATTGCATGGGTAGGGAGGAGGGGGTGGTAAGAGAGGCTGTACTGTGGCTAATTCTATCTCTGTGTCTCTCCAGCTCTATATCTATGTTCTGTCTCTCCAGTCTGTCTCTGCCCTTGTCTGGATCTATCCCAATGCTTTTCTGTCTTCCTCTTTCCCTTAGCTTACATCTCTGAGTTTGCGTCTGTCTGTCACTTTTCCTCCCTCTCTCCCTGTCTTAGCCTCTGTTTCTGTCTCTGAGTCTCCATGTCCCTTCATGTAGGAGTTTCTTTATTCCCCCCACCCCTCTCCATCTCAACCTCTCTCCCTATATTTCTGAAGATTTTCCTCCCTCCATTCTGAACCTGTCTCTCTGTCTGTCTATTTCTGAGGCTCTTTTCCCCTAGGCTTAGAATTTCTCTCACTCCATGCCTGTTCTGAGTCTCTCAGTCTCTCTCTTCATCTGTTCAACCCCATATATCTAGCCCCTGTCTGAGCCTCTGTCTCTATGTCTGAGCCTCTTGCTCCCTCTATATCGGAAAGCTTCCCTCTCTAACTATTAATTTTTCTCTCTGTCTCTCCATTTCTGAGACTTTCTCTCCCTCT
The DNA here is from genome assembly GCF_028583685.1 of Petaurus breviceps papuanus. Classification (NCBI taxonomy): domain Eukaryota; kingdom Metazoa; phylum Chordata; class Mammalia; order Diprotodontia; family Petauridae; genus Petaurus; species Petaurus breviceps. Next base: position 10,095,532 of record NW_027187338.1, on the reverse strand, counting down.
TCACCTCAGGGTCTTCCTCCCTTCATCTCTGACTTTTTCTATCCCTTCACTTCTGAGCCTTTCTGTCTTTCTCTCTTCATCTGTGAACCTCCCTGTAATCCCTCCCTGTCTGATTCTCTGTCTCCATCTACCTCCCTTTCTGGGTTTCTCTGTCTCACAAACTCTCCTCAGGGAAGCCATGGGGGATTCCCTCAGTTTCCATGGTGATTGGATAAGGAAAAGGCCTTCTCAAGCCTGGGCTGTGGTTTCTCCATACTGGGCCCACAGGGGGATCCTGAAGCCCTGGGTTGGTTTCTCAGCTGAGAAGAGGAGCTAAACATTCCTTTGGCCCAACACCTTGTGCCTTTCATCTCCTGCTAGGCTCAGCCTATCTCCTGAGGGAAGGCAGGAAGGGACCACACAGGATATTTTCCATCTGCCCCCAAGCAACAGCTCCCATCTGTGCCAATGCAGGATAACTCTCAGCTCCTGCTGCCAGCCCCATCTTACTAAATGGGATACAGAGAATCTCTGGTGCAAAGAGGCCAACCTTCTCTTTGGTCTTAGGCCCTCCATCTCCTGCTGCACCTGTTCCTTGAGGGAGAAGGAAAAGGAAAGTTGGTGGGGAGCAAGATTTCTTTCTCCAGCCTTCAGGTCCTACTTTCCTATCCTGCTGTTCCCTCTCCTGCCTTAACTTCACCCAAATAAAATCCTGGTAGCTGTTGTCTACAGACTTCCAGCTCATTCCAGGTCCTTCCTTCCTTGATGAGCTCAGTTCCTGGCTGATAATTTATCTCTCCTCCTCATCTCCTGCCCTCATACCAGGGGACCTTAAAATATTGATTCTTCCTTAAACACCCTAAGCACTCAGGCTACTTACTTCCCATGACCTACTGTTTCACCCCACCTTGGCCACACAGAAAGATGGCCATGCCCTTGATTTTGCCATCACCCACAAGTGTACCACCTCTACAGTCAAGAATTCTGAAATCTGGGGCAGCTAGGTGGTGCAGTGAATAGAGCACTGGCCCTGGAGTCAGGAGGACCTGAGTTCAAATCTGTCCTCAAGACACTTATCATAAAAACTAGCTGTGTGACCTTGGGCAAGTCACTTAACCCCAATTGCCCTCCAAAAAAAAATTCTGAAATCTCCTTAGCCAACTACAATTTATCGGCATTCCCCCTCTTCCCATTCAGTAACTGAGCCTTTGGCTCTTTCTCCTTCTGCTTTGTCAATGCCTTTCTAATTCTGGGATAATCAAAGCAGGAATAGCCAGAAACAGTTAATTAATGATTACAGGATACCCAGAAAGGCTCAGATAAAAAGCAAAAGTCAGACAATCAGAAGCTAATAAGAATGATAATTAACACTGATATCATACTCAAAGGCTTGTGAATGTATATGATCTCATTTGTTCCTTATGACCCTGTGAGGTGGGTGCTATTATTAACTCCATTTTCTAGATGAAGTAATTGAAGCTGAGAGGTTGAGTAACTTACCCAGGATGACACAGCTTTGAGTGATTAAGGCATGATTTGAACTCAGGTCTTCCTGACTCTAGAGCCAATTTAACTATCAACTATGTTGCCTAGCTGCTTAACCTAGATGACTGGGTACCAGAGAGCCTGGGCTACATTTTATACAACAGACCAATTGAATCTGGACAGGGTGACCAGGACAGGTTGTTCTGAGAATGAGGAAGATTCTTGAGATGGGATAGATGAATAGGGGATTACTCTTAGATCTATGAACCCAAAATAGTCTATGATCGGGGCAGCTAGGTGGCACAGTAAATAGAGCACCAGCCCTGGAGTCAGGAGGACCTGAGTTCAAATTTGACCTCAGACACTTAACATTTACTAGCCATGTGACCTTGGGCAAGTCAACCTCAACTGCCCTCCCTTTCCCTCCTCCAAAAAAAAAAAAGAAGCAAAATAGTCTATAATCTTGTCATCTTGAATCATAAAATCATAGTATTTAGAAGAAACCAAAGACATCATCTGTTCCAACCCCTTTGTTTGAGGCCCAAAGGGGTGACACTACTTCTGGGTTCCTCCCTGACCATTTCTCAGTCTCCTTTGTTGGATCAGTTACCATTAACCATTAATCAGTTACCATTAATAATGATGTTGGATCATTAACCATTAACACCCCCACCCTCCAACCTACCAACCTTCATTCTCAGGTTCTCTCTTCTTCCCTCTTTCTGTACTCAGTGATCTCGTCATCTCCCATAGGTACAGTTATCATCCCCATACGGGAGATTCCCAATATGGCCAACCCTAATCTCTACGCTGAGCTCCAGTCCCACAATAACCCCTGCTGGCTGGACATTCCCCACTTGGATGTCTCTTGGGCTTCTTAAATATAACAAGTTCAAAACCAGACTTGTTATCTTTTCTCCCTAAGCCTACCTCCCCTCCTGAGTTCCCTGATTATTTTTTTGTCAGGGAGCTAACCCAGCCTATCCAGTCTCCTATATTCAGTCACCCCTGGTGCGGTGCTCCTCCAGGAGACTGTCACGTTGCTTGCTTTTATTCCTCTGTCTTTCTATTTTTGTTTTTCCTCTTACCTACATACACTAAGCTCCTTCTCCAAGGCTGCCTTTACAGGCCCCTCACATTCTGGAGATTAGGGTTGTCCAGAAATCACCCTTAGGCATATAAGTGGTGGATGGTCCTGTAGAAGACCCTTAAGATCTTCCACCCAAGGGGTGAAGTGTGGTGGGAGCTATGTCTGCAATGCACACTTTTCCCTAAAATGAAAGGGAGCTGTCTCTGATATTTGATCAGTCTGGAGCATTAAAGCTCAATCCACTGTCTCAACTTCACAACTCTCCTAGGGTAGGGGGTCAGAAGCCTATTTTGGTATGGTCCTAAGGCTAAGAATGGTTTTTACACTTTTAAATACAATTATTTGCGATCAAGTCTTACCTCTGACTCATACTGGCTACATGACCCTGGATAAGCCACTTCTCAATGGCCCTAAGTAATTCTCTAAAATTATAAGTTACAAAGGGATGGCTAAGTGGCACCATAGCTCATAAAGTGCCAGGCCTTAAGTCAGGAAGATTCATCTTCCTGAGTTCAAATCTTGTCTCAGACATTTACTGGCTGTGTGACCCTGGGTAAGTCACTGAACCCTCTTTGCCTCAGTTTCTTCATCTGTCAAATGAGCTGGAGATGGAAAAAGCAATATCCAATATCTCTGCCAAGAAAACCCCAGATGAGGTCACAAGAGTCTGTCACGACTGAAAAAAATGACTGAACAACAAACATAAGTTACAGAACAGTTGGAAATTTTCATGAGTAGAGGGAACTTCCCCATCGGCAGTTACCTACATTGATGAAATCACAAGCCCAGAGGAGAAATAAAAATAAAAATAAAAACATGTACAAGGAACAATTTTAGGTGATGGTTATACAAGGACCAAATGAAAACCAGTGTCTGCCTTTAAGGAACCTTTAATTCATGAGGGACAAGAAGGGGAAAGAGACACATAAGTATGCACGTGTCAGCTGGAAGGAGCAAACCCTGACGAGAAGGAGGGATCTTTGGGGAAGGCTTTCTGGAAGCAGAGGTAGCTGGCTTCATTCGGCTTCAAAGGAAGCCGGCACTTCTAAGAGACCCAAGTGAGAAGGGAGGGCATTCCAGGAATGGTGGAGCACAGAGTCGGAGGAAAGAAGGCCAAGTTTAGAGAAGAACAAGTGGGCCAGTTGGGCTGGAAGTGCAGATTGCATGCAAGGTGTTGTGAAAGGAGCCTAGAAAAGTAGACTGGACACAGATCCAAGGGCCACTTCATTCTCTCATTTGGGCCTTGGTTTCCACATCTGTGAAATGAAGGAATTGGACTAAATCAGGGATCCTTTACCTGAGGCCTATGGACTAAATCAGGGAGCCTTAACCTGGGGCCTATGGATTTGGATTTTTTTTTTTAATAATTTGATTACTTTTTCAATATAATTATTTTCTTTTGTAGCCCTACGTATTTTTTCATGGATTTAAAAACCTTATTCTGAGAAGGGGCTCCAAAGGCTTCACCAGAGATCCAGGACACATAAAAAGGTTAAGAACGCCTAGATTTAAGGATCTTTCAGACTCCTCCCAGCTCTAAATTAGTGGTTTTATGTCTTTTTCTTTGGTGGGAGATGTGTGCAAATTGCCTTGCTCACGCTTCTCTTTGGCTTTGTTGACTCTGTTTTTATCCTCTTTCCTTTGTTCCTGAGTTGGTCCCAGAGGGACCTGGGCTTGACTGGAATCGTGTGTGATGCCATCTTTTCAGGGAGTCCCCTGATCCTATGATTACTGTGGGGTGGGGGAAGGAATCATGGAGAATAGCAAAGGGATAGATTTCCCAGAAAAGAAAGAGAGAAAAGTCATTAACATTTAGACTCGAAAACTTCACTTTGATTCTTGGCAAAATTCTAGAACAAATTTCTAGAACATAGTAGAAAGAGCCACTTTGGGAGCTCTTAAGAAATGATCCTTTGAATTCCTAAGAGCCAGCATGGGATCATCAAGGATAGATCAGGTCAGACCAATCCATCTCTATCCCCCACATTGTATGGAGGAGGGAAGCCAAATAGAATCAGAGCTAGGACCAGGACCCAGGGGCCCCTGATCTCAGGACAGTATCAATTAAATAGCTAAACCCTATTAAAACCATGCCTGGATCAGAGAGTGAGACTGAGGGGAGAGATTTATATGTGCCTTGGCACCCTTTGTATCTAGCTCTGCATGAAATATGTCCGGACATAGAGACAGACGTTTATTCAATAAATGTGCTGAAGTCTCCTGTGGACCAGTGTAAGGAATTTGTGGGGGACAGAGAAGGAAGGGAAGGGGAGAGAGACACAGAGACAAAAAGAGAGAGAGAGGAAGAGGAGAAGGAGGACAAAGAGAGAGGGATATGCCTACTCTCAAGGAGCCTAAAGTCTACTGAAGGAATAGGTCAGAATACTAACTGCCCTTTTTGAAAAGGAATCCCTGACCCTTAGAAATGACTGACACTTGTTGCTGATGTTGTTATTCAGTATATCTGACTGTTCATGACCCCATTTGGGGTTTTCTTGGCAAAGATACTAGAGTGGTTCGCCATTTCCTTCTCCAACTCATTTTACAGATGAGGAAACTGAGGCAAGCAGAGTTAAGTGACTTATCCAGGGTCACACAGCTATTACGTGTCTGAGGCTAGATTTGAACTCAGGAAGATGAATTTTCCTGACACCAGGCCTGGCACTCTATGTACCGCACCACCTGGGTGATATTTCCCCTGAAAGATTTCCCTCATTTTGTCCTGGAGATTCAGCCAAGGTCGCTAATTCCTTTGCTGGTGCTTCAGATTAAATTTCACACATCAGATTTCCACAGCTCCCTTCTCACAACTGGACAGATGGACTTAAATGTCAACTAGGGAGTCTTCCATCCTAGTCCAAGCAGATGATGGCTGTGGCCTGCCCATGCCCTCTTATGGCCCCTCCCTAGTACTGCAGGGTCACTGCTCCTTAGCCAAGCTGATGGGAGGATGGAGGAGGAAGCTAGGAATGAGAGAGGGCTCCTGTGGGAAGAGCTGGAGGGTGGGGTTGAAGAGGGGAGAGAACCTCTCCATTCCCCCAATCTATGCATTAATAATATTTAAAAGTCTTATCAGATTTAATAATACTATATAATTATTCCGTTCAAGGGAGAGCCCGTAACTCCGCAGAGGTAGGGTTCAATGGGTGCAGAATGCTACATATATGCTACGTAGTTGATATGTTAGTTGTTTTTGATGATCTGCTTTTTTCTCCTCTTTCTTCTTTGTTATAAGGGATAAAGTATAAGGAATGGGGAGAGATAAATTCAGAAATGAAGCTGATATATAATAAGTCATATCAAAAGTTTTATTGAGAGGTGGTTAGGTGGCACAGAGAATAGAGCACCGGCCCTGAAGTCAGGAGGACCTGAGTTCAAATCTGTCCTCAAGACACTTAACACAAAAACCAGCCATGGGACCTTGGGCAAGTCACTTAACCCCCATTGCCCTCCAAAAAGAAAAAAAAAAGGCTTATTGAGGCCTTTTTTTCCTGTGGAAATTGTCCTCTTTCCCCACTTTCCAGATTTAATATTCTCTAGTAAGAAGAAAAACAATGAAGCAAAACACCCAAATCAGTAGAGGCCAACTTAAAATGTATACGACATTCTGCCCTAGTAGTCCCCCACCTCTGGGCTGGGAAGAGGGAAATCCTGCCATAATCCCTCCTAAACTTCTTCTTCAGTCCCTCCATGGGTTCTGCCACACCCTCGTTTGCCCTTCACCCTGGGATAATCACTCTCATTCACATGGTCCTTTAAGGTTTGCAAAGAGCTATCAGCTAGGTAGGTGAACAGAACAAGTATCCTTATACCCATTTCACAAAAGAAGAATCTGAGGTTCCGAGAGGTTGGGGGCCATGTCTGTGGTCACACAGCTGGGAAAGTCTCTGAAGCAGGATTTGAACCCAGGTCTCCTGATTGCAGATCAAGCACCTGATCTTCTTCTTCACATTGCCCCTCAAAAGACAACATCATCCTCTTTTACTTCCCCTTCCTTACTAAATTCCTAGAAGAGTTGCCTATACTAAAGAGCTTCTTTATTTCCTTATTTTACTACCCCCCCACCCCCAGTGCCTGGCTCCTGCCTCTACCATTCCCCCGAAACCATAACTCCCAGATCCCAAGACCTTTTCCAGTTCTCATCTCCCCTAACCCATCCTCAGCATCTGATGCTGTAGAACAGCCCCCTCCTTCTTCATGCTTTCTCCTCCCTTGGCCTCTGGCCACTGTTCTCTCCCAGTTTTCCTCTGAGAAAGGCTCAATAGATTTGCATGACCCAGAAGCATCTCTCCCCAACTTTTTGGTATTCACTCTACAGCCCAAGTGGACGTGCATCTAATGTGCCACACTTAAGCTTATAGGATTTAGAGGTGGAAGGGTCATTATTGACCCTCAGTTTACAGAAAAGGAAATTGAAGCCCAAAGAGGATGTGTCTTTCCCCACAAATACATACAACCCAGGGTAATCACCACAGACATCTCAAGAAAGCCACCCAGGGAATCCAGGAGCCCTAGAACCACGTTACTGTGTCTCACTGAGGTCCTATCTGCTCCTTCTGCAATCTCACCTGTCAATGCCCTCAGCACAGGACACTTTCTGAGGGCCAGTTTAGGAACACCAGCTCAGAGAATGGTCTCTTTCTGCTCTTCTCAGCTGCCTGGGGGCTGACAGAGAAGTCAGCGCCCTGTTGCCACAGTTCAGTTGTCCTTGGTTACCACTTGTGACCATATATGCCTCCTCTGGCTTCTACAATTGTTCTTTCTTCTCCTGCCCCCCTCCCCATATGGGGACTCCTGAGAAAAATAGTTTATAATATTAGAGAGTTTGATCCATTCATGTGAACTTTAGGGCTTCCCAGAGAAATGAACAAAGCAATGATAAGAGTCATGAATTCGAGTCAAGTAAACAAGCATTTACTAAACACCTACTATACGCTAAGCTATAGTATGCTTAGCACTGGTGTTACAAATAAAGGCAAAAGGGGGGGGGAATTCCTGCCTTCAGGGAGTTCACAATCTCCTGAGGCAAGAGGGAAGACAACACAATTATGTGCAAATAAGGTATATATAGGATAAATTGAAGGCAATCTCAGAAGGAAAGTATTCACATCAAGGAGGATGGGAAAGACTTCTTACAGAAGATAGAATTTTCACTGAAATTTGAAGGAAGTCAAGGAAACTAGGAGATGGAAATGAGGAGTGGGGAATTCCAGAAATGGGTATGAGCCAATGAAAATACTTGGAGCTGAGAGGTGGAGGGGCGTGTTCAAGGAGCAACAGTTCAGTGACTGTAGAGTTCAAGGGAACTCTCCCAATACACCCAGGTCATTCATGCATAGGTTTCTCTAAATATGGGGAACAGAGGCCCCAAGTCCAATATAATCACTCAAGGTATTAAATGTGTATTGAACCAGAAAAAATTTAATTCACACCACAGAAAACGCAGATGATACAAAGAACTCGCAGAAACCCATAGATACAGAAAATACATGAAGTCCTCAAAGTCCGTAAGCTTCCCTTGGAAGTGAATGAAACTTGGGGTTGTTCCAATGACAATCCATTGACATTCCAATGATTCTTGCTTCCCAAAGGGTACTTGGGTCTCCCTCTAAGACCTGAAGCATTGCCCTATAATTTAAAATCCCCCCCAAGAAAATAAAGATAACCTAGAAACCTGCTGAACAAACAATCCCTAACACACCAAACCTACACTGTCTAAACAACTCACAGGAATAGCAGGGTCTATGGCCTGACTGGGTCTCTTGCTTCCCTGAGGCAAAGATCCCATTCATTGTTCTTCAGGCCATGGGAGTCATGTGGGCAATCTTCTTTCTCTAAAAAGAATGGTGCATTAGGAAATCTACTTCTCTTTCTGGATAGTTCAAATCCTGAACTCTTGTGTTGGGGACCTTTCAAACTTAGGGTTACCCAGGAGGAAACTCCCAAGGCTGGTTCTGCCCAGGAAATATTCCTTCTCATATCATAAGGCTAGATTCTGGTATCACACTGCTTAAGAATTTTAAAAACCAGGGGCGGCTAGGTGGTGCAGTGAATAGAGCACCGGCCCTGCAGTCAGGAGGACCTGAGTTCAAATCCAGCCTCAGACACTCAACACTTACTAGCTGTGTGACTGAGCAAGTCACAACCCCAATTGCCTTTCCAAAAAGCAAAAAAAAAAAAAAATTAGCAACCTTCCTTCTGCGCGGAAGGCTGGGGGGTTCAGGAATCTTGCCCATAAGGCCACATGGACAAACACATCTACTTTGCCACATGTTTCTACAGGGTTTGTACCTATGTCCTGGTTGCTGCTTTCTCTTGGCCTGGGAAGAAACTCTCTCAGCCACTCCATTTTCATGCCAAGTGTAAATACTTCTCATGTCCCATGGGCTTTTGCCCCAAGATATTAATTTCCAGTTCCTGAGGGAAAGACCGCATACAGGAATAGGTTTCCCTCTTCTAGGGGTCTGTTCTATTGTGAACCAGATTGCCTTTTGAACTGAGAAAAATCAAAATGGGCAAAGATTGAGAATAATGTGTTGCTCTCCTTTCTGGTCTGACACAAAGGAACAACTCTTACAGCTCCAATCACCGAAAATGAATCAGTAGTTCCTTATGTCCTCTGAACAAGGTGCAAGTGGGAATGCACACACTCTCCATGAAGAGGTGCCCCCCCCAGGACTCCAAAGGCCCACAATTTATAATCTCATCCCATTGATCAAGGATTTTCCTGATTATCCACTCCTTACAATATCATCCAGTCCATGTCTCTCCTTCTTGTCCATAAAAATATCATAGTATCACAGCCTTGGAGACTGTCTAGTCCAATTAATTTGTTTTACAGGCAAAAAAAAATATTGTTTTACAGGCAAAGAATATGAGAAGTTGCCTAAGGTCATGCAGATAGTAAGTACTTGAACTCAGGTCCTCCACTGCACCATGAGAAAAGACTTTGTTAAAATTCTCACTGAAATTCAGGTATAATATATATTTAATATTCATCTAGCAAGCCTATCTGAAAGTATTTGCTCCCTGAAGAGGCCAAAGATAAAAGTAAAGGGCTCATGTACAAAAATATTCATGGCAGAACTTTTTGTTGTGGCAAAGAACTGGAAACAAAGTGGGTGCCCATAATTGGATAATGGCAGCAAAAAATGATGATCCATGAATGAAATGCTATGTTATCATGACATAAGAAATGACAATATTGGGGCAGCTAGGTGGCGCAGTAAGTAGAGTGCTGGCCCTGGAGACAGGAGGACCTGAGTTCGGATCCAGCTTCAGACACTTAATGCATACAAACAAAAATCCTAGCCATGTCACCTTGGGCAAGTTACTTAAACCCAATTGCCCTCTAAAAAAAAAAAAAAAAAGAAATGACAACATGACAGTTTCAAAGAGACCTGGGGAAATTTCAGTCAACTGCAGAGAGAAATAAGCAGAATCAGGAGAACAACTTATACGCTATCCATACAATAACTATAATATCGTGAAGAAAAACCGAAAGACTTAAGAACTCATCGACGTAATGACCAATCATGACTCCCAAAGACTGATGATGAAGCAGGCTTCTTACCTACTTTTTCTTTTTTTCTTTTGAGGTGGGAGGACAGGGCAATTGGGGTTAAGTGACTTGCCCAAGGTCACACAGCTAGTAAGTGTGTCAAGTGTCTGAGGTCACATTTGAATTCAGGTCCTCCTGACTCCATGGTCAGTGCTCTATTCACCGAGCCACCTAGCTGCCCCCCTACCTATTTCTAAAGAGAGGTAGTGGACCAAAGGTACAGAATGAGACATACATTTTCAGACATGGAAAATATGATATGCTTTGCTTGACTATACTTACCTGTTAGGAGGCAGTTAGGGGGCTCAGTGGATAGAGCACTGAACTCAGAGACAGAATGACCTGAGATCAAATCTGGCCTCAAACATTCACTAGCTGTATGACCCTGTGCAAGTCACTTAACCTCTGTTTGCCTTCATCCACTGAAGAAGGAAATGGCAAACCACTCCAGCATCTTTGCCAAGAAAACCCTACAGACAGTATTGCCATGTTATGGTCCACAGGGCCATGAACTGAACTGCAGCAAAAAACAACACTTACCTGTTATAAGGGAAGGCTTCTCTTTGGGGGTAAGAGTTGTCAGGGAGGGAATTGGTAGCTAGTAGAGTGATGGGGGAAAGAAAGAGAAGAAAAAGTAGCAAGAATGCTTTTAAAAATACACAGGAGAGAGCAGAAGGAAGTCATGCTGAATTTAATATACAATTTAAAACAATTTAACAGAAGTTTATGGTTTCCTATACAATCCTTATTTTTTTTAATTCTTTGTATATTGAAATGTTGCTTTGTTTGTTATAATCATTATTTTAAAAATCAAGCAGACCAGATTACTTTGGCATAACATCCTTAATGAATCCATGGTGGCTGACAGTGAGTGCTGCCTTCCTCTCCAAGTGCTTACAAACCATCCCTTTAATAATCCAGGCTAGAACTTGGCAAGGAAGTGCCTGCCAAACTCACTGGCATCCAGTTTAATGAAACCATTTCTTTCTCTTTTTTGAATTTAGGGCAACATTTGCCAGTTTTCACTCATGGAATCACAAGACCTCAGAGACAGAAGGGACCTCTGTCCCATCTGATTCAACCTGTTCTCAGGCAAGAATCCCCTCCTAACATCTCTGATAAGACATCATTAAATCTCTCTTCACAGGCTTCCAGCTTCCTCCCTCCTAAGGTAGCCTACTTTTAGAGAGTTTCAAAGTTTTCCTTGACATCAAGCCCCAATCTGAAATCTGCCCCCCTTGCATCTTCTACTGACAGTTCTCAGTTCTCCTTTCTGGGATCAAGTACCCCTAATCTGATCCTTCTTCCCCATAAGGCAGATCACTGAGCCAGGACTCAGGAAGATCTGAGTTCAAATTTGGTCTCAAATACTTACTAACCATGTGACCCTGGGAAATTTGCTGTCTGCCTCAGTTTCCTCAGCTATAAAATGGGGATAATAATAGTTATGATTAAGTATTATATTTATAAAGTACTTTACATACCCTAAAGCAGTATATAAATACTAGCTATTATTATTATCTACCTTCCAAATATGTGTAGAATGAAACCATACTGCATTCCACACACTCGCACTCACACACACACCTACACATACACACACACACTTTTCTCTTCCAGACTAAGGAAGCCTCCTAAGTTCTATGGTCTTCCCACCTTTTCCACATCAAATTCCTCTACCTTCTAACATTAAATTACAGTTAATATTAACAATAACTTATGAGATGTGTTACCCTGGACAATTTACTTAACCTCTCCTTGCCTCAGTTTCCTCATTTGTAAAATGTGAACATCTCATAAGAACGCTGTGAGAATCAAATGAATTAACATATTAAAGTATTCTGCAAACTTTAAAGTGCTATATAAATGCTAACTGGGCATCTAGGTAGCACAGTGGATAGAGCGCTGGGCTTAGAATCAGAAAGACTCATCTTCCTGAATTCAAGTCTGGCTTCAGACACTTACTAACTGTGTGACCCTGGGCAAGTCACTTAGCCCTGTTTGACTCAGTTTCCTCAACTGTAAAATGAATTAGGAGGGAAGGAAATGGTAAACCCCTTTGACAAGAAAACCCCAAAAGGAGTCACAAGGAGTTAGATCTGACCGAAACAACATAACAGCAGCAACAAAAGGTAAATCCCTCTCAAGATCTCTATAGGCAGAAGATAAATAAGCTGGAGTGGATGGCAGGAAAAAATATAGGCTGATGGGCTCTGGAGCTGGGAAGAATCCTCAGAGACCTCTAAAGCAAGGGACCCTCACTTAGCAGATGCATAAAGGCTAATTGCAGGAACGTGAAGAAGAGACCTCCTGTCAGTTACTGGTGATGCTGGACAATTGACTCTATGAATCTGGGGCTTCACTTTCCTCACCTGCCAAATAAAAAGGATTGGACTTGATAACCTGTAAAACTTCCTTCCATCTTTGCCAAGAAAACCCCAAATAGGGTCACGAAGAATCAGACATGGCTGAAATGCGGGAACAACAATAAAAATGCTAACTGTTGTTACTGTTACTGTTACTGATACCTTGATCAGGTTCCCCTCTCTCTCTTCAAATTCCCTCTTTGCCCTTCGAAGCATTTCTTAGCCCTGATTCTCTTTGTGAGGGATAATTTGCAGTGAAGTTTCCCCATTCTGAAAAATCAAATCTAGAGTGGCTTCAGCATCCACTAGGCCTAAGTTTAAAGGTCACCTGACCTTGCAGGAATCTGGGACTTAGAGCAATGGAGACCCTCTCCAGTGCCACCTCAGCACAAGATATGCCAAATAAGGACAGAAGTGCTTTCTCAAATGTACATTGGGTGATCTACTATTTCCTTGTTCAGGTACTTGAGGTAGATTGCTGTGTTTAGATTGTACACCTAACTTCCAACTAATGGAAGAAAAGGGTCAGGAGTGGGGTTGGGGAGAATTCCTCATTAGGGTTTCATAACTTCCGCCATTTCCTTTTGTAAATTGCTTCTCCTCCCTGACCATTTGTCAGGAAGGTGGCCCTTTCTCAAGATCATAAATAAACCATTCTTTTCTGCTTCCTACCTTGAGAAACTTCTGAGTATTATTTGGGTAAGGATTTCTGTTGCACACATCTTCTTTCAAGGAACGCTTCATTCCCGCTGGTATCCTAAGCAACAGAGAGCACTTCTCCCATTTTCCAGGACAATTTGGGAGTAAATCACTGACACTGATCCTGCTACCCCATCACTGAGGCCAAATTCCTCCCTTACCTCAGGATATTTGATAGAGGCAGAGCCTGGTGAGTTCAGATCATCAGAGACAGCTGAATATTCTCTTATTGTTTCTTTTCTTGTCTGAGGTTTCTTTCTGTATCACTTTCTGCTAAATTTCTGGTTCATCATTTTTACTAGTGACTGAAGTGAAGGCACAAGTTGCATGCTTATCAAACCTGCAGATAGCAAAAAAAAAAAAAAAAAAGAGTGAGGAGAGAGAGCTGATAGGTCAAATGACAACTGGAATCCAGAAAAATCTCAACAGTTTGGAATGATGGGCCAAAATGAATGTCAAACTTAAACAGGGTCAGTGTGGCACAGCCTCTGAGACAAGAAGATCTGGACTCAACTCCCCTTCCATCTTGCCCCTCCACCAACAATGGGCGAGTTGCTCAAGCCTTCTTTGCTCTAGACCAGAAAGGCAAGGGAGGAGCTGGCTTATATTACATGAGGAAGTTTTCTCAGCTAGGAATTCCCTATGTCACAGGTCCTGTCCCCATCTGTTTCCAATCTTCCAATGTCCAGAATTTGGGTTCAAAAATTCAATAGCACAAGTACAGAGTGGGTGAGACGTGGATGGGATGTTTCTTTGATGCTCTCTTCTTTTCCTGGGTCATTACTACAACCCACCAATTCCCCTCCTCCCCCCTTTATACAAAAAGTATAGCCAAGCAAGACAAAACAACCCATTGGCCTGGTCTAAAAATGTATCCCTCCTGGGGTATCTCTACTCCATTTCCTCTTAGCTTAGGGGTGGGAAGCATGTTGTCATCAGTTAGACAATAGTTCTTTTGAAAAAGATTTGGGGGTGGGGGGAGAGTTAACTCCCCCCAGTAACTAGGGTACGCCTTTGCCCCAGGGTGATGAAAATTAGAGGGATATTGACAGCACTTTTATTTCTCCAGCAGCATGGAAACAACTGCACTTAGTGACTATTTAGCAAGAATCATTAGAAAAATAGGAAGCTACCAGATGGTGGCTTCCTCTGCTCCCTCTCTCCCACCCCATCAGTGTCAGCACCCCTCCCTGGCCAGCCTGCCTTACTTCTACTTCATCCATGATAGCCAGCCCAGCAACAGCATCACACTGTACCAAGTTCTCTGCTATGACCCATTCTGAATAGACTGAGCTAGACACCAAGAATAATCAGAGACCAAGACCAATAGTCAACCCAGAAAGCATCAGTGTATTAGCCGGCCGGCGGCAGTCCAGGAGCTAGTCACTGAGGGCTGCCCCGAGCCTTGGTGACAGCACTGCTTATATACTCAAAAACCGCAAGCGTATCAAGAAAAAAACAGGTTTTACCAAACATCATATGTGGCAATGAAGGAGGGGGCCTGAGGGGCTTATCCGGCAAGTACAGGGTTCAGGAGGAGGGCCAGATGTTCTTTCTAGGGGGACATCCTGCTCTGAGCTTAGCCCTACTCCCTTATTGGGAATAGGAACAGGGTGTGTTGCGACGGTTGAGGGGCCCCAAAGGGGAAAGGAGCCAAGGAGGGCTGCAAGGCCTAGGCTTGTTCAAACACAGGTCAACACAAGACACGAAGTATGTTTTGTACCTATGGCTCTGGGACACAGTAATATAGAGCCCTGGGGTCTTTAATTGACTGAAAGTTCCACATGAGCATAGCACCTCCTTTAAGATACTAATCTAATTTATACTCTCTCAAAGGTTGGGTAATCCTACAGGTGGCTACTCCTACCACTAAAGCTCCTAAGTCCCCACTGGTGTGCTTCCTGTGAACAATTGGGCAGAAGACTTCTTCACCTTTTATCAAAGTAATTTACTGAAATTATATAGTAAAAATAACAGTTATTAAACATAATCACATTACATAATTTGCTTAAACATAATAGTAAACATTCCTTACATAAACCTCACTAGCACTGAAAGGGTGGGCACAAACTTAGAGAGCAATGGTGGTGAGAAATTCATGATTCATTATACTTCAAGATCTTTCCTCTCTTCATAGAATCCTCCCAGAGTTCCCCTGGAGTACAGCATCTCTCCTCTCTTCTCGGAGGGCTGGAGGTTGGAACACTAAGGGCCGAGACCTGAAATTTCCAAGTAACTCCCCTCGTTCCAGCAGCTCTGCTTGCTTTGGACTCCACAGAACAGCTTCCTTCTGCTCTCCCCCCCCCCACTCACTTTTTAGCTTCCCTTTGTCTGTTGTCTTCCCTATGAGGTCCTTGAGGGCAAGGACTGTCTTTCTTTTTTTAATTTGTATCCTCAATGCTTAGCATAGTGCCTGGTACATAAGAGATGCTTAATAAATGTTTGTTATATTTTATTTTATCTCTCAGGTATGTTTCTGCTCCCAACATCTGCTTTCATTGTCTTCTACTGGTCCAGTAGCTCGGATGAAATGATTGACTGTTTTGGGGGAAAGGGGAAGGAAAAAAGTACCCCCGCCCCAAATGTTCCTGAGCCTTTACTCTTCCATCACTGGAAACATAGCTTCAAGGCATGATGGATTCTCTCTGACAATGACAATATATTTCCAGTGAAGCATCAATTGCCTTCACCCAAAACCCAAGATTTTATAAACCTCTAAAGCTGATTGAGTAACTTATTCACACATTGTAGTATAACACCACCTTTGTGGCTACACACTAGGCTTTCAGTGGTTACATCATCTGAGGTGGAGAAGAGGACTTCCTCCTTTACATGAGTTCACAGTATGACATAGCCTCCTTCCCAAAAAGCTAATAGATTTCTAGGCTGTAAAGCATCCACAAAAATGTAGATAGATAATAGCCTCACCACATCTGTGGTCTGGCCTATCCAGACCCTATCTGAAGTATTATGGCCAGTTCTAGGGTCTGTGTTTGAGAAGAAGCCCCATTGTCCATTGACCAACAAGTGTATCAAGAAGAGGGTGGGGGCGGCTAGGTGGCACAGTGAGTAAAGTGCTAGCCCTGGAGTCAGGATGACCTGAGTTCTGTTCCGGCCTCAGACACAACACCCACACAAAAAAAAACTAGCCGTGTAACCTTGGGCAAGTTATTTAACCCCAATTGCCCTCCAAAAGGCAAAAAAAAGAGGAGGCTGACCAGAATGGTGAGGGCACTGGGGACCTTTGTCATAGCTGAAGAAACTGGGGATGGGGACGGGGAGGGTAAGGAGGGTGGGAGTGGTGGGGAAGCCTGGAGAAGAAAAGACTTAGGGAGGACATGATTACTGAATGCTATTTTGTGGTTGTTGCTATCCAGTCATTTCAATTGTGCTTGACTCTTCATGACCTCACTTAGGGTTTTCTTGGCAAAGATACAAGTGGTTTGCCATTTCCTTCTCTAGCTCATTTTACAGATGAGGAGATTGAAGCAAACAGGGTGAAGTGACTTGCCCAGGTTCTTCTGAGAAGGGATCCATAAGTTTCACCAGACTTCATCAAAGACACAAAAAATGTTAAGAACTCCTATCCTAGAGTATAGTGTCCAGTTCTTTCTAAAAGTGCGTAGCAGTAGCATAAGCCAAGATTTCAGGGGAGCCATTAGCTGAAGATAGTGAAGACTCATGTCCATAGTGGAGTAGAGACTGAAACCAAAGGCAACAAAATCAGTTTAAGTGCATTAGCAGCCCTGAAGCATTAGACAGCATAAATTTTATCTCCTTAAACATGTCTTGGCCATATGTGTCTAGGTACTCATAACCTCTGTATGTACTCATTTTCCCTGTTCATATTGTGTATCTGTGGGAGAGTGTACACCAGGTTTATGGGTCGGGGAGATATTCTATTGCTTTTATCCATACTATCCCATTTCAGTAAATGCCTTTGCCTTGAACTACTATGACTATTAAAGGTAAACACATTTGTGAGGACTCATGAGGTCTGATTTTTAGGAGTCCAGATTACAGAGTACCTCGAACCAAAAGTAGTCATCTCCTGGTTGCCCAATATGGAATGAACTGGGTCAGTTCAGGAAAACAAAGCAGATCAAAGTTTCCATGCTTTGGTTCCTGAATTTTTACTCTGTGAAGGAAAGAAGAAAGAAAGAAAGAAAGAAAGAAAGAAAGAAAGAAAGAAAGAAAGAAAGAAAGAAAGAAAGAAAGAAAGAAAGAAAGAAAGAAAGAAAGAAAGAAAGAGAAAGGAAGAAAGAGAGAGAGAAAGAAAGAAAGGAAGGAAGAGAGAGAAAGAGAGAAAGAAAGAAAGAAAGGAAGGAAGGAAGGAAGGAAGGAAGGAAGGAAGGAAGGGAAAGAAGGGAAGGAAGGAAAGAAGGAAGGAAGAGGAGGGAGAGGAGATGAGAAGAAAGGAAGGAGGGAGGGAAGAAAAGAAGGAAGGAGTAGAGAAAGAAAGAGAAAGGGAGGTAGGTAAGAAGGAAAGAAGAGAAGGAGAAAAGAAGGAAAGAAAGAAGGGAGGCAGGGAGGAAGTCTAAAATGGAAATCAAATTTGCAGAGGCATGGAAGGACTGTAAGCTGGCTGAGGCTGGGGAGCAGATTAAATCCATTCTCACTATAGACTTTCCTCTGAACTCTACCACTCCAAATCTGAGTCATTCACGAATTACAGAGAAAAGAACACAGGACTAGGAGGCTTGGCTTCTAGAGCCCCGGTAAAAAGATGCAGTAGAAAGACAGCTAGACTTGGGGTCAAGAAACTAGGGCTCGTGTTTCTGGTTGTGCCACTGACTGACTATGTGACCATCGACAAGTGGCTTCACTTCTCTGAGCCTTAGTTTCTTTACCAGTAAAATGGGGATAATAATGCCAGCACTCCCAACACAGTTTTAATGAAGAAAAGGCTTTGTAGACCTTGTGTTCTATAGAAATAGAAATGTCACTAGTATATTGGGCAGCTAGGTAGAGCAGTGGGCAGAGTCGAGATCTGAGACACTAACTGTGGAATGCTGAGCAAGTCACTTAACCACTTCTGGCCTCAGTTTCCTCATCTGTAAAACGGGCATAATGATAACACTTATCTTACAGGGTTGTTGTAAGGATCAAAATGAATAGCACATGTAAAGTGCTTTGCCTTAAACTCTGCATAAATGCTAGCTTAATTAGCATTACAAGTAGCCTTATTCATATGGCTGATAAGAGGAGGGGATTGAGCTGGATGATCTCTAAGGGCCCCCCAACTCTGAAATTTCTTTGACTCTGGCAGCAGTGTGTATGACCATGGTTCTGAGAGGCCAGTAGGTGGCAGCTGAGCTCCGTGCCTCCCCCAGGCAGTCGGACATCTGCTTCCCTCCCAATCCCTTCCCCAGGCCGGAACAAAAGGCTGAGAGACAAATGCATTGACCTCTGCTGACCCTGTTAGCCCGGTTCTTCAGGTTGAGGTCCAGGCCTGGTTCAGCTGTCCCAGTGCTGCCCACCCCCTTCCAGACTTCCCCGTCTTGTCAATCCCTCTTCAGGGTGCCTGCTGGCAGAGGGTACAGCAGGCAGGGCTGAGAAGTGGAGGGGGGTGTCAGAGGAGGATGAGGCAACAGCTGCAGGACAAGAGAGACTGAAGAAGGAGACAGACTGAGCTCAGGTCCTGGAGTTTAGAGCCTGGAACCCAGAGCCCAGCTCTAGACTCGGGGAACAGGAGACACTAGACTTCCCACCAGGAAAAAGGTGTGTGCTGGGGACTCGGGGGTGGACCTCGGTAAAGTTCTCATCATAGGCTCCTACTATTCACTATTGCCCTCCTCCATTCCTTCTCTTCTCCACCCCAACCAAGGCTCTAACCCTAAACAAAAACACTGCCTCTCTCTCAGTGAGTTCTTCTCCATCCTTGGGCCCTCCTCCCTCCTAAATGTTCATCCTAGCTACAGTCCCATCGCCTTCCACTTTCTGATAATGGCATGTATAGCCCCCTTCCACTGGGAAAAACAAAAACAAAATAAACCAATGCTGTGCTCCAACCTGGGTCCTATTCCTAGCTCTCTCTGGGATTTGGGATGTGGCCTTGGCATATAATGATAATATGATTCTAATTAATATCAGTGTTAATAACTCCCATTTCCGAGGCACTCTGAAGTTTTCAAAGTGCTTTTTCTCCAACCAACCATTGAAACCAAGAGTATAAATACTCTCACCTCTCATCTTTCAGATAAGGAAATTGCCCCTTCTTGTCTCAGACTCTTATCCAACTCTATCAAATGAAGGAGTTTGATAAGAGTATTTCTAAGATGTCTTCTGGGTCAGATGGCCTATAATCTAAGGTATTCAGATCCTGGAAAATCAGAAAGCTTTCATAACCCAAAGAAATGAATAGCTAATGGTGAAATCTCAGGTACTGTGATACTGGGGAGGCAGGAGGAAGGAACAATCATTCCTATTAGATCAGACCATGTTGGTGATAGCCAACATCCTCACTCACGAGCATCTTCATCCTCTAGGGATTTGGGAAGAGCTGCCCTCTTCTCCAGAGGAGATCCCAGGCATCCTTAATCTCCAAAGTCTACAAGGCCTGGAGAGTCAAACAAAATCAAAGGCAGAGGTGGGAGTAAGTGGGGAAGCTCCTTGCTGTTTTCAGCATATGTGGAGACAGTCATTGAGAGAGGAGAGGATGACCCTAAAAAGCAGTGGCCTTCGGGGGACTTGGGGGAATCTTTATCTTGTGGTTGGGCTAGATGTGGAATATCTGTGCAGGGTAAACCAGAAACTACTTGGCTCCAACTTTCAGGGGGAACTTTCCGGAACTTTCAGGGGGAGAAGGGAAAGAAACAAATATTTATTAAACACCTACTGTATGCCAGACACTGAACTAAGCACTTAACAAATATCTCATTTGATCCTCACAACAACCCTGGAGATAGCTGCTATTATTAATCCCTATTTTACCATGGAAGAAAATGAGAAAGAAAATCAGGATTGTACAGTGTCTGAGGTATGATTTGAACTCATCTTCCTGACTCCAGGCCCAGCACTTTATCCACTCTGCCACCTAACTTCTTTCAGGTGAAATTGTTCATGGTTCAGAGGATTTAGAGTTGGAAATGGTTTTAAACATTATCTAGTCCAACCTCCTCATTTTATAGAGAAGAAAACTGAGATCTAGAGAGGGGAAGCAACTTACCCAAAGTCTCTCTGGCAGTTAAATAGAAGGTCTAGAATTTAACTCAGGATTTTTGATTCCAAATCTCATTCTTTTTCCACTGCATCATGGTATCTTTCTGAAGGAATATAGGCTCCCCCCCCCCAGCATCCAGGTGCCCCAGGACACCCTCTCCCCTTTCAGCATCACCTCCATGTGTCTCTCTCAGACCACAATCAGAGCCAAGCATCAGGAGTGGGGGTCGGGGAGCAGGGGGTTCACGGTAGTTGGTGAACTCTGGGTTTTGAGTGCATGGGCTGTGTGTGTGGGGGGGGAATGGGTAATGTTAAAAGGAGCCAAGGGAGCTTTGGAGTCTACTAAGCTCAGATGTCATTCTCCCCCCCCCCCCCCCTCCATTTTCTCCTTCTCACTGTGGGGAAAAAAATACAGAGGGTAAGGGGAGAGAGCAAAGTCATTGATCCAAGGACACTTTGAATTTTGTGGGTGAGGAGCTAAGTGGAGGAAGGAGATGGGAACAGAGAGGCTGAAGGTTTTGAGGAGGACTGGGAAGGGTAAGATGGTAGAAGGATTGAGGCGACTAAGTAAGGGAGGGCAATGAGAGGTTCAAGGACTGAGTAGTTTGAGTGAATGGTGAGAAGCTGAATGAGGTGGAACAGACCGAAAGGACTAGAGAGGCTGAGATCCTAAAAAGACTGAGGGCCTGAAGGGCCAAAGAATTGAAGATACTGAGGAAGCTTAGGCGACTGAGTCTTATATTCGCGTCTGAGGCTGAGGTATTGAGGTGACTAACGGGCTGAGGGGCACTGGAGGCCCGAAGGTGGGACTCAGGGACTGACCGCGGAACTGAGGTTATAAGGGAGATAATGAGAACTGAGGGTTCTCAGGGAAAGGTCAGAGAGCTGGAGGCTCTCCTGGTGTCTCTAAAAGAGAGTCCTGGCTAATTGGGCTGGGGAGGAAAGCAGGGGCAGCCGGGGAGGAGGGAGGCGACGGGCGGGGCCGGGGGCGGGGTGCACAGTCCTCTTCCACCCCCTCCCGGCTCCGGCCCCGCCGGGACAGGCACCAAGCCTTTGGCTTCCTCTGCCAGCGCCTCGGACAGCTACTGTGCCCGTCCAGGCTCACAGAGCAGGTAACCGCGGCGTCCGGCCACCGAGGGAGCGCTGGACTGAACAGCGGGGGACCCTCGCCGTCCCAGCCCAGCCCGGCCCCTACCCCGAGTCTCCCTCCTTCCAGCGGGGGCGCCCGCCCCTCCCGTCCCCGTAGCCGAAGCTAGAGCCCGAGCCCCAGCCGTCAGCGCAGGGAAAGGAGCAGCGCCAGCCCAGTGGGGCTAGCTGGGGCCGCAGCCGCTGTCCGCGGTTCTGAAATGAAGGCGGCGGCGCGCCATCGGCCCTGAGTCCCAGAGCAGGCGGCGGGGAGGACGGAGGGAGGAGCCGCCATGCGGGCGGCCCGGCCGGCGGACGCCTCCCTGCTCTGCATCCCCGCCACGCTTCTGCTCTGCCTCAGCTCCGCCAGCCTGTGCTTGGTGGAGGCGGGTAAGGGGCCCGGAGGGTCGGGACCGGGGGCGGGAGGGCTGCGGCAGCGATAAGGTTAACTCCCGGGAGGCTTCTACTGGGGGGAAGAGCCAGCCTTTGCCCTTGGGGGGTAAGGAGCCCTGAATCAGAGAGAGGGAGAGCAGACGATTAGGGGGTTCTCTTTGCAGATTGCCCCTCAGTCTTCCCCACCATCTTGTCCATTTCTCAGCCAGCTGTTCCCCCATCCCTAACTCCCTGTCTTCCCCTACCCTCACTTCCAGGTCTCTGTCCCCCAGGCCCAATCTTTCCCTTCCCGAGCTGTCCCTCAAACACAACCGCTGTCCCTCACCTCTCCAACCCCTCATTCCCCCGGCCCCTTGTCGGTCCCCTTCCCTACCTTTGTACCCCTAACTCCAGATCTGTTATGTTTCACCACCACCCTCCAAATCTTTCAGTTCACTGATCACCATCCTAACATTCCCGTTGAACCCCCACCCCACCCCTTATCTGGACCCTGATATTTGTTCCCAGGCTCTCCAAGGCCCTCTCTCTATCCCAAGAGGGGCTAAAGTGGTAGCAGAGAACACAGGACTAGTCTTTGGTGCCCCGTGTGTGCCCCTTCTTCCCCTCCCCCTCAGTCTTAGGGTATAAACTCTATCTACATTCCCTACCCTCCCCCCACTTGCAAAGTATTCAAACACAGATACAGAGCACAGCACAACACAACATAGAAACACGCCTTCAAGTGAATTCTTCAGGACTGATAATCTGGAACAGGGTAAGGGGTTGAGGGTATGTGTGTTAGGCAGAGATGCTTGAGATGAGCTGGTACCTGTAGTCTGGAAAGAAGAAATATTTCACCAGGTGATTATATCAAGGAAAATGTCACACACATGCAAGACTGTCTGTCCCCCTGCTTTGATGATTCTCTCCCATCTGTCTCCCTTTCTCTCCCTGCCTCCATCTCTCCCTCTGTCTCCTTCTGACTGCTTCAGCTTTTCTGACTTTCCACCTCTATACCTCTGTCTCATCAGCTCTTTGCCTCCATTTGTCTACTCCTGTTTCTCAGTATCTGTTTTTCTGTTTCTCCGTTTCTGTTTTTTATTCTGTCTTCATGTTTCTTAGTCTATCCTTCTGTCTCTCCATTCCTGATGCCTCTATTCCTTCTGTCTGGGAGGCTGAGGCAGGGTGAGATCTCCTCAAGCGTGGAATCCTCTAATCACTCACTGTGCCCTAACCCCACCAAACATCCCTCCCCATTACCTTTACCCTCTAACACAACCCACAATAAATGATGAGTAGTGTGTGTGTGTGTGTGTGTGTGTGTGTGTGTGTGTGTAGGGGGGGGGTATTTGTGGGAGGGAAAGGGAGAACAAAAGAGTAGAGGGGGCATGTCTACTCTCCTTTACTCACCCCTCACCAATATCTTATTCCCACCTTTGCCTTCTCCCTTACCTTTCATCCTATTCTTTCCCCCCCCTTAACCTTTACCTGTCCCTTCTCTTTCCATTTTTTCTTAATCTTCCCTGATTCTTTCTTTCTCTCTCTCTCTCTTTCCATTTTTCCCTGCTTCTTTCTTCTCAGAAGGACCTTCCTGACCACTCCCAAATGCTCTCCTGCCCTCTGTCTAGACCTTAACATTAACCCTTCTAGTCTGTCACTTATTCTGTGCCTCATTAAGGATCAAGTCCTAGGTCCCAATCAGGGACCTTCCAATATCCAGTACCTCGACTCTATCCCTCCTATTCCCCTTCTTGCCCTACCTTAGTTCTCAATATGTCAAATTTGGGAAGGAAGAATCTACTGGAGGCAAACCTAAAGGTTCTGCCTAGTGTCTGTTTCTCCAGACAATAGATTTTTCTCTCCACATTCTGGACCCCTACCCTGGGGACAACTTGATGGGCATGGTAGGACTGAGCCTCTTGCCAAAGGTCATTCTCTTCAGGAAGGTTGTCACCAACCCTAATATACAGTTGACCTCTCTCCTACTCAGAAATCCTCACCCTATTGTCCATCCAGAAGTCCCAGGGAAGGAGAGTAGGGCTTAGTTCCTCTTGGATCTTACTATCTTCCTATCCCATGGATAGGTCAAAGTCAGTGAATTTAGCTTCTATCCAACCCTAGAGAAAAACCACCGGCTATGAACCAGGTTTAGATCTATTTCCCCACTGGTAGACTCTGGTTCTCACCCCTGACTAAATCAGAGCAGGAAACTTGGAAAACATGTGACCCTCCTCCTCTTCTTTATGCTAGAGTCAGAAACAGAGTGGGAGATGGCCCTTCAGATGGGCTGAGTTGTTTGTGATTTTCATCAGTATTAAACTAAGACCACCCCTACTGACACCTTTCCCAACTCAGGCTAATGGCTACCAGTGTCTGAAAGCTAGGAGCTAGGATCTGGGTCCTCGCAGCCCTATATCCACATCAGACTTACATGTTGTTGATGTACTCTGTTCTTCAGTTTCATTCTTAGTGTGTGTACACGAGTCTTGGTCTATCACTGGGTGAGAAAGCAAGAACAAGTCAATAAGCTCCCCAGAGAGAGGTCCTGAAGGAAGTTAGGGAGAGGACTATTTGCTCAGTATCTTGGCTTCCATTAGTCCTGATTTCAGCCACCATTCAACTAGACCCAGGCAGACAGGAGAGGGACCAGGGAAACCTAGGAGCTGGGAGGGAGATGGGGCTCAGTTTCTCCTTCTGCCCACACATGCTTATCAGGCAACTTAAGCCTCAGAGTCCATTCTGGTCTCAAATCCTGCTTCTCCTCCTGCAGACAGCCCTTCTGCCCCCGTCAACGTTACTGTCAAACAACTGACGGCCAACTCAGCTATGGTGAGCTGGGATGTGCTGGATGATGAGGTGGTCATTGGGTTTGCAATTTCTCAGCAGGTAATATCAAACCCGGGGTAAGGTGGGGTGAGGGAAGTGTGAGGACGGGGTGAAGGAAGAAGGGGAAGTATGTGCATGGGGCTTCCTTTGGTCACAGAGACTGGTCCTGCAGGTAGCATGTTGCAGGGAGAAAGGATACATGGTAAAAATTGGGCAGTTGCCATGGGGAAGTGACCAGGCATGTGTGTGAGGGTGGGGCTGCTGTTGAGGTATAGGTAGGAGGCTGGAGACAGAGTGCAGGGGAAAGGAAGTGCGACTGCATGGAAAGAGGCTGGGTAAAATGAGATGGAAGAAATGGACAGAAAATGGAAGCAGTGGAATGCTGGAGGAGGGGGTGGAAATATAGAAAATGAGGAAGAAGGGGAGAATAATAGGGGACTGCATGGAAGGATAGGGTAGACAGGGGGCCAGGGCAATGTTAGGTAGTATGGACAGGGCCTAGAGGAAGTGGACAGACAGAGCAGAGAGGGACTAGCAAGGGTGGAGACCCTGAGACCTTGAGGACACATGTGCCCTTCTAGGTCCTTGGGTACAGCCTTTCAACTGAGTCCAAGTTTTACCAAACAAATCCTTTCATTAAGGGGATTTGTTCTATGAAGTTTGTATTCAAGCAAAGGACTAAACTTGAGGACCTAAAGGGTCACATGTGACCTCAATTTGTCTGTGAAGTTGGGATTCAAAGGGCTGAACTTGAGGACCTAGAGGGCCACATGTGGCTTCGAGGCCGAAGGTTCCCCACCCCTGCTAGCCCCACTCTGCTTCCTCTAGGCCCTGTCCATGCTACCCAACATTGCTAGAGGAAGTAGGGGCAGCATGGACAGGCCAGAGGGATTGGAAGCAGCTTGTAGAGGGAGGGAAGAGACAGAGTGGAAAGGGGCTGTACAGGAGTTCTGGCCTTTACAATTTCAGAAGAAAGATGTGCGGATGCTGCGATTTATCCAGGAGGTGAACACCTCTACCCGTTCATGCGCCCTGTGGGACCTGGAGGAGGACACAGAGTACATCGTTCATGTGCAAGCCATCTCCATCCAGGGCCAGAGCCCTGCCAGTGAGCCTGTCACCTTCAAGACCCCTCGAGAGGCTGAGAAATTGGCCTCCAAAAACAAAGGCAGGAACTCAAGGGCCAGGGTTAGGAAAGCGAAGCTGAGGGAGGGGGCTGGAGGAGTGAGTAGCTGGCTCAGGTCATGGATATGGGTTCTTCAGCCTTGAGCTCTCTTAAAGGCCCTCTGGAAGGCACTCTAGTCAGTGAGAACCAAGGTTTGAGAAACTTGCATGTAGGGCGCCAGTCCTGTTACAATGTGGGGGGGTAAGGTGGGAAGGGAGAAAACAAGCATCCATATAGCGCCTACAGTGTGCCAAGCACCTTGGAACAACCCTGGGAGGTAGATGCTGTCATTTTCCCCATTTTACAGTTGAGGAAACAGGTTGAGAGAAGGGAGCGATTTGCCCAGGGTCACATAGCTCATAATTTCCTGACTCCAGACCCAGTGCTCTATCCTCTGCACCACCGGGCACCTCTGGATGCAGACTCTGGGGGCCAGTCATTCTTACTCTTGTGAAGAATAAGAAGACCACCAAGTGTGAAGTGGAGTTGTCTGGACAGAGCACTGAGCTTAGAGATGGGGAGGGCTGAGTTCTAATCTGGTTGCCATTTTCTATTTGACTTTGGGCAAGGCATGTCCCCTCTCCTCTCTCCCACGTAAAACTGGCACACACCCCTGCTCTCCAGGGGGCTTTCTGAAACACATCTCTCCAGTTGCTGTCACTGTCTTCCTGTGAAGTGGTGGTTTTCAGAGAGTGGGGCCTTTTGGCAGGAGATCTGCCCCTGCAGACAGGAGGGCATGTTGATCTCGGGGGGTATTCCTCCCTCTCCATCTACAGATGAGGTGACCATGAAGGAGATGGGGATGAAGAGCCAGCAGCTTCGGACAGGCGAGGTGCTCATCATCGTGGTGGTCCTGTTCATGTGGGCGGGTGAGCCTTCTGGTCCCAGGGCACCCTTTGGCTATGTTACTGTCATTCAGGATTAGGCTCCTGTCTCCCCTCTAAGCCCCTCACACTAGAGCTCCACTGCTTTGGGAAGGAGGGAACCTGAGATCAGGGAGATGAGGAGAGCGTGTTGTCCTGAAAAAAGCCCTGGTCTCAGTCAAAGAGACTGAAAAACTCAAATCTGGCTCTTAGACTTACTAGTTAGATGACCTTGGGTAAGTCTCTTCACTTTCCTCTGCCTCAGTCCCCTCTTCTGTAAAATGAGGATAAGGACACTTGTACTACCCACTTCACAGGGTTATCGATTTCATTCCATTCAATTAAGTTCAGTAAGCATTTATTCATGGGTTAGGTGCTGGGGATACAAGACAAAAATGAAACAGTCTCTGTGAGCAAGGAGTTTATATTCATAAGGAAAGAGTTAATATACCAGAAAACATAGAAAGGTTGAGTTTGTGGTGATAGCAGTGGCGATCTCTGAGCGAGGGCACCAGAATGCTACATAAAAGATACCTCTGGGCGCCTGGGTCCCTGATCCTTTGTCTAATGTTTCCTCTGAAGCCAGAGTCAAGGATCTTTGGCTGCTACTACAGCTGGGCTAGGAGATGCACAATTGCAGGGTACTTGGCCCTACTGCCTCCAACTTTCTCTCCATTTTGGTCCCAGATTTCTCCTTCCCCCACCCTCAGAAGCCACCATGCAAGTGTCCCAGGACTCTGTTCAAGCAGTCTCTTAACTGAGGGTGATGGTGGGGAGAGGAAGAGAAGGAATAACAAGAATACCCTCCATCCCTCACCCCCCCCACACACACACATTCTGTCCCATGGGCTGAGGGCTGAGACCCTTGCTCTGGCCTCTCACTGCTCTAACCTCAGCCCTTGCCTCCCCAGGTGTCATTGCCCTCTTCTGTCGCCAGTATGACATCATTAAAGACAATGAGCCCAACAACAAGGAGAAAGCCAAGAGCGCCTCAGAGAATAGCACCCCAGAGCACCAGGGCGGGGGTCTCCTTCGCAGCAAGGTGAGAGTACACTTGAGGCCTGGCTCCTTCTCTGTCCCAAAGGCCTTGAAGGTGGGGTGAAGGTGGGCCTTAGCTGGCCTGGTTCACTTCCTTGGGGATATCCCCAGGGTCAGCTCAGGGCCTGGCATTGCTACAGCTGGACAAAGACCAGTTTGGCTGCAGCCCATGTCCCAGGGGAATCTCTAGATTAATTTTGGATCCTCTCCTTTCTTGGGGTGCCAACGGCCATTTAAGGGAGGGGGAAAGGGAGGAGGGGGAGGAGATGGTGGTGAAAAGAGGGGAAGAAAAAGGGAACTCTTGGTTGGACAAGGTACCAATTTGGGAAAGCTTCTGCCTGACTGCATCACCTTGGGTAAGTCACTTACCATGTTTGGACTTTTATTCCCTCCTCTATAAAACAGATATGAAAACCTCTTACTTACTCAACGGGCTGTGAGCACCTGGGAAGAACAGAACTAGAGGATCGTTGTCCTGACGATGGTCATTCAGCTCCTGGTCCTCACCATCTCCTCCTCTCTCTACACTATCAGCCTTCTCACCTCCCTACCCTCAGAGTTGGGTTTCCTCTTCTCAATCCCTGCTCCTAGCTTTTATCTTTCCAGTGTGCTTTCCCTGAGGAGCAGCATCTGCATCTCTGTCTGTCTCTGTGTGTGTGTCTCTCTCTATGTCTCTGTTTCTCTGTGTGTCTCTCTTTCTCTCCATACTCCTTACCAGCTCCAAAAATACTCTCAATGGGTGTAGTTGTCATAGGTATGCTGAGAAAAAGGGACCCTGAGCTCCAAGACACCAAGGACCAATGGGAAGGACTGTAGAGAGGGGTGATGTTCATGCTCTCCCTGGCCACCCAAGAAATTGGTCGAGGCTACGAGCCAAACAGAAGGCTGGGAAATAGCCAGGAGACTCCAGCATGTTCCCTCCCTGGAGGGAATGGCTGGTTCCCAGCTTTCCAGTCCCACAGGCCCAAGCTTCCACAAAGGCAACCTCCATAGGTACTCCACCTCTGACGACTCACCAGCTCCAAGCCTACTAACTAGGCCTTGGCAATTCCTCCTATTTCTCTCTCCCCACCTTCCAAATCTAAGCTCTTTCTGACCATCACTGAAGCATGACTGGCTCTCTCTGCAGGGAGACAACCAACTCTTCCCTTTTCCTTTTCCTTCTACCTCCCCATATCCCACACCACAAAGCCCCAGGAGCAAGAAGAAGGAGGGCTGTTCCGTGGTTTGGGAAGGCACTCAGCTGGCTGCATGCTCCACTCCTGCCCTTCCTCTCCTTGTCCTACACTGGAAAAGGCAACTGAAGTTAAAAAAATTCCAACTCCTGATAAAAAAAAAAAAGCCCAGAACCAGCCCGATCACCAGCTATTAGCATCTCCTATCTAGAACCACAGAACCTCGATATAGTGCCCATACAAACCAGTCTTGTTTTTGCCTTCTCCTCTTTCCCACACCACTTTCCCCTTTTGGAAAAATGCACAATGTTTTCAGTCTTTCTGCATCCATGCCCACTAGACTGAAAGCACCTAGAACCTAGCCAAGCCATGTTCTTTAAATAACTTGACAGGGAAGGAGTAGGGCTTACCAGCTGACAGTGGTGCAGCTGTCCTCCTGCTTCTTCTCATCCAGCCATTAGCAACTCTGGTTGCTTTGAGTGTGATGCACAATTTCCAAGATGATGTGTATGATGCTCTTAGACTCTCTTCCAATGAGTCTGAGAATGCCTCCATGAGACCTGGTCCATCTCTAATCACTCATTCTGTCTTCCTATGCCCTGAATCAACTTGGCTCCTTGTGTTTAGTATGAGATGATGAGAGTGAGGTCAGAACCATGTTCAGAAGACCTTAAGCACTGAAGGGAAAGGGGAACCTGACCTTATCTCTGATAGAGTTTTATCGATGATGGATCTAATAAGTGTCACCATTATCTGTTCATATCTTATACCTGGTAGTTATGGGAGCTTCCTGGCATTGAGCTGATCCTGCTCAAAGAGGGTTGGCAGAACTGATCAGTTCACCAGCTGACTGAGCCCAAGACAAGGTAGGGCAGGGCAGAGCTGGCCACTTTCTCTCTTCTGGGCATATCTTCAGTTCACCATCTTATCCAGGACTCTGTGGAAGCCAATGGAGACCCTATATGCTGCTCTGGATACTTAGGGGAGTTGGGCTAGGAAAGATCTCCCTACTGCCTCTTTGTAGTGAGGAAGGATGCTTCAGAAGAGACTGACAACAGAGGGAGGACTGGAAGGTAGTATAAAGAGCCTGATCTTCCCAACTCATGAAGGATCATGACATGGAAAAAAGGCTTCTACCAGAGAATGAGCATGGGACCCTGAGATCCAGGAAAGAGCACCAGCACCCAGGCCATGACACCTGTTTTAGCTGCTGTAAGCAGTGGCAGTACCATCCTGCCATCCCCACTCCCACCCCCAGGCTCCCACCAGCCAAGGTCAGCCACCACCTCATTTTCCCATTCAATTTCAAACAGGTGACCAGGGGAGGTGGAAATGGAGTGAAAGGCCGAGCCCCTCCATATCAAGGGCTCCCCCCACAACACCAAGAGAAGAGCCTCTCCATCTCTCTCATCTTGTGACTCCCATCCTTGCTGAATGGGGCTTCCAGCCAAGGCTCCTTAGGGAAGAGGTCTTTACCTCCGGTACTGTTAGAGCAATAACCAATTTTTAATGTAAAATAAAAAGGAAAATGAAAAGGCAGATTGTTGTCATCTGGTCACTGCCTGGTGCTGCCCTCGACTGTCAGTGGTAAGCCAAGGGTGTGTCAAGGAGGATGTGGGGAAGTTGCTGGGGCAAAGCTGGGGAGGAACGGCTCTCCCTCTTGGCCTGCAGCTTCTTGAGAGACAGATGCCTGCTAGCCTAGCCCGTGCTGGAAGAGAAATTTTGAACAGATGGGGGTGCCATACAGGAAGAGAAAAGAGCTACTCTTTTATTGCCTTCCCCAGACTCCCCCACCCCCAGTAGCACCAAGCCCAGTAGCCCGGCTACAAAAACATCCAGCTTGGGGCTGCTGGATGATGCTCTTCTGGTTCCTTTAGATTAAACATAGGAGCTGGATGGTGAAATGTGAAGTGCTTTCTTTTTGGGGATGTAGGTCAGTACTCTGTCCTGGGTAAAAAAACAATTTTCCCATCTCTCCTGGGCAGCTGCTTTCTCTGGTTCAGACTTCCCAGTGGGGTGTTCTAGACTATAAAAAGAACATTATGATGTCCCCTGACAGAAGGCTGAGAGGTTTGATAATAACTCTTATTAGGTGAGGAAAATACCGGGGTTCTCATAGCCCTGCCCTAAACTGAAGCCAGGATGGAACTGAAAAAACCACATGGGTCTATCCTAAAGGATCTCCCCCTTCTGGGAGATACTGGGGTAAGAGGGAGGGGACTGAATCCTTCTGAGACTGATCAAGGTGGGGGGACGGGCAGTCCACCAGGAAGCTGAATGGGAGAAGAAGGTGCTTTCCAAGGCCCTCAGAAGACCACCTAGTGCTGTAGGAAGTAAGGGGAGGAACACCAGCAGCTCAGACTCAGCATTTCTATTTAGCAAAGAAGACTAACAAGGCTGGCTCTTGGAAACCTGGAGCTGCTGTCTCCATTTTGCTCAACAAACCTCAAAATTCTTTAGAGATGATGATAACGATGAAAAGCTCATGTTTATATAGTCATTTACAATTTGCAGAGTGCTTTACACATACTATCTTGTTTGAGATGTATCCCCATATAAATGTTGTATTTCCAATAAAGTGTAAACAGCTTGGGGGCAGGGAGAGTTTTTGTATCCCCAGGTCCCAGGGACTTAGTAAATGCTTAATGATTGCTTGTTGGATTGGATTGGAGAGCTTTACAACAACTCAGTGCAGTGACTACTGCTGGTATCATTAGCCCCATTTTATAGATGAAGAAACTGAGGCAAAGAGATTAAGTGACTTGCCCTAGGTCAGCAAGATCAGAGCCTTCTGCCTCATTACAAATCCAGCACTCTAGTCATTGCATAAAGTCCTACATGTGAGTTCAAAAACTCAGACACAGGAATACAAGTTCTAAGAGGCAGAGCTAGGGAAAAGATCTGGGATTCTTACTGGACTGCAAGCTTGTTGAATGAACAGTGTAACTTGGCAGCCAAAAAAATGCTTATTATGATCTCAGGCTACTTGGATTCATGTATTTAATTTTTTAGACAAATGTGTCAAGAACTCCTTTTACCTCACTTTTATTTCCCTTCCTGACTACTTCCTTCATCTCCCCCCTTTCCTATCCAATAAGTCATCCTTTCAATAAACACTTATCAAGCATCTAAAATATATTTGAGAATACTCACTCCCTACCTGCAGGAACCCATATTCTGCAAAGAGTAAATACAAGAAAATTTGAAAAGAGAGAGGACATTAACAACCAGGAAGGACTGAGTGAAGGCTTCATGGAGGAAGCGGCCCCTCAGCCTAGCCCTCAAAGGAAAGCATGTCCAGAACAAGGATAGCAATAGTCTCATTCTCCTCTGCCCTGGCCAGAATCTGTCTATACCACCATGTTCAATTCTGGGACCGCCTTTTAGTAAGGACACTGACAAACTGGAACAGGCCCCAAGGAGGACAAGTGGAATGAAGAGGGACTTGGGAACTAGACTGGAATCTGAGAATTGGAAGGCCAGGTAGTCAAACCTCCTCACAAAAGGAACCCCCACCATAACATACTCAACAAGCAGTTGCTCAGTCTCTACTTGAATACATTCAAGGAAGGAGGAACCCACCAGCTCTTGAGGCAGCCCATTCCACCATGGACAGCTCTCATTGGTGGGAAGCTTCTCCTTGATGTCAAGCCTTAATTTGCTCTTGTAATTTCTATTCATTGCTCCTTGTTCTCCCCTCTGGGGTCAAAAAGATTAAATATAATCCCTCCTGCCTTTCAGATGACAGGACAGCCCTTCAGACACCTGAACATGGCTATCATAGCCTCCCTGAATATACTCTTCCCCAAGCTCAACATTCCCATTGCCTTCAACCCATACTCACAAGGCCCTTAGAAATGTCCATTAAATGATGCTGCCCAAAACTGAACACAGCATACCAAATGGGGTCTGATGATTTGTGGGATGAAAGGATGGGGAGGATATGTTGAAGATGAAGATGAAGAAGGTGGAGGAGGAGGAAGAAGCTACATATGCTTACTATGTACCAGGCACTATGCTAAACACTTTACAATTACTATCTCATTTGATCTTCACAACAACTCTGAGAGGCAACTGTTATTATCTCCTTTTTACAGTTAAGGAAACTGAGGCAGAAAGACTTGCTCAATGTCACCCAGCTAGTAAGTGTTTGAGGCTCTATCCACTGTACCACTCAGTTCTCCTAAGTGAGGTTCACTGAATTTTCTTTCAAACCCCCAAGACCCTTAAAATAATCCAGTCTCAGGGGTGGCCAGGTGGCTCCGCGAGTAAGAGCACCGGTTCCAGTGTTGGGACGACCTGGAGATCGAATCCCGGGCTCAGACACTCAGCACCACACCCAGAAATAACTGGCCGTGTAACCTTGAGCAAGTTACTTTACCCCAATTGCTTAAAAAATAAAAAAAAAAAAAATAATCCAGTCTCGCATTTCTTCTTCCAGTCAAGGGCAGTAGTGATCAGTTCAGACTCGTGAGCAGGAAAAGTCTGGTTCCTATCACTGAGTTTAGAGGCATTACTATTAACCCAGCTGTACTCCCATCATTCAGCTGCACTAGGGAAGAAATCACCTGCCTTTGGAACTTGGTCTATTCTATCCTGTCTCAGCCCCAGGGTTCCCCACTAGAACTCAAGGGACAAACAGAGCACATGTTGTCCCTACTTAAAGGGTGCTGGATTTTGAGTCAGAAGACAATAATCTAGAGAACCCGCTGTTCTGCTGGACTGGGGCATCTCCCATAGAGCTCTGCATGTGTGCTTTTACTCTGTGGGGTGACACATGCAGAGCCCCCAGCCATAAGGACCTACCAGGGGTTGCTGGTTTCCAGAGTCCTGTAGCAAGGAGGAAGAAAGGTATCCCCATCCAGGAGAACAGGAGATTACTCCTGTTATATTTGAGTTCAAATCCTGGCTCTCTTATTTGCCAGCTGTGTGACTTTGAGCAAATCACTCAAACTGCTTTCTCATAGGGCAAATAAGGGGGTTGGACTGAATGACCTTGAGGCTCCCTTCTCAGCTCTAAAGCCTCTCATCCTCTAACTTCCAGATCAGACTTGGCCTCACCTCGGTGAGGTCTGTAACTCATGGTGGGAAGTGAAGAGGGGGCAAAGAGGGAAAGGAGATGGGACATAAGCATGAAGCAAAGGCGAAGGTTATTCTAGAGACTAGAATAAGGTTTGTCATTTAGAGTGAAATGAAAAGCCAAGGTCGCTTTTCCTTCCTTTCATGGAAGCCAACAAGTAATTCTATCCCTCCCAACTAAATCTTAAAACAGGAGGGCCTCAGAATCATCCTTTCCTTCAGACACAAAGGAAAAATATTAGGTTTTCACCACTTTCTTCCTTAAATAAATGCTAAAAGGCCTATTCTTCACTTCTTAATACCACAGACCACTCAGCTGCTAGTTTCTACATTAGTCCTGTCTATCTGCCTGTACCCTTTGTTCCTTGTGTGTAGTATGAGATGATCCGAGCTGAGGTCAGAAGTTTTTTCAGAAGACTAAAGGGAGAAGGAACAAAAGATGGGAGACAGACCTAATCTAGCCTCTTTCAGAGTTCCATCGATGCCAGATCTAACAAGTGACACCATATTTGTGCAGGTCTGACAACTGGGTGGTGACATGAGATTAGCAGCCCTGAGCTAACCCTGCTTTGGAAGGCAGCTGGCAGAACTGATCTGTTTGCCAGCTGTTCAAGCACTAAGGAGGGGCAGGGCATTCTATCCCCCTCTTTAAATTTGGGCTTCCTTTAGACCCTACTAGATCAGGAACTCAGGGGTCAATCCACTAAGTTCACCCCTTCTAATCTTGGAAGAACATTAAAAAAAAATTTTTTTTCATTGATACAATTTGTTTGGACACATCAACCACTTCCCAATAAAGAACATTCCTCCCCCTTCCCATCCAAATATCTTTGGGAGCATTTTGTCTACTCTCACTTTCCACAGGCAAGAAAATTTCTGATGCCTCCTCAGCATAGAAGTGACACCGAACTCTCAAAGTACTATGTGAGTGCAAGCTTTGGGTGCCTATGAAAAGGCCATGCAGTGTAGTAGAAAGAACCCTGGATTGGGAGTCAGGAAATCCAGGTTCTAAATCGGGTTGTGATATTTACCAGTTGGGTTTCCCGGAACAAGGCACAACCTCTCTGAGCTTCAGTCAACCTTTGTCTAAGATAGTTTCATTTCTTATCCTGGTATCCCCAACACCTCTCAAAGCACCCAGAACACAGCAGGAACTTAAATGCTTGTTAAATTGAACTGCATCCTGGCACAAGTCACTTAATCTCTCTAGAACTTCATTTTCCTCATTTCTAAAAAGGGAATGATAAGTCTTACATTACTTACCTCAAAATGGAGTTCTGTGAGGAAAGCACTTTGGCAACCTTAAAATGTTACAGAAATGTGAATTGGGTTACTACTGAGTTTCCAGTTTGAAAAGACTTTAAGTGCAGACCTGGTCTTTGTATCTGTCGTCTGGAGACCATTCTGGACAAGTTCAGAGAGTCCTAGTACCAGAGGGCTGACCACTAGGTGGGAAAATTGGGATGGAGAAGGGGGAAGTTAGGGAAGTACAGCAACTCAGGAGATCCACTAATGTGGGGGTTTCTTGGCATTTTTGTGTGTGTGTTCTGGATCCCTCTGACAGTCTGGTGAAACCTATAGACCACCTTCTCAGAATGGTTTTCTAATTTTTTTTTTTCAGTTCCAAATTTTCTCCCTCTCTCCAGCAGTTCCCCACCTCCCCCATTTAGAAGGCAAGAAATACAAAATCCATTATACATATGGAGTCATGCAAAACATTTCCACAGTAGTCATGTTCCAGAAAAAAATCAAGGAAAATAAGGAGGAAAAAATATTTCACTCTGCACTGAGTCCATCAATTCTCTCTCTGGCATTTTACATCATTCTTGATGTAATGTAAATGTATTGTAGGTAGCATTTTACATCGAGTCCTTTGGAATTATGGTGGATCATTGTGTTGATCAGAGTCCTAAGTCTTTCACAATTGATTGTTGCATAATATTGCTATTACTGTATAGATTGTTCTCATGGTTCTGTTTACTTCACTTTGTATCGGTTCATAAACTTTCAGGTTTTTCTGAAACTATCCCCTGTCATTTCTATAACAATAGTATTCTATCACATTCACATACCATAACTTGTTCAGCCATTTCCCAATTGACAGGCATCCCTCCAAGAATGTTTTAAATTGGGACGGCCAGGTGGCGCAGTGAGTAAGAGCACCAGCCCCAGAGTCTGGATGACCTGGGATTGAATCCGGGCTCAGACACCGAGCACCCACCCAGAAACACCTGGCTGTGTAACCTTGAGCAAGTTACTTAACCCCAATCACTTAGGGGTGGCCAGGTGGTACAGTGAGTAAGAGCACCGGCCCCAGAGTCAGGATGACCTGGGATCAAATCTGGGCTCAGATACTTAGCACCACACCCAGAAATAACTGGCCGTGTAATCTTGAGCAAGTTACTTAACCCTGATTGCTTTAAAAAAAAAAAGTTTTAAATGCATAAAATACATAGGATTACAAACAAAACCAAAGGTTAATTAAAATAAAGGTAGAAATTTTTTCATATTCAAGTTCAAGGATTCCCTGAAATCTATCTTACCAACCCCAGGTTAGGAACCTCTGTTCTACACTGTCCTGCTTTCCTCTTTGGGGGAAGTTGGGTATATTTTGGGGACTAGTTGACAAGATGTCTAGTTCATATAAAAGCACCTGTTCTAAAGGTATGGAGAATCTATCACCTATGTCCAGTGGAAAGAAGGGCAGTCTCCACAAGGATGAAGTCATAGATCCTCAAATTATGGAGACTTAAGCAAAGGAAATATCCTTCAACAGGTGCCAGAAGGAGAGAATTAAAGAGTTAGAGGCTCCTCCTGGAATCAAGTTCCAATTGTCACTTGGGGGTGGGTGGGGAGAATGTAGGCAGTGAAATGATAAGACATAAGTTTGCTAAGAAATTCCACTAGTGACCAACTGTGACAAGAGGAAATCTCTCTCCTAACAGGTGCTCTGGCCCACAAAGGCAGTAAGCTCCTCTCTAAAGCTGACTTAGTAATCATTCCCTTTTTGTCTCAAAAGTGGGGAAAAAATTTTGCCCCCTGCTAGGTTTGGGGGGGGTGTGGCTCTTCCTTGGGTGAAGATGTTGTGCTGGGTAATTACACCCCCAGTTATAAAGGATTAGCTCATTTTTCTGGGAGAGGGTAATTTTTCCCCACTCCCACCTCCACTGCTACCGAAAAGGATACTCCCTAGCCAGCACAAAGCTCTCAGCATCATAGAGAGGAGCTGTGGGTAAGGAAGGCCTCCAAAGCTAGACTGGCTGGCCCCTAGAGCCTTTCATGATGTACTGGTACTTTGACCAACTTGCAAGCCACTGTGGATGGATCCATGAGCTCATCAAGGTGGACGGACCCTGCCTCCAACAGTGCAGGTCACAATCTTTCCACTGCCTTCTCATCCGCAGTCATCTTCTGGGTCCTCTAATGCTTAGTGATGCCAATGCAACACTTGGGCTTTACATCTACCGTCTTTCACTCTGAACAGCAGACTTTCTTTCCTAGTCACACACATCTGATAATATCTTCTCTGAGGCAAGTCGCTGCTGCCAGCACTCACCACCGACCATGCGCCTTTCCACGGACCCTTCACACCCTATGTGGCACAGGGGAGAGAGCACTGAGGCTGGAGTCAGCAAGACTCATAAGCCTGTGTAACCCTGGGCAAGTCATTTAACCCTGTTCGCCTCCTTTCTCATCTGTAAAGTGCTGGTAATAAGAGTATCTACCTCTCAGTTCTTGTGAGGGCCAAATGAGGTAACATTTGTAAAAGTTGTGAGCATGGCACCTGGCACATAGTAGGCACCATACGTCCATTCCCCTCCCTTTGCCTCCCCCCCCCCATTTTGATTCCCTGAGATCTTGGACTTCCACAAAGGGCAGTCACACAGCATTACAAGGCAAACAGGCTGGCATTAAAAGGATGGATTTTGGCAGCAGTGAGTAGTTTAGGATTACCCAATGCAATATGATTTGGAGTGAGAAAGGCCTTTAGGGATCTTCTAGCCTGCCACCTTTGTTTAGCCAATGAGGGAAGAGAGATGATGAGGGAGTGCATGGCAGAGGGGACGTCGGACCCTGGTTTTTGGACTCCAGACTCCTTCCTCTATGCCACGCTGCTCATTGACCCTTCCCCCCAAAAGAGGAAACTGCAATGCCTATAATACCCAAGGGGAGACTCACTCACATCGGAGAGCTGAACACCTAGAGAACTCCCAGGAATGGTAGAATCCATACCAGTCAAAACATATGGTACAAGAGGAAAGGCTGCTCCCACTAGTTGCTATTTTATTTTCTCTGCGTGAAGCAGAGCTCTTAAATACTGGCTAAGGAATGATAGCTATTGTTGCTTTCTGAAGCCCTTACCCCAGGGACACCAGGAAGGAGCCTGGGCACACAAAACAATAGGCTTTAGATAAGGAACACAGGCGCTCTCTCTCCCCTCCACCCCCATGCACCTGGGATAGGCTACCCCAGGGAAAGGGCTTCACACAAAGAAAGAGCTTAATAAAGGGCTTTTGAACCCAAATTGCTCATCCAGCTTGGCCCCAGGGTTAAGAAGGGAGCAAATGCACTTTCCTCCCTTCATTGCAGAAGTAGAGGGCTAGGGATATGGAATGTTGCATATCCTGCCAGCTCTAATTTGTCAGTTTTGCTGAAATGCTTTTTAACCTTTCTTTTTAAATCTGTTATAATGGTTGGATGTGTTATAAAGAAGGAAAGCAGAGGGTGAAGGGATGTACCTAGAAATTAATGGGTAAAGGGGCAGCTAGGTGGTACACAGAGTGCTGGGCCTAGAATCAGGAAGACTCATCTTCCTGAGTTCAAATCTGACCTCAGACACTGACTAGTTTGACCCTAGGCAAGTCACTTAAACCTGTTTGCCTCAGCTTCCTCATCTGCAAATGAACTAGAGAAGGAAATGGCAAAGCATTACAGTATCTTTGCCAAGAAAACCCCAAAAGGGGTCACAAAAAGTTGGACATGACTGAAAAATGACTAAACAAGGATGTGTTGTAAAAACAAAAAATATCAATAAAATAAAATATAAGAGAAACAATCCCATGTTCAGGTATCTCAGTGGTGCCCAGTAAACAATCATGGCTCTACCCAATTCAACCTAACCTTCTGTCAGTAGCAGTACCAATCATCTGATCTCCCAGGTTTAAATCCTTAGGGATATCTTTTGATTCTCCCCTCCCCATCAGGTCAGCTAGTCTCTATAGTTTCACTCCTGAAACCTCTCCTATTCTATCTGTTCTCCTCTATTCTCACTAATAATAAATGAGGATTACTAATCCATCTACCATGCTAGCATTCTTACATTCCTCCTCTCCACACAAAGCGGATTAACCTATTCCCTGAAAGTTTCCTGCTTTTTTTTCCCACTCCTGCCTTTGCTCTCTGTTTCAAACACCCAAAATGTCCTTCTTCCCCTTATTGGCCTCATGTATTTCTACACATATTTAGGACTCAGTTCCAATGACACTTTCTCCAAGAAGCCTTCCCTGCTCCTCTGCTGGCCACAGACTTTGTTTCTGCCTCTTTGAGGATCCCCAATTTCATCAATGCCGATGCTCCCTTCACCAAGTCAGACCACAATTCCCTTTCTGAACTGGGTTGCATGGCTGAGGAGTCCACCAGTGTTGGCAAGTCTCTGGTGGTGAGCCTCAGATAAAAAATTCATCTCTATGTCTTTACTTGAAGCTTTTCCTGCTTTGGTAAAGACCTAGGAAAGAGTTTCAGTTCTAGGGTCAGCTCTCTACCACAAAATGGCATCAAAAGACTCAGTATCAAGGAGTGTGTGGACATCTACTCAATTGTGAACTCCATGAGGATAAGGATGACATTTTAACTTAACTTTATATCTCTTCCTGTACCTACTGCACATTTTTCTGCACAACAGGATCAAACAGGATATTTGTAAAACACCAGCACACTGTCTAGCGCATAGAAAATGCTTAAAAAGGGGCGGCCAGATGGCTCAGCGAGTAAGAGCACCAGCTCCAGTGTCGGGATGACCTGGGGATCAAATCCGGGTTCAGATACTTAGCACCACACCCAGAAATAACTGGCTGTGTAACCTTGAGCAAGTTACTTAACCCCAACTGCTTTAAAAAAAAAAAAAAAAAAGAAAATGCTTGTTCTCTTTCCCTTCCCTTCTGGACAAGATTTTCTAACCAAACTGACTTCCATCCATCTCCCTAAGGAAGCAAGCATTGAGATGTGGGTTTTCTTCTTGTAGATGGTCTTGCTACCAGGCGAGGTCCTCTTTCAAGACCCCACCCACCCCATTTCGGATACAGACAGCAAGGTTCTGGTATGGACAGAAATCTGACCTTTCCTCCCAACTCCACTAACCATAGCAGCAGCAGCAACATGACCTATCCTGTCAAGTTCTTGATGTGCACCATAGAGAGGTTCAAATGCTCATCAAATTTAAACATTTCTCCAAATGTAGCAATGCTTTTTTCAACACTATAATTTACCCTCAAAGAATCAGGAGCAGCCACTCCCACATCCCTGGCAACATCATTCTAGATATATGTACTAGAAGAAAGCCACCACCCCCTCCTCAGCAACAACCCCACTAGCTGACTACCCATACTGTGGGGAAGGATGGCAGGTCCTATTTCCCAAACTAGCCACACCACACACAGCACTGGCCAGGAATGTTGCCATTGGATGTTGGAGAGCAATTAACTCAATTTCTATGAAAGAAAAAAATGTGCTTAAATGGGAAGCTTTCAAAGTAATTGCAGTCTTTTGGTCATAGGGTTCTTTGGGGCTCATATTAGATGGCGAGGTGAAATCTGCCTCAGATTCTAAACTCAAAAACTTAAGTCAATATGTCATTTATTTATTCGGGGTTTTTTGCCCTGTCAAGCCCAATGGCAAGAGCTTCTTCCTGAGTGATGTTAAAGTGGAGGGAACTCCATGCCTTACTTTTTACTGGTGCCAGAGTTCCAGAATATAATCCCTCATGCCCTCTTGTTCTTATCCGTAAAGGAGAGCAATATAGTTGACATTTCATTTGAAAAACATCTCACAGTTTCACTGACAGCTAGGTGGGGTAGAGGGATGGCTCAGTGGATAGTGCTGGGCCTAGAGACAGGAAGACCTGAGTCCAGATGCAGCCTCAGACACCTGTGACTCTAGGCAAGGCACTTAGCCTCTTTCTCCCTCAATTTCCTTAACTGTAAAACAGGGAGAGCATGTGTTTTATAGCATCTACCTCCCAGGATTGATGTGAATATCAAATAATTTGTAAAGGGCTTAACACAGGGCTTCAGATATAGTAGGTATTTAATGATTGTTTCCTTAGTGGACTTCAAGTTCATCGAGTCAACATGACATAGTAGCTATAAAAACTAATGCAAGCATAAGCTGTATTGAGAGGCAAGATGTCCAGGTCTAGGAAAGGGCTAGCCCATCACACTCTGCCTTGGTTAGACTACATCTGGAGTGTACCATTCAGATACAGATATCACATTTTAGGAAAACTGGGAGCATCTAGGGGAGAGGGGGCAACCAGCGTGGGGAAGTTCAAAGGAAGTGGGGCTATTTAGCCTGGAAAAGTTGGGGGGGGGAAGGTCTTCAAAGTATCTAAAGGGCCTTCACCTGGAAGAGGAATTGTTCTACTTGGCCCCAAGGGATAGAAATATGAATAATGGGGAGTACTGGCAAAAGCATATTTAGGCTGAATCCTAAAGTGGGCTGCACTGCTTCAGAAAGGAACTGGCTCCTCCTCCTCTCCAGGCCTCTTCAAACAGAAGCAAGAATGACCACTTGGGTAAAGTCTGAAGCAGGAGACTGAACATCTACTTCAAAGAACAGCCCCTAGGCCAGTCTGCCTGGGATGTAGGGTTAAATTAGGAGCTGTCTGTCTGTCATCTCTTCCAGTTCCATGATTCTACAGTCTGACCTTTTTCTCCCATTAATGAATACAGAGCCCTGGAGTCAGGAGGACCTGAGTTCAAATTCGGCCTCAGACACTTAACACTTACTAGCCGTTTGACCTTGGGCAAGTCACTTAACCCCAATTGCCCTCCAGAAAGCAAAAAAAAAAATGAATACAGAGAAAGAGGAAGGTACATTAGGGCCCACCCAACTCGCTGGAGGCATTCCTCTGGTTCTTTGAATGTTGCATGAGTAGCTAAGGCAGTACTCAGGCCATCTCTAATTCTTCACTCTCAAGACACCTACCTTTTTTGGTCATACATGTCCCAGATGACATCACTCACGCTTTTACTCCTCATATACAAGTCATTCCCTAGCTCTTATAGAAATAAAAATAAAAACAATAGACTCAAAATATTTTATCTTTCTACAGAAGTAGTACAATGGAATAGTCACTGTTCTGTGATGAGAGGAAAAAGGGGCCTAGGTGTACCATATACTGAATGAATGAGGCAGCGAGGGGCACAGTATATAGAGGGATGGGCCTGGAGTCAAAGAGATCTGAGTTAAAACCCTACCTCAAACATTCACTAGCTACGTGACCCTGGGCAAATCACTTAAATCTGCCTGCCTCAGTTTCCTCACTTGTAAAATGGAGATAATAATAGCACCTACCCAACCAGGGTTGTTGTGAGGATCAAGAGATTTTTGTAAAGTGCTTTGCAAACCTTAAAGCGCTATTTTGTATGTGTGTGTTTTGGAGGGCAATTGGGGTTGTGACTTGCCCAAGGTCACATGGCTAGTTTTTGTGTTAAGTGTCTGAGGCTGGATTTGAACTCAGGTCCTCCTGACTCCAGGGCTGGTGCTCTACTCACTGTGCCACATAGCCACCCCTTAAAGTGCTATTTAAATGCAAACTTTCATTATTATTACTGTTATGGACCATGGGATGCTGGTAAAGCCACAATCTGAACCTTTCTCTCATGTGAGATATAACTGGACTGGATTACTAGGCATTTCCAAACTCTATTCTATGATTCTTAAACTCCCAAGTCAAAACACCAAATGCACACAAATACCAAACTTTGAAAACACAGATATCTAAGTGTACACCACTTCACACCCTACTACCAACCTCCAAGAACATGCTATGTTCAAGAGTTTTCTTTGGTATTGTTTTTGCTTCACTGAACAATCAACAATCATGAAGGAACAGTCTTCTCTTCCAATTCAAGTTAGTCAAGTGCCAAAGCTTCGGAAAAACAGGATTATTTAAATAGAAAAGCCATGTGACTGTCACATTCTCTGGCTATGCCCTCATTCATCTGATCTGCCTAAGTAAGGCAAGATCTCCCATTCCGGTCAGCCTGCCATAAAAAACCCTACAGCTGAGCATGGAATGGGATGCTTTAAACTTAAGCCAAGCACAGCCCCTTCACCTTTCCGGAGGCAGGGTGCACTCAGTTCAGAAAACAGACTCCTCCAACAGCTGCCATGTCTGCTCTTTCAAATGTATTTATTTTAACTTCTCTGTGGTCCCCAAGGCGGC
This sequence comes from Petaurus breviceps papuanus, assembly GCF_028583685.1. Classification (NCBI taxonomy): domain Eukaryota; kingdom Metazoa; phylum Chordata; class Mammalia; order Diprotodontia; family Petauridae; genus Petaurus; species Petaurus breviceps. The sequence continues at coordinate 10,052,103 of NW_027187338.1, read as the reverse complement.
TATATTCAATGTCTATCAATCTATTTCCAGGGCCATCTTGTAAAGTGAATCAATGCACAAAACATCAGTTCAACAAACTTATTTTGATCCATTTTGTAGGGCAACTTGCCTTTTGCTTTCTAAGTTATAGAATCTGAACTAATTAGGGAAAGAATGAAGTCCTACCTGAGAAAATGGAAAATGATTCCTAGGCTTGTTCCTTAAAATCTACTCTGTGGTTTACAAGATTAGTACGTCTGAGTAACTTTTCTCTAAACTGGGAAAGGAATTCTGCCCCCACAGGTTAAACACACACACCAAGGCCGGTACTAGGTCAAAGCAAAGCCAAAAACAAGACAAAGGCTAGTTTAAAAGCAAAAACACAAGCCCCAAGAATGCTACCACCCACCTAAGATGTGTATAACCTTTATGGAAACATTTAGCAGTGTTGACAACAGATGACATTTCTAAGCCTAGGAAGGACCAGACTTGTGAGCGTCACTTTGGGGAAGGTGGCTCATTACAAAAGTCTAGACTAAAGTTCCAGGCTCTGTCATTTGGGAACCACATGAGCAAAGGTAAGTCTCTCCATCTCTCTCAATCTGTTTCCTCATTTGTAAAAAGAAGTGGGCTGGACTAGATGAGGCAGGATAGTACAATGGAAAGAGCCCAATCCTGCATTTGCCACTTACTATGGACATGGCCTTAGGCAAGTCACTGACATCTGTGGGTCTCAGTACCTTCATTTGAAAGCTTTGGACCATATGAACTCAAGTTCTAAGTTCTAAATCTGTTACTGTAATACCTGTCTCCTACATTAGAACATAAGCTTTTTTTTTTTTTTTTGGAGGCGGGAAGGCGGGGCAATTGGGGTTAAGCAACTTGCCCAAGGTCATACAGCTAGGAAGTGTTAAGTGTCTGAAGCCGAATTTGAACTCAGGTCCTCCTGACTCCAGAGCCAGCACTCTATTCACTACGCCACCTAGCGACCCCCCAAAACATAAGCTTCTTGAGAGCAGGGATTGTTTCACTCTTTGTATTTTTTACTCTGTACTTATGTCACCAGGGTCTAGCAAAGTGCCTGGTATTATGAAGCAAGCATTTAGTACTTGACTGAATGACTATGCCAACCAAAGCATTCTGTGATTCTTTGTGTATTGTCTAGAACACTACCACACTTAGAATTCAGAAGATCAGTGTTCAAGTCTAGGTTCTGAAACTTACTGTGACCATAGGCCAAATCATCACAACTCTGAGCCTGTTTCTTCATCCAAATAATACCTACAATATCTACTTCCACTGATGGCAACATATATAATAATGCACTTTGAAAACTTGATGGCACCACATAAATATAAGCCATTATTAAAAGAAGGAAACAAACTTAAGTTATTCATTAAGACACTTGTCCAAACCATGTCTATGTCAACTAGAACACTGAACCCTAAGATCAGATACTGCTTGAGGCTTCTGATATGAAAATCTACATGCAATATCCCCCTCCTCTAACGAGAGAGGAGAAGCACAGGGAGAATGTCACTATGCTATCAGGTGGTCAGTGTATTGGCTGGTTTGGCTGAACCTTTTTTCAACCCGTTGTTTATACTCATGTCCCTTTCCCCAAATTATCATGAATCCATGTTTACAGGGAAGGAACTTTTTATTTTGTCTTTGTATGTCTTACACAAAGTGGATTCTTTATAAATGGATGGACAAGGGAAGGCTCAAACTTTTTTGTAAACACCAAAGTGAGTCTCTATGGACAGTGAAGAGCTGTGTCTGCTTCCTGAGACCTCCAGTTCCCCTCCAGGGCAGACAGACACACCAGGCCCTAAATTAGTAACAAAGACATTAGCACCCACAGGGGCCTCTTGATAAGGAATCAAGGTAAACAGCACAACAGCTTGTATTTAAAGCTGAGAACAATAAAAACCTACTGGCAACTTTCCCTCAATCTGCATTTCTAGTCTGTTTTATACAGTCAAGGTTCCAAGGCAGTCCTTCCACAAGACAGCAGGGAAGCTGTAGGAATGCTCCAGGCAGAAGCCCTAGGTGGTAGCTACTATATAAGGGAAAAAAGGAAAAAATCCTTAAGAAGGGGGATGCAGCCAGGGTCCAAAGATATTGATCAGTCATTATTCCAGAGTTAGTCACAGGATGTAGGTGCAGGAAGTCTGCAAACACTGGCAAGCAAAATGAAATTGTTTAATGAGGAATGAAAAGCCATAAGACAACAGCATTAGGTACAGAAAGGGGAGGAGGGAGTGCATACATTCACTCTATCACATCCTTTCCATAGAACTTCTGCCTTACTTTACTCAATTCAAATGCCCTGGGTTCACTCACTTACAAAATACTGATAGGTATTCTGAGTTCAAAAAGTAAAAACTGATCCAGTCTGTTAGTTGCAGAGTAACTAAAACTAATATACACTTCCTTGTGGGCTGGTACTGCCTCCTTTAAAATGATCTAAGAAGGTCTTTTCTAGACAGAAGTGGATCCCTACTCTGCAAGGTAAGAGGTGTCACCTCTGCTTTGGGCTGAGTGTTTTGGCCGGATACAGGCTCTTCAGAAACAGCTGGCTTTGATTCAAAATGAATTCTTAAAAAAACACACAATAATACACCACCTTACTATGGCTAAAGAAAATAAAAAGGACCTCATACAAAATAGATAATGTCTGTGAATGGGCACTTTCAAAAGGTGATAAGGTCTTTAAAAAAATTTTTTCATTAAAATAAAATTATTCAGAAATCTACCAAGCAACAGAAAGGAACAAAAATTGCTCTGAGTACTGATAGGGTGGGTGGCTTAGGGCAGGCTCCTTCATAGGTGGGGGGATGAGACAACTGGCGTGTGATTATGCTGGAACTGATCAGCAAGGCCTTGGAACCGACGATGGCTTCTCAGGTTCCTATCCACCCACTGAGTCAGGCTGTACCTCTGTAGGGGCTTCTCTCTGAATCGGGGGTAGTTTCTGCCAAGAAGAGAAAGCAGAAAAGACAAATGGTGAAAGTGATGTGCATTGGTATGGAGGTTTACATGCAGAGAAGGCCAGCAGTCATTTTAGAGACCTCATTAGTTCAGGAAAATCTCTGAAAACATTTTAATTGTTACAACGAGATAATACTTCTCTTTCCAACACCATTTTTTACTACTGTTTTTCATCCTTGTATAGTAAATACGATAGCTCTTTTCTCTCCCATGTAATTAGCACCTAGGCATTATGGTGATAGGTGCTATAGAAACATACAGATGCTCTTACTTACTACGTATAGTGGAAACCAATACAGAGTTTAGAGAAATCTCAGGGACATTTATAGCAGCTATCTATTTCATCCTTCCTATCAGCCCTATACCTCCAAAAGGACCTCACTGTCTTAACACAGCTGAAGGTTGCTTAGGATATAACAGTTAAAATTAGAATTTCCCAGAGAAAGTAAGTCATCATATGAGCATTACAATGCAGGTTTAAGGACTGGCCAACTCACTGGATTGAAGCAAAGAGGCCCTATATTGCCCTTCTGTGACAAGAGAAAGAACATTTCTGACTTAAAAAGCAGAAGATCTAGATCCCAGTTCCTAATCAGTCATCCACTAGCTACGTGACCTTAGCCAAGTCATTTAAGCTAAGCCTTACCTTAACAACGACAGCACTTGAATTAGGGATGGTATATGGAAAGAGTTTTAGAAAACCTTAAAATGCAATATAAGTGTGAGCTATTATATGTAACATCAAGGAAAAAACATTGGGTTTGGAATCAAGAGACCTGGGTTCAAATTACTGTTCTAACAAATTAAGTTTTAACTTGCCAATGTGTGACAAGAGGCAAGTATTTCATCTGACTTTCTGTGCCTTCATCTATAAATTGTAGTAATATAGACTACTACTTCTTAGTGTTGTTGTAAGCAGTGTTTTGTATGTGATATGGTACAAAAGGAAGGTGAACAATTACTATCTAAAAGTAAAACTCTAAGCACAGTAAAATATCCTTTCAGACAAACAGCATCCAAAATCTTCAGCCTGGGCTTACAGGATTTTAAAGCTGAAAGAGACTTTAGAGATCCAGTCTGAACATTCTCCCCTCATGTATGAGGGAGCTAAGCCCTAAAGAGACGAAGCTAGCAGGCAGCACCACATGCTCTCATTCCAAATCAATGGGATTGTTTCTGCAGCCTCTTCCTCACTGTACTCCATCCAATCAATGCTTCCTTCTTAAACTTCTCCTGTTCATTCCTTTTTACTACCACTACAACCACCCGAATCTAAACTCTCCTTCTTACATTAACAACAGATTCACAATGCCATTCAGCTCATCAAGAAGAAACCTACCAACCCCAGCTGAGGAAACCACTTTGGAGCATCTTTCTAGATTTCTAAAAGCTCTGGGACAGCTGTTGAGCACAGATATGAATCAGGAAATGGCTTAGGTCAAGGTCTTTTAAATTAAGATTCATTCAAAATAATAAAACTCAGAAATAAAGATATTAGGAAAGTGGCTACATTCATGCTCCAAAAGCCCAGCAAATCAGCATAAAGCATGATGGGGTATGCCTGTACAATTTAATGAGGAGCAAGAAATAACCAGAATTGGTTAGCTGAATTGATACAAGTCTACTGAATTAATGAATAAAGAAAAAGGAAAATAAGAATGACCACACAGCCTAGACTAGGCCCATTCTAAGACAGGAGGCTGAGGGAGGGGATTGCAGTAACTTCTCAATTCTAAATGTGTATTCTATCAAGCACATTTGAATAACTTGAAAACTTTCCAAGATCCTTTTCTCCATCCAAATATTGCTATTTCTATATTACTCATAGGGAATCCTTTCGTGTCAGACAAAGGCCAGAGTCATCAAAGAACAAGGAACAGAGATCAAGAGATCAGGACTCCAGTCCCAGCTTTGCCATTAACTGATTGTGTCACCCAGTACATGGCCTCTCAGTCTGCTAGATGACATGAACTCTAAGGTCCCTTCCAGCTTAGATCTCAACAGACTGGAACACTAGGCTCATCTAGCAAAATGCAATTATTACCTTTTGGGGGACTGGGTCTGTGAGCCCAGATGTGTAAGGACCTTCCGATGGAGAAGCCATCTCAACAGATTACCAACTACTCTCCCATTTAGTATGAAAGAATTGCTTGGGGCCCTGAGACTGAAGGACTTGTCTAATGTCAAAAAGCCAGGATGTGGCAGTACTTTTTACATTACTTGGGACCAGACCACTCATATTTCCTGACCTGTGGTAGTCTTTATTTTTTTTAATTTTTTTCTGATGGATGTGAGGTATATCTCAGAGTTGTTTAAATTGGCGTTTCTCTATTCAATAGTGATTTAGAGCACGTGACTATCGAGAGCTTTGATTTCTTTTGAAAAATGCCTGTTCTTATCCTCTGACCATTTGGCAGTTGGCAACAGGTCTTATTTTTAGAAATTTGGCTCAGTTCCCCATATATGTGAGAAATGAGACCTTTATTAGAGAAATCTGCTATAAACACACACACACACACACACCCCTCCAATTTCCTACTTTCTTTCTCATTTTGGCTGGACTGGTTTTGTTTGTGTAAAATCTTAAGGTGACCATCATCCATTTTATTTTCCATGATCCTCTCTATCTTGTCTGGTCTTCCCTTATCCATAGATCTGACAGGTATTTTTTCCATGCTTCTCTAATTTGCTTATATCAGCCCCTTATATCTAAATCGCACACTCATTTTGAGCTTATATTAACACATGGTGACAGATGTTCCAGGAACACTGCCACAGTCATAGGCAGGTACCAAAATGACCGAATCTGACAGAAACTATTCTTTGACCACCAGACTATCTATACTCCTGTCTCCTCCACCTTTCAATACTTACGAGTAAATTAATTAATAACCCTAAAAAGACATATTATTCTCTGCTTGCAGCTAAGTTCCCCTCTTCTCTTCCTTCAAATCTCTTACTTACCTCATGGTGAGGTCTGACGGGTGCTGCCACCGCTGGTTCTGCATTTGATATTCCACATGGGCAACTTGGTCCATCAAAGCATATAACTCGCCTAAGGTACCTACGATGCACAAAAGTCAATATTTGGGGGCACCTATTTGGTACATCATCCAAGAGGAAGGTATGTGGGAACCAGGTATTACACCAAGGACAGTCAACTTCACAGGATTATCATAAGGCTTATGCAGACACAAGGGAAACAAGAAAATCATAAGCCAAGAGGAGAAAAAGTTTTTAGTTGACAGTTTAGAAGTGACTTCCCAGATTATGAGACTTTCATAATATACATTAGAAAGAATAAGTCAGGGTGGCTAGGTGGGACAGTGAATAGAGCACTGACCTTGGAGTCAGGAGGACCTGAGTTCAAATCCGACCTCAGACACTTAACACAAAACTAGCCATGTGATCTTGGGCAAGTCACAACCCCAATTGCCCTACCTTCCCCCCTCCAAAAAGAAAAAAAAAGAAAAAGTCATTATGTAAACGGAATATCCTCTAAGCCAGGACACAGCTGGAATACTATACTCAGTTCTAGATGCCACATTCTGCGAAGGCTATTCAGAGCTGGAGGGCATCCAGAAGAAGATAACCAGGATGGTGAAGGGCCTCAAGTTTGTATGGGTTGGATGAGAGAATGGGGAATGTTTAGCCTGAAGAAAAGAAAACTGAGGAGGCACATTATGGCTACCTTAAAGTAATTAAAGTACTGCCACATGGAAGAGAAAGTTGACTTGTTCTGTGTGGCCTCAGAGTGTAGAACTAGGAACAAAGAGCGCAGGCTAAAAAGACAAATGTAGAACTAATGTAAGGGGAAACTTCCCAATAATAAGAGCCATCAAAAGTCTGCCTTGGACATTTGTACACACTCCCTCACTGGAGCTCTTTGAGAACAAGAGGAATGATTTGTTGGGTACGTTAAAGGGAGGCCTTTTATTCAGGTACACATTGGATAGATGGACTCTGAGGTCCTTTCCAACTCAGATTCTGTAATGAATCTGTTCTGAAGCATGTGGTTACAAATTGTGCCTTTCCAATTGTGCAGAAATAGCCCTTTCGGAAAAATATCAACTCTTCCAAGGTTTCATATTGCAGTGATCCTGCCAAAACTTCACCAAGGGAGGTTTGGCAAAGTACATGCATCCTGGTGTCCAGGTCTCAAAATGGAACCATTGACAGCTCCAAGGCTGTCTCTGCAGTGCATGTCCCTTAGCCCACTCATCTCTCACCACCTGGTACTTCAGCCTTATTACCCCAGCAGCAGAGACTAAGGATGCACTGAAAACCTCTCATGATGAAGTTTATTCATTTCAAAACAGAGAAGGAAGAAAGAATGGCAGAGTTAACACAATGGATTCTAAGATACTTGAACCACCTGGCAGATAGAGGTGATCATTCAGCACATTATACCCAAGGTGGGACTCCCTGGAATCCTTCCTATCTATAAAAGTGAGACATAAGTTTGGTAGTTGGAATTTATACAACCAGGCTGATGAACGTACAGTCAAACAGGATAATCCATTAATCCATAAATTTAAGAATCTGTCCTCTATCTAGTATGATTATATTCAACCACTGTCTAGCTAACTCTACCTAAAAGTTCTACAAAAGCCCAGGCCTTTGTTGGAGACAGATAACCCACAAATAAAAGGAGAATCAGATACAATTTGTTCTAGGTTGTTTTGTTTCTTAATGCTTATACAAAATCAAGTATTGACTGTGTCAAGAATTGAACTCATTCATTCTCTACAATAATGCCTTTTTACTCTACCCATCATCATCAGTAACAGAACAGGCCCACAGGACCTCTCAGACTTTTCCACCAGGCCCCAAGAAGCCCCAGGCATTACTGGGACACCCTCATCATCCTGTTAAAATCTCGTCAGTCCTGACACTCTACTTCATCGCTACCCTCTGCTTCTCTGACTGGAGGGTCGGGCCATGAATTCAAATTTCTCATTCAAGGAGAGAGCTCAGATAGATAATTTCTCTCCTGACTGCACTACTTTGCGATTTCTCCACCAGGCCCTAACTCTGGAACCTTCTCCTCCCCTCCTCCTTTTCAGCCTCCTTTTGTGTACTGTCTTCCCCTATTAAATTATAAGCTCACTGAGGGCAGGAACTATCTTTCTTTTTACATATTTGTATACTCAGCACTTAGCACAGGACCTGGCATGAAGTTGGTACGTAAAAAAAAGTTTATTGACTGACTGATTGATTCACAGAATCTGAGAGTCTGAGGGACCTTGTGAAGTCTTCTACTTTAATCCATAAATGAAAGGAATCCCCACTAGGACATCCAGCAAGTGGTCACCTAGCATCTGTTTGAAAACTTCTAAGGAAGAAGAATGCACCACTCACCTCCTGAGGCAGTCTGTTCCATGGGAATGTCCTATACATAAACTCCAGCCCTCCCCTCTTCTACCTTTGCTCTGCAGTGTTCAGAGAACAAACCCTGGAAAATGATGCCATCCAGTATCATCACAGGATCTTGGAAGATGGCAGCCCTGATCAAGTGGCATTCTCTCAGTCCTATGGCTAACAAATTCATACCTCCTACTCACCTAATTCCAATTACTCCTTTCTCTCTTCTGAATATTAATACGATCCAGTAATATTTTTTTAAGGTCTACTATGTCAGTGGTAATTGTATCAGTGCTAAGCAATGGAGACAGAGATAAGGCAAAAAACAAACAAAAAAACCATTCTCTTTCCTCTGGGATACATTTTTCTGGAGAAAGGATAAAACATGTAAACAGCTAAATATATGCATGATAACTTGAGGAAGAGAGCACCAACCACTAGGGGAATCAGGAAAGGTTTGGTACATGGACTAATGCTGGAAGGAAGTCAGGTAGTTTGAAAGGCAAAGGTGAAAAGTTTGTATATATTACCCTACATTCAATCAGTTATGCTTTGAGCCTGCCTCCACTAATCTCTTTCATCCATCTATTTCTTTGCTCATAAGGCTGCTCCCCTAGTTCACCTGGACTATTATAATAGCCTCCTAATTGATCTCCCCAGTTGCAGACTTTCCCCCCTCCAATCCACCTTCCACAAAGCTGCCAAAATACTCTTATTAAGGAACACTTCTAACTGTGTAACCTCACTACTCAGAAGGCTTCAGTGGTTCACAGATCACAGAGGCTCCCTGCTGGCTTCAACCTAAGTGTCACAGACTGTCCTTTCAGGTCCTCCACAATTTGACTGCCCACCACCTTCCAGTGTGATCTCATACCATACCTATTCACAGACTCCATATCCCAGTGCAACTCGATTACCAACTCTCCTCTAAATCCAACACATCTTTGTACGAGACTCCATGCCAGAATGGCACACCTCCTTTATCTCTACCTTTCAGAATCCTTCTCTTCCTATACCACTTAGCATAGAAGTCACCACTTCCAAGAATTCAACTCAGTTCAACAAAGTTCATCAAAGCTGGCTTCTTTTTGTGAGAGAGGAAAAGGGATGACTTCAACATGTTGAGTTTGAGGTGCTAGCAGAGCAAACAGGCAGGAATGTCCAGCAGGTAGTCGAAAACACAGCGCTAAAGTTTAAGGAAGAGCTTGAGGCTGAGTATAGTGATCTTTAAGTTAACCAAACAGAATAGATGATTGAAGGCATAAAATGAGGTAAGATTGCCAAGAGAGACGATAGAAACTGAAAAAAGCCAAGAAGAGTTCTTTGGGGGAGGTTCACAGTTAGGATGTGGGAAGAGCCTCTGAAAGAGACAGATGGAATTGTCAAAAGGATATGAAAATTCGGAGAGTATAGTGTCACACAAGCAAAAGAAGAAAAAGTCACAGGGGAGAATGGTCAATAACGACAAATGCTAGAGAAAGGTCAACTAGAATGAAAACTGAGAAAGGCTGCTATAATAAAGTCATTTTTTTTAAACTTTGGAGAGAACAATTCTGGTAATGGTGGGAAGTCAAGTCACTTTGCAAGGGACTTTAGAATTAGTTAGAGAGAGGCAATTATTCCTTTTAGATGTTACATAATGAATGAGAGGAGAGGTAACAATAGCCACCTACAAGGGAAGGTTCTGTTTAACTATTGATCAGCACTAGAATCAGGTAGGTTAAAATTAAACAGGTTATCGGATAAGAATTTTTTTGATCCTTAGCCAAATTTGACAAAAATAGATGTTAAAGGTTTTCACCACTGCTAGACATATACCCCAAGAGAATCAAAGAGCGAAAGGTATTCTATATACCAAAAATATTCTCAGTAGCACTTTTTGTCGTAGTAAAGAATGGGAGAAAAGTTGGTGCCCATTAATGGGTAAGGAGCTAAATAAATTGTAGTACATAAATGTTAGCAGAATATTATGCACTATGCTGTAAGACATTATGAATAGGAAAAATTCAAAGAAACACAGGAAAACATATAAGCTAAAGCAGGGTGAAGTAAAACAAAACTACAATGACCCCAACAAACGAAACTGAAGGCTGTGTAATCTTAGTGACCAAACCTGATCAAAAAAGGCAGAGAAGATGCACCTCCCTCCCTTCACTGCAGAGGTGGCGCATTATGTACATGGAATAACCAGCCACTTGCAGTCAAAATACTGTTTGGATTTACTAAAATGCTTCTTCCCCCTCTATCTTTTGAATTTTTATTACTAAGAAAAGTTCGCTGAAGGGAGAAAGGAGGGATATATCTGGAAATAAATGTTGTAAAAACAAAATAAATTTCTAAAAAAAAGGGCATTTATAGTACTCTGAAAACTAAAAAATACAAATATTCTACTAAACGACAGACTAATAGTAGTTAAATTTCAATCCTCTGGTTCAAAATCTACTAGTGCGGCTCACTTGATAGGAGGAGGCAGGGAAGGAGAAATATATTCTGAACTGGAGGTGATGTAAACTCTATTATTTTTAAAATCTTTCACTCCCTATTGCCTATATAAACAAAAGTCTAAGCTCTTTTTGCCTGGCTGGCACTCAAGATCCTCCGAAATCTGTATCCAAATGACCTCTCTATCTTTCCCTCTTACTAGCTCCTTACAGAACCCTCTGATTCAAGTAAATTCTTCACACCAAGTGAATTCCCATCCCTAAGTCTTTGCTTATGTCATTTACCTCTGTATAGAATATAGGGATGATGGGTTCTTAGCCAGCAGTACAGTGTACCCAATGAAAGCCAGCAAAACTTTTTCTATGTGGAATCTTATGAATCCAAGGCAATTTTATGAAACCAAGCTTGATGTAAATACATCTATTTAACTTCAGTGGGATTTCTCCCTCATAGTGCAGACCACAGCCCACCCAATACCTTCTCATCCAATGCAGAGAAGATCAACCCCACTTGAGGCCTTCCCTCTGGGTCTACTGGTATTCCATGGATATTAGTGCAACACTTGGGACGTCCACCTGTTCTTCTCTTGCTCTTGTTATACAAGGAGAGCGACCTCTTTACTTGATCACATCCCTCACACCATTTAAATGAAGTCATCACTGTTAACAGGTTGAAGCCTTCTTATTCCCACCATATATCTCTGGGTCAGCCACAACTCATTCTTCAGAGTCTGTGATATTCTGTGATTCTCAATCACACATTACTTAAAGACTACTGCTAATACAAAGGATAGATTCATGTGTCAAAGAACATCTTGGGATCGTGGGAAGTACTGCGCAATTTCTCAAATGCAATCTAGCCAGCTCTTTTCGTCCTATTTAATTCTAGGCCCAGTCCACTGCAATCTACAGTACCTGTCCAGGACACAGGTGCTTATGGACTCTCTCAATGAGCACCCAGTCCAAAGGCAGGTGATAGTCTGGCAATAAACAATCCATCTGGTTTCTCCAGTGGAGACTATTGGCCCATCTCTTGAGTGGCTGTGGATTTCATTGAGAAAGTCTTGTGGCCTGATGTAATCAACAGTCACCCATAAACCTGGTCAAACTCACCATATAAATGAATGGCCAGATCCAAAAACTAGTCATTAATAGCTCAACATCAAACTGGAAGTTAATCTCTCAATCAAACAGCCCAAGGATCTGTCTTTAGCCCTATGTTGTTTAACATTTTTAACAATGACTCAGATGAACGTATAGATAGCAAGCTTATCAGATATGCAGATGAAACAAAGTTGAGAGAGACCGCTAACATGATGGATAATAAATTAAGCATCCAAAAAAAAGATCTTGACAGATTAGAAGGATGGGTATAAGATGAAATTTCAGATAAATAAATGTAAAGTCTTATACTTGGGTTCAAAAAAACCATTTAACTTGTATGAACTGAAGCAGAGGAAAATAAGCAGAACCAGAACAATCTATACAGTGACCACCAAAAAAATAAGGAAAACTCTGTAAAGAGATACCATCAATGAACTGATGCTGAGTGACGTGAGCAGAACCAGCCATACTGTGCAGTGACTGACTTTTATAGACTTAGCTCTTCTCAGCAATGCAAGGATCTAAGACAACTCCAAAAGATGCATTATGGAAAATGTCATGCCCATCCAGAGGGAAAAATAGGGGAGCCTGGACGCAGATCAAAGCATACTATTTGTTCTCTTTTGTTTTGTTTTTTCTTTCTCATGGTTTCTGCCATTCATTCTAATTCTTCTATACAACATGACTAAGTTTAATAAGAAAGAATATGTAGAGCCTATATCAGATTGCATGCTGTCTTGGGGAGGGAGGTAGAGAAAATTTATGCAAGTGCATGTTGCAATCTAAAAACTAATTAATTTTTTTTTTAAAAGAGAAAGATACCATCAGAACTCTAGTCTAAGCCATGCCAGGGCCTTCCCTTAGGATACTGACAGTGCAAGTGCAGCATGCCTCCCTCTTCTCAGGGAAGAGGTGGTAGACTTCAGCTACAAAATGAGGTAGACACTACTACATATGGTCTAAGTGGCCTGGCTTAGCTGTATTTACTCATAACAAAAGCGGCTTGAAGGAGGATCACTGGGAAGCAATACCAACATAAAAGAAAAAGCACTAATAAAACACATTTGTTTAAGAAAAAAAATCAACCTCACTAGTCCAACATAGAAGAGACATGGCTTGACAAGTTTCTGTGGGAAAAAAAATGAAGGGTTTTAGTAGCGTGCCAATCCAGCATTGTGGCAGGCCCAATAAAACAGTAACTACTGCAAGGAATTCCATAATGTATAACCTCTATAATCCTATACCACTTTCCAAAACATACATAAAAGGATATGCCTGTTAGTAAAGAACTTTGAAGCGGCAAATGCTATCCTAGCAAGCAAATCGACATTGTTTGCTAGAAAAAAATCAAGTGAGAGATAAAATAAAGGCTCCATCATTCTTCACTAATGAATAAACTTTAAGGCCAGACCCTTGGCAACAGAAAAGCTTGTCAGAGAGAAAAACTCCTTAGGATACTTTGCTTCTTTTCTGCTTACCTAAGCATTTGACTTACAATTTCATTTTTTTGCCCTACACCCTTAAACTCCTGGGAAGGTATGTTCCTCCAATTATGATAAAGCCAAATTCAGTCTAAGTCACAATTTTTTATGGAATCTCAGTTTCGCATCCTAGGAGGAGATAAGGAAGAGTCTTCTCTACACTAAAATCTCTGAGAATCAGAAAACTGAAAAATCTCTAGGATGTGTCAGAGCATCAGAGATGGGACCTTTTCTTTTTCAATAATTTTTTTTTAAAGCAATTGGGGTTAAGTAACTTGCTCAAGGTTACACGGCCAGTTATTTCTGGGTGTGGTGCTAGGTATCTGAGCCCAGATTCAATCCCCCAGGTTATCCCAACACTGGGGCCTATGCTCTTACTCGCTGAGCCACCTGGCCGCCCCTTTCTTTTCAATAATTTTTTTTTTAAAGCAATTGGGGTTAAGTAACTTGCTCAAGGGAGACCTTTTCTTTTTGTTCAAAAAGAGAATGCTTGTGAGCCATCTTGGGGGGAACTACCAGCTTCCTTCCTCCTCACTAACCTGGAAGTGCTGAAACCTGAAGATGAAGATGTGAGTGCTGGTACTTTCTCCCCAATCTCACTAGCTAATTTGAAACTGCAGGCCTCTGCACTACCCAGAAAGCTGACATCAACATGATCATAGATGACTGATGTGAGGTATAAAAGCCAGCTTTTTATCTTCTCATTTTCACCCAGTATATCCTTGAAATGTGTAGATCACTGTCATAAAGACTTTTTTTTTTTGGAGGCAATCGGGGTTAAATGACTTGCCCAGGCTCACAGATAAGTGTCTCAGGCTGCATTTGAACTCAGGTCTTCCTGACCTGAGGGCTGGTGCTCAATCCACTGTGCCACTTAGCAGATCCTCTCATAAAGATTTTAAGAAGTAGGCATAGGGGGTTAGTAGTTGCTGATGTCCTCTTTTTTTTTTTTTAAAGCAATCGGGGTTAAGTAATTTGCTCAAGGTTACATGGCCAGTTATTTCTGGGTGTGGTGCTGAGTATCTGAGCCCGGATTTGATCCCCAGATCATCCAGACACTGGAGCCGGTGCTCTTACTCGCTGCGCTACCTGGCCGCCCCTCTGATGTCCTCTTGATCAGCTTTTCACAGAAAAATACTATTTGTAATTATCCCCCTCCCATCATTTAATAGCTCCGTCTTTTTAGATACCTTGAAAATTTCTCCTTCAATGCTTCTACAACCACATCGCCTTCTGCAAGGCTACCTTCTGTGTGTATCTGACCTGAAGTACCACTCTCCCTGACTTCAGTACCGTTTTCAGTTCCTCATATCAGGTACTGAAGTGTGAAGGGGGGAAGGAGAGGGGGCCCTCCACAATCATCAGTGACAAGACATTTCAGTTTTCATCAGTTTGTTTTCCTTGCATTTCATTCATACATGTTCTTGGGATCACATCATGTACCTGGGTTTCATGCCAAGCCTTCCTCACCACACGGCTTCACTAGTGCTCATGATCTTCCCCTGTTCTCCAGTGTCATGTTTTACAAGTGAATCTGCATTCTAGACAGGTATTATCCTGGGCTCCCATGACTCTTCATCTGACACAAAGAACAAGTGTAAGCTGGCTGGGGCACCTCCTGAACCACTCTGATCTCCTCAGTGTGACTACAGAAGTGTGCTTTCTGTTAAACTTCTGTAAGAAACTGTGAAAATCTAGGTCAATGTCTTTACTTTTATCCATTTTTCATTTTTCAACATCAATAGAGCTCAGGTTAGCATTGTCGGGACTACATAATACTTTCTTGTCTTCGTGCTTTCTTCTAGTTTGGTGTTGATTTTGATCTTTGGTCCAATTAGTCAATAGTCTGAACCTACAACTGACTCAAAAATAACTGTTATCAGGAACCAGTTATTTCCTGTTAAGATATAATGAAATTAAACTTTTGTGATGGTTGGTGCTGGCCACATCCAGTGGCTTGCCAATATTTTCTTGATATTCAGACATAGGCTTCTCAAGAATCTATAGGCTAACTTTCTTAATCCTAGATCATATTTCCCAACATATTTTTCTACCATCTTCCCCCCTGCACTCAGTTTTACACTGAAGCCATTGAAAATTTAGGTCTATATTAATGATATAGAGATTCTTAACGAGTTCTTCATAGAATTTCTTTACTTCTCCATCCTCTGCAACAGATAGCACATAAGCTGCAATTATCTTCACAGCAGTCTTTTTTTCTTTATGTTCATCATAGCAGTGCAAGGTCAGATGGTCAAGTGTCCCACAAAATGCTTCTTGTTGCCTTTGGGTGAATGATGAAACTGACTCTACTAAGTCCAGTGTGTCGAAACAGTGTTTACTGTCAAAGCACCTTAAGGTTCAGCTAAGTACAAAAATAACCACTAGGTGACTTATCTGACTATGGCAATACATGGGTATTGTGATCCCTGGTCCAAAGTGATCTCTCTCTCTCCTCTGATCTTCACAGCACTTATCTGCACTACTGATTTCAGTACCATTTAAAGAACAAAACAATCTCATATTATTTCTTTCCATACACCTGTACAAAGATGCCATACATCCCTATGTCCCATCTCAACTAGACTGTAAGGGCTTTCTTTCCCACCTCTTTTTATCCACAACACCTAGCACAAGGTCCTACACATGGTAGATCCTCAAATATTTGTCGATGTTACATAAAAGATGACAATTAAGTCTGTTTATTATGTATTTTTTCCTCTTCCCTCAGAAAGCTTGCTTTTCATCCTGCAGGCTAATACATCAAAGGGAACTATATGATGCATTAAACATCCAACATTTTGTATTTAAAATTTGAGAGGAAGGAGGAAAAGATCAGAGATTACTTTACAACAAGCAGAACTCACTGTGTTGTTTGTTACATTCATAAACCAGAAAGAAGTCCATGGATATATAGTTGTTGATATGGAGTATGGCTTCTAAGTGACAGGCAGCTCAACTATTACACTCCCTCCCTAAACTCTTTCATTGTAAGAGCTGCAAGGCTAATGGAAAAAGAATGGCACACACTCAGACTACCAATGCGTTCATTGGTTTCACTTAACTGTACTTTTTCTCCTGTCGGCGTGGGGGAAGGAATTCTGAGGAAGTGATGAGGTAAAAAAGAAACATCAATAAAACTTATTTTAAAAGGAAAAATACAGTTTCATCTTTATGACAATGTATCTGACAGCAGCTTTTTAACATACGGTCCTTCAGCTTGGCCCCAACAGGCCCCTATTCCCCATCATTTTTCCATTAGACAACACTTAAGAGTGAATAGCACTGGGAGCACTGCCTCTTTTGGCCTCCAGCCTGAGTCTAGCCCTGTGAGCTTGCAACATATTTCAATGAACAAGAACGGGAAGTGCTCAGCTCAAAGGGCCTGGAAAATTATTCACATCCTTTTGCCTAATTACAGGCTCTGAAGTAGAAAGGCTCTTCAAGAGTTCTAATCCCAACTATACAGGAAAGAGGAATTCTCCTCTATAACACCCCTGACCAGCACTCCCCCCAGCCTTGCTTGACAAGCTCCAGTTATTCAGAACCCCCTTCTTCTCCAGGCAGCTCTCTCTTCAGGACAGCTATAAATGGTAAGAGGTTTGTCCTTGCATTGAGTCAAAGTCTGTCCCTTCCCCACTGCTTCTGCTTCCTCCAAGAGTTTTATTTAACTTTCGTGCCCACAAGGTAGATGGCATTTGCAATGCAGGCAAACCAGAAAAGGAAAACCAGTTCATTAAGTACCATGATGCCCATGGAACACTATGCTAAACAGCACCTAGTCATCTACTCCTAGGAGGACTTCTATCCACAAAACCATATGACTACAACACAGTGCTCAGAGGCTGTGGGGAGAGGACCACACGGCCTGGGCTCTAATCTTAGCTCTGACATTTACTAACCATCTGATCTTAAATCAATCCATTTCCTTCTCTAAGCTTGTTTTCTCATCTGTAAAATGTGGTTAGCATCAGCTGCCTTGTTTATCTCACAGAGTTGCTGTTGGGATCAAATGAGAGAGTATAAGCAAAGGTTACTTCGGAAACTATAAAGTGTTATATCACTATTATATAACAATTCCTGTTATCATCAACTTTACTGAATGCTGTCTGCATTGATTAATGACCACAAAAAGGCAATGTCCATTTACTGGCACTGAAAGCATTGTTTTCCCTCCAATGCTGGTTAACAAAGTTACTATCAAGACAATCTTAGGTGAAGTATTTTTTAAATGTTCTAGCCTGTGGGTAAACTTCAACAAATTAAAATTAATCAGCCCCACTAGTCTAAGCTACACAGGACTGAATAAAAAGCATGATGGAGAGAAAAACGTGCATCCAGAGAAAAAACTAGAAAGAACTAAATTTATATCCAGGTGGAAGCAAAATACCTGATCTTTTTCGTTCTCTTATTTGATTTTATGTCCTCTTTACCATTTTTCATTCCAGCTGGTACAATCCATCCTTATAACCTGACCATTGTATAATGTGAAAGTATTTACAGATCCTATACTTGATTATAAGACGCCATGGGGGGGGGGGAGGGGAAGGAGGGGGACAAAATGTGAAATTCAAGGAATTGTGGAATTGAATCCTGTAAACTAAAAGGAAACAAACAAATTAATAAATTAAAAATTGAATTAAAAAAAAAAGAACCCAGCACCTTTCCCACCCCATTCCTATTTACCTTGGTTATATTCCAGAGGGTTTTTTAAGTGAGCAATGACATTCTGAAGATAAAGTTGCTTCTTCTGTTCCAGCTCAGCTTTCGAAAATGTCTGAATCTTACTCCTTAAAAAAAGCAAAGCAAGAAAAAAAAAAAAACAGTTCATAAGTTTCATCTTAACATACAGAAGAAGTCAGGCAAACTAGTAACTATCTAGTCCAACTAGCATCCCAAAGCAATGTTCTCTTTGGGTCTTATAACAGAAGACAGTATTGATCTTAGCAGCATGCTATGCATTTCTTGAGGTTGGAATTTTAAATAAAACAAATGTACATGAATGACTTGGTAACTTTTCACCAGGACTAACAAAAGAAAGGAAGAACATTCAAGTTCTAGAAAAAGAGTTTCATATCCACTGAATGATTTGATGCTAGTTTAGAAATCTCAAGGGACTTCATCAAAATGGGATTTAAAATGGAAAAAGAACCCAAGATTCCTGAAAATATAAATGACTGAGCTGTAAGAAAAACATCTTCCCATGCATATAAAGTGATAGGTTATCAAATGACTTTTAAACTAGGTAAGGCGGAACACTGTGATTGTTGCTAACCTCTTCCTCCTGACCAAAAAAACAACACGCAAAAACTTTCTACCTCTTCCCTAAAAAATGTTCAAATTCTCAAAGTGATTGCTTGGCACATGATCTTGCTATGCTGACAGAACCAAATCACAAGCTTCCATCAACACAGAAAAGGTTAACACGCAAAGAAATTGCTTTGAGACTTTATAGTTTTAGAAATCAAGCTGACAGTTTATACTGATACCTCGGCTGTACTGAAATAAACTGGGCTAATACTGCCATCTCCTGGAAAAGGAGGATATGGACTGGGAAAGGCCCCTATATCTCTAAGGCTTTACAGATAAAGGCACCTTAAAGATTTTCCAACCTAATGATTTTAAAGTAGAAGAGGAAATATGGTATGTTAGAAGGAATGCTGAATTTAGAGTCCGGAGAGACCAGGGCTCAAATTCAGCCTCTGACACTTACCATTTGAGTGATTGCCAAAGTCAATTTGATGTTTCTGAGACTCAACTTTCTCATCTATAAAGTGAGGATGGTAATACCGGGAGTTCTTATCTCACAAAGTTGTGAGGATCAAATGAGCTAACATAAGTGTTTTGCAAACCTTAAAACATTCAAATGTCAGCTATGATGACTGTGAGGAAATGAGAGTCTAGAGAAGACAAAGCAACTTGCCCTTTGTCACACAAAGAGCAAAGGCAGAACCTGAACCCCAGTTTCTGATGCCCAGGTCCAGTGTCTTTTCCACTACTAAGGTATTTGCCAAAGCCTCATTCAGTTACAACAGTCAGGCTGGCCTCTGCAGGAGAATGAATATTTTTTTTACATCCCACCCTCCCAAACCAGTTATCACTTCTTTCAGGTTCTCCATTACTATTCAAACCTTTTACTATGACCAGATTTCCCTTTAAATTGTAAGGGGAGCAAGAAACAATAGAAAGGACGGTGGGACAGAGATGCTGAGAATGGGGGGAAGGGGGGAAACATCCCTTTAGGCATCACATACTTCAGATTAGACTTTGTTATATTACCTTGCTTTGGCCTGTAGAAGTGGAATGACTCTGCCTAATCTTCTCTCACACCCTTCCTTCTTCTCAGAATCCTGGTCTAGTCTAACCGGCTTTCATTAAAATAAAAATACAGAAAGGAGGAAAACGTCAAATTAGAACTTAGTAAAAGCAAAATCAAATGATAACAAAAGCCTTTTGGTAATAATGTCCTAGATACTGGCAAGGGCTTAAGAGGCATTGTTATTAATCTATGTCCATGAGGATTTGTAATACATTCCCAAATCTGGCCTAAACCGGAGAACAAGGTCAAGACAAGCTAAAAGTCCAAGGAAAAGGGAAACACAGCAATCAATTTTCCCAATATGCAAAGAAATTCAAGACTGTGCTTACTTTGGTTGGCTGAACAGCTGGAAACCTAGATGTGTCACCTAATTTGTGTTCACCATTCCCTGAAGACAGTGCCACCTCCGGTCTTTGAGGCTGTTCCAAGGTCAAAGAACCCACGGGTACAGACTCCTCACAACTAGGATCACCTGCTCTAGGAGCCCCCTGCTGAGGGCTAGGCTGAGACCCTTTCCAGACAGAACAAGGGGAGTTGGTTTCTTTAGTGCAAAGTCTACCACCGTTCTGGCCAAGATCTTTACTCACATCCTCCTCCAGAAAGGAGGGAGATCCCAAACAGTCTGCATTACTGGATCCATCTTTGGAAGAAAACTCAGTCTTCTCTGGACCAAGCACATCATCACAAACTGTTGTATTAAAGGGTGGGACAACAGTTATTTTCAAGAGACTTTTTTCTTGCACAAAATGTCTTCTGCTAGGTGATTTGGTCAGAGTGGGTGCATGACTAGTTGAAGTATTTACCTGAGGTAGTTTATAGATCCTATTGGGCCCCGCCATGGGTCCCAAGCTGCAGAGTACATTTATATCTTGGGGAGAGTCAAGTGAAGCATAACTAGAGCTCCCCAATTTCTCAGTTTCACCACCTGAATCTTTCTGTAAATCTCCCATAGACTGTTCATTCAGTGAGTCATCATCCTTCAAGAGCTCCTGAATCTCTTCTTCCGTGTAACTGAAGTGACCATCATCCTCTTCTCCCTCAGAGAGCTCCAATAAGGAGTCATCTAGTCCATCTTCATCCTGCCCAAACCTACCCCAGGATGAGACTGGAGCACTGTCTTTAGGTAGGAGAGAGGTGATTTCAGTCTGCTCAGACCCTGCATCAAAACCACTAGAGGACTCTAGAAAGCAGGTCATATCTGGGGAAGCAAGAGGCAGCATTTTAGACAAATAAGGGAATACTATTATGCCAATTCAAACACTATTTACACAGAAACAGCATCTTCTCTGACATGTCTAAAGCCCTTTCACCCTGGGAATCTTATCATTAAATAGAACTTTAAGACCATGCACTAAGTTAAGAGCAGAACAGTATAAAGGACAGTCTTCCATACTGTGTGGAACTGCTGAAGCAATCAACAATCTCTCTGCTTCTGCCACGAGATCAATTGGAAGTAGGTTTCAGCTGCTGGATGTTCCTTTCAGGAGGTGTCAAAATGACTGACTCCCACCTTCCTGCAGACACAAAGAAAATTAAAGGATCTTCTCATCACTTTCACCCGAGTTAATTATAATAGGCAACAATGCTGTACTTTATTCATTTTGATCCTGATAGAGAACACCAAAAAGTTTGATTTGGGGGTCAAGAAAACAAGAAAGGCCTTTAAGAAAGAGTTATATAACTAAGGCTCTAGACTATTCATTACACTTGCTTTATCAAAAATGTTTTATTTATTGATCTTTAAAAAATTCTTATCACTGTCCCAACAAACCCTTACTCTCCCCAACAGAATCCTTTTTTTTTTTTTTTAAAGCAATCGGGGTTAAGTAACTTCCTCAAGGTTACACGGCCAGTTATTTCTGGGTGTGGTGCTGAGTATCCAAGCCCGGATTGGATCCCTAGGTCATCCCGACACCGGAGCCAGTGCTCTTACTCACTGTGCTACCTGGCCGCCCCCCAGAATCCTCTTTTTCAAAGTAGTTAATCCATTGCTTCTTTTTTTTTTTTTTTAAAGCAATCGGGGTTAAGTAACTTGCTCAAGGTTACCCAGCCAGTTATTTCTGGGTGTGGTGCTGAGTGTCTGAGCCCGAGATTCGATCTCCAGGTCGTCCCAACACTGGAACCAGTGCTCTTACTCGCTGAGCCACCTGGCCGCCCAATCCATTGCTTCTTAAGGAGCTATGGTGGGATGGCAATAGTGAAAAGAATACTGATGGCCTGATGATGAAAAGATCCTGGTTCAAGTCCTTTGAATATTAATGCAAATGAAAACTTTGAAACAGGGCAAGGACAAGTGGAAGGAATATATTAATAAGGTCAATCACATGTAATTTCTAGAAAACGTTCGCCCTTTGGTCAAAATAATTAGGGCACCAGTTTATCTCCCTCCCTAGTACTCTCCCTATGGCCCTAACTACGAGGAGAATGGCATGAACTGCTCCCCCCAAAGTTCATAAAAAAACCAACTGGGAGAAATTATTTAAAATATATTGGTAGACAAATTTCATAGCAAAGAGATATTAATAGGAATTTGAGGGGATAGAACAGCACATCTACTATCTTCCCGCTTCAGCTAGAATTACTGAGAAAATGCTGTATCAAGGAGAACAGAGGAGTTTTCCTAAAGAAAGCTTTCAAGAGGCCTTATACAACAACCTAAGGATTCCATTCTGAATTCTAAAATCCCTTCTCTCCTTTGCCCATTTCCAACAGCCTTAGGAAACTCTAGAAAAGGAAAATGTTTGGGGAATGATTTAAAGCATTTATTAAGGGCCTACTGCATGCCAGGCATTGGGAAAACAAGTACAAAAGTGTGAGAACCCCTGCCCTTGTATGTCACGGGGATGATGAGAGAAAGCACCCAGGAACTAGGTGACACTCCTCCTTCCAGCAGCAATGGCACTACTGATTTGATTACCATTTTCAAAGGAAGAGGGGGTAGCGGACAAGTTTTGCCAGTGGACAATTACCGGCTTCACAACACTGAGACATTTGTACCCTAGTTTAGTGTACCTATAAGCCCACTACTCAAGCTGCAAAGTCATTGAGACAAGGTGGTATAATAGAAGACTTGGGTCCCTGTCCTATTTCTATTATTCACTATTATAACTCTTACTCATAACATTTAACTACAGCCCCAATTTCCAGCTCACTTATGAAACAGGAAAATCATCCATACTTCACTAGATTATTGTTGGAAGCAACAAGATAATGAATGTTAAAAAAAAAAACACCTTGTAAGTTGTGATGAACTATACAAATGCAAGCTACTAAATTCAAGTGAAAGGTCTACAAATAAAAGCAAAGGGGTGAAGGATAAGACAACTGCAGTACTTCCCTCCCTGCCTTTCTCTGCAGTGTCTAGATGCAGGGATACTATAAACATTAACTGCTTTTAATAGTAAGTAAATAGCCTTCATCTGAAAATGGGTAAAGTCTTGTTTATAAATCTTTCTGGAAAAGGGAAGACTCCTCCCATTCCCAGAATTCTGCCTTTCATTTTACTCTGCTTCCAATCACTTCTGTGACCCTATTCTGTCCCTTCACTTGCCACCTGTCCACCCCCATCTCAACACTTCAATCTGCCACCCCCTCTCTCTGTTCCACAGCCTCCCAAATGGAACCTCAGAAACAGGTTCCTTTTCTATTTTTATCCTACTTCAGAAATTTCGCCCACTGCTTTAGAGCACAAAGATGGTTTTTATCTAGGGAACCAAAACAATGTAGCACCTGACACACCAAAACCCCACTTATTAGAAGGGCTATCAGATTGCTGGCAAAAGCTAAGCCAATGAACCGACAGGAGTGGCCAAGGGAAGAGCAGAACCAAAAGTAACAGGTCATTGTTCTCACACACTGCAAGGCTTCCAGACTGGCCTACATAGAGTTACAGCACAGATTTCTAACCTCTTTGACTTGATAACACATTCATCAAGTTCGATTTCTGACACATCTTCCATCCTTATCAAAAACAAATAAACAAAAAAGCTGTCCCACAGCATGTACTTGAAATGTGATGCTTTGAAACATGGACATTTTGTCAGTTTTGCTTAACTTTTTTGTTGTTACAAAGGAGGACTCAGTGAGGGGGAAGGCACCATAGAGTTAGAGCTGGAAGGGACCTTTGGGGGCTATTTATCTAATCTCATTTTACAGATGAAATTTACATGATGAAATGACAGATGTAAAAAAAAAAGGAATTATTAAAACTTTTAAAATAAATTAATGCTTTCAGAGCCAATAAGAAAACACACAATGCCTATAGCAATGTTAGGTCACTGCTAAAAAGCAACAAAATTCAGGCTAAATTCAATAGATAATATTGGTACCAAATTATTAAGGTTAAAAGACACACCTTTTCTTTCTGTTAACAGTAATAAACTACAAAAGTGAAAAGTGATCTATCTATATACTGTCAGTGACAATTACTATCATACTTTTGTTTAACTGTTAGGGGGAACTGGGAGGTTAAGACTGTTGTGTCAAAACAAAACCAACCAATAAAAATATTTTTTAAAGAAATGAATGCTTTATCCCGCAGTTTACAAATGCTAACTCATCTAATGCTTACAATTCTTGTGGGGTAGATTATACAGTTACTACCTGTGTGATGTTGGGCAATTCATTTAACATAGCTGGACCTCATTTTCCTCACCTGTAAAATGAAAAAATTGAACTAAGGTCCCTTCTGGCTCTAAAATCCTACATTCCTAAGCATTACCCTATTTTATAGAAAAGAAACTCGAGAAATAATGACTTACCCAAGGGCACACAACTAGTCTCAACTTCAAATTATACACTTAAGAGGCAAGAAGAGATCCACTTAAAGGTGGCCCTACGACAAGTCACTGGCAATCAGGACTATTAAGCTGTAGCTCAGGAGATCAAGTTCAGTGCTTCTTCCACTATCTGAGGTCTAGGGAAGGTATCTTCCTGCTCAAAATTCCCACTGTGAACTATATCAAAGGCCATTATTACACTTCTAGGTCTTGAAGAGCAGACTAACCTAACCAAGGATAGACAAAGAAGACATGAACCACTTCTCCCAAAGCAACCACAGACCAAAGAAGGGTTCCAGTCCACCTCCCTACATGGCTTACTCATGAAGCTAGAGCTAGAAGCTTAGAGACTATCCCAGGGGTGAGGAATCTTTGACCTCAAGGCCGCATGTGGCCCTCTAGGTCCTCAAGTGTGGCCCTTTGACTAACTCCAAACATCACAGAACAAATCCCTTTAATGGAAGGATTTGTTCTGTAAAACTTAGACTCAGTAAGAATGTCCCACCCAAGGACCTATAAGGCCATATGGCTTCAAGGCCACAGGTTCCCCACCCCTGATTCTAGTTCATCCCCATCATTTTACAGATGAGGAAGCTAATACCCAGAACCCCAGGTTAGGTGACTTGTCCGAGATCACATCTGAACTAAATCTCAAGAGGCAGGATTTGAACCCAAATCCTCTAGATTCCAGAGCCAGTGATCTTTCCACAGTACCCTAATGATGCATACACTCTATGTGGTTGGAAGGGAAGGGGGGACAAGGCATCAAAGATACACACACACTCCCCACCTTGAGAGATGTACTAGTCAAAAAAAAAAAATAACCACTCCTTTCTGGGGATGGAATGGGGCTTGGGGCATCAACCTCTCACTCAATTCTGGGAGCAGTAGGGACAACAGCCTCTCCAACCCCAGGGGCAGCCAGAGGCAGGAGACATCAGGCAGGGGCCTAGGACATTGGCCTGCAGCTCTAGGGGTGAAGGCAGGCAGGCCCATTAGGCCCCCACCTCTGGGAAGCTGGAGGAGCCTGAGATATGAGCCCCACCATTTCTAGGAGAGAAGGCAGGTAAGGGCATCAGCCCCCCACCTCTAGGAGGCAGAAAGGAGCCTGGGACATCAGCTGCCTATCTCTACAGAGTAAAGAGGGCAAGGGCATCAGCCCCTCCAGCTGGGGGGAAGGAGGGGCATCAGCCCCCCAACTCTGCTGGGGAGGCTGGCGGGAAGGGGCATCAGCCTCCTAGCTCTGGGAAAAGGCAGGAGCATCAGCCCCTCCAGCTGGAGAGGGGGGAGGCGGACAGGCAGGGACATCACCCCCCCAGCTATGGAGGAGGGGCTGGTGGGAAGGGGTATCAGCCTCCCAGTTTTGGGAAAAGGCAGGGGCATCAGCCCCTCCAGCTGGGGGGAGGGGTGTGGGCAGGGGCATCAGCCCCCCAGCTCTGGGAAAAGGCAGGGGCATCCTCGCTCCACCTTTAGGAGGCAGGAAGGAGCCTGGGGTTTCAGCCGCTATCTTTGGCGGATAAAGAGGGCAGGGGCATCTTCCCTCTCCCCGAGGGGTTCAAACTGGCCCCGGGTTGCTCCCTATCCCCCGCCTCCCCGGGGGCCTCCCGCTCCCGCCCCCCGCCAGGTTCCACAGAGGCCCCCGGACCGCGGGGCGCTGCCTCCTCCCCCCCGGCCCCGGGGGCCAGCACCCCCTCGCCGCTCTTCACCTCACGAAGCCGGGGCGGGCAAGCTGGGTTCACATAGGCCGCGGCGCCATCTTACGCTCGCCCGAGCCCCGGCCTCGCCCACCCGCTAGGTAACCCCTAGGCCAACGCCGGTGAGGGGGTGGGGATGGAGGCGCCAAGGGCAGGGAAGACGAGCTGCGGCGGGGGCGGGGGGAGGGGCTGGCCCCAGGTGATTGGCAGGAAACTGCCCCGCCTCCCAGAGGGACCGCCAAGGCCGTGCGCAGGCGCAGAGACTGCTTTCCCTAGCGCCGCCAGCCTCCGCCTCCTCCATCCCTCTCCTCCCCCCTCCCTACCTCCGCTTTAGGCTGGCGATGAAGGACGAGAAAAGGATTATCGACGTGATCCGTTTTCGGCTGCTGCTGCCTGCCTCGGGCCAAAGCCGGAAGAATGGTCCCAAGCAACGCGAGATATTCCGGGATCCCAGATGATGCAACCCGGCGAGGACTCCACGTGACTGTACCTGGTGCTCGCTGTGCCGGTGCCTTCTTCGGTTGGGCAAGGGGCGCAAGCACGGGCAGGAGGCCGGAGAAGGAGCGCACTGACTGGGGTCTCCTTCGTGCTCCCACCCTCCAGAGGATTTCACCATGGGCGACGCGCCGACCCCGGAGGAGAAACTACACCTCATCACCCGCAACCTGCAGGTAGCTCCCCCCACGACTTCCGGCACAAAGACCCTCCCCCATGGGAGACCCTGCCCAGCCCCCTTCCCCACCGGAGACCCTCACAGTCCTCAGCCCAGTGTCTGGTGTATAGTAAGACAGTATAAAATCCTTACTCCTTTTCATAGGAAACCCTGCGTGACCCCCACCCCATTGGAGGTTACCCATCTTTTGCCCCCTCCCATCCCATTTTAGAGACTTTGTTCATCTCTTCCCTCTGGGGAGGCGGCGGGGGTCCCTTTCCATCTCTTCTTTGCTCATACTCTCCTCTGGAGACCTTCCTCTCCTAGGGTCGTAGGTCTAGAGCTGAAAGCAATGTCAAAAGTCGTCTCCTCATTTTACAGATGAGGACTCTGAGGTCTGGAAGGGTTCAAGGGACTTGGCCAAAGCCACCCAGGTCATAGTAAGTGGCAGAGGCAGGATTCAAACTCCCTTCCCCTCCTATCAGCAAGCGAGGGTTCTGTGCCCATCCCCGAGCCCGCAGTGCTGAGGTTTGGGGTTCAGGGGTGTTCCAGACTCCAGAACACCAATACCCCGGGTCCCTCTGAATGAATTCGACCCAAGCCTTCTCTCAGCCAAAGAGAAACAAAGCTTATTAGAGATTTGCTGTAATGGGTAGATTCTTAAGGAGTCTAAGTATTTGTGCTGCTTGTGTGGACAAACCAGCCAGATTGAATCTCCTCTAGATTAAATCTGACTGCCTTCATGGAGGCAAGGCGGATCTTATATACAGAGACTGTGAGAGGGATCTAGGGATGGTCTAGAGGAGAGTTTGGGGAGGGTCTTGAGGAGGACTCTAAGGAGTATCTTGAGGAACTGAGGTCAGACCCCAGGAATGGGATTAAGGGTGGGAAATAGCTGAAGGCTGCCTGGAGATGACCATGACCGACTTATGGCTCAGAGGCGCTCAGCTAGTTTAAGGGTAACAGATTTGGTTGTAGATGTTTTGATAGGATCAAGGGAAGTAGCTGGACAATGGAGAGCTAGGCTTGTTACTCTTGTTAAGAGTAACAAGAGATTTAGACCTAGGATAATGGAAGGCTTATGACCTCAGGCAAATGTCTCATCTAGTGGGAAGATTCTAGGGGGTTCCCAGAGCCTAAACCCCATCAGCAGGGTCCCTCCCCATTGTGGTACCTGCCTTTCACTGTCATCAGACTTCTTTTGTACCCTGCTCCAAGTCCCTCCCATCACTCCCCCTACCATTCCCTTCACTGAACTGTCAGCACTGCCTTTTGCTTCCCCCCTCCTCTACCATGCACATCCTCCTAAACTGGCAGAACTTAATATCTTCCCCACCCCCCAGGAAGAAACTGGCCCTCACCAAGTTCTTGTTCTGCAACAGGAGGTCCTCGGTGAAGAAAAACTGAAGGAGATACTGAAGGAGAGGGAACTGAAAGTTTACTGGGGGACAGCAACCACTGGCAAGCCACATGTGGCCTACTTTGTGCCAATGTCAAAGATCGCTGACTTCCTGAAAGCAGGATGTGAGGTGAGAGCAGTCACCCCTGACCAAGGCTTTGGGCTTAGGGAATGTCCAGGAACTGAGATAGCCTTCTCAATGTTGTTGTCACAGAGAGACAGTAAACTACAGCGTACTTGACATGGGGGATCCTTTCGGCCATGCTTCTTTTTTGTTCTTCCTCTTCAGGTGACAATCCTCTTTGCTGATCTTCATGCATACCTAGACAATATGAAGGCTCCTTGGGAGCTCCTGGAACTACGGACCTCTTACTATGAAAATGTGATCAAAGCCATGCTGGAGAGCATTGGGGTTTCCCTGGAGAAGCTAAAATTTGTCAAAGGCACTGATTACCAGCTGAGCAAGTGAGTATCAGTGCCTTCCCGACCTTTAATCCTCACCCCACCTATCCACCTTTCTGCTACTTGCCTCTTCTTTGCAGTGATGTCTTTGTCTAATTATGGGCCTGAGGAGCCTAGATACTCTTTAAGTATAGGGTTGGAAGGTACTTTATTGTTGGATTTTTTTAAATCTCTCAACCCTTCCTTCACCTGCTCAATAGTTCCCATGTGGCTTTAGTTGCATATTTGTTTTTTACAGCTCTTTTATGCCTGAGCCTTGGCTTGTTTTAGACTTGGACTCTTTTCTTTTCAGGCTGTGGTTAAGGAACATGTTGTAAAGCTGATTTAACAAAGCAGCAGATCTCATAGCAGCTCATGATATGGCAGGCTTTGGGTCTGTGATCCCATTAAAGGTTCTAGACCATCTGACCATGTTCTAAGATGAACAAAAAGGAGATTGTTGGGGTGGCTAGGTGGCGCAGTGAATAGAGCACCCACCCTGGAGTCAGGAGGACCTGAGTTCAAATCTGGCCTCAGATACTTAATGCTTACTAGCCATGTGACCATTGCCCTGCCTTTCCCTCCTGCAAAAAAAGCAAAAGAAAAGAAAAGGAGATTGTTCACCACTAGGTTTTTCCCAGACCTAGTTATGTTGTGGGTTGAAGGAGTAGATCAAGGATTGGATCTTGTACCTTTATTAATCTTCATGTGTTCTCTGTTCCCTCTCAGAGAGTACACACTGGATGTTTACAGACTTTCCTCTATGGTCACCCAACATGATGCAAAGAAAGCTGGGGCTGAAGTAGTGAAACAGGTGGAACACCCTTTGTTGAGTGGTCTGCTCTACCCAGGACTACAGGTACTTGGAGGAATAGAGGGTGGCCAAATTATTTTCTTAAAACACTGCTTTTAGCTAGCCGTGTGACCTTGGGCAAGTCACATAACCCCAATTGCCCTACCTTCCCCCTCCAAAAAGAAAAAAAAAACCACACACTACTTTCTTTGTGAAAAACCTTCAATGGCGAGTCACTGTCTAAAGATGAAGCCCATGCCACTTAGTCTAGGGTTTCGTGGTCCTCTAGAGTCTGGCCCCAGGTTACCTTTCAGGCTTAATCTCCCACTGCTTCTCATCTTGTCCAGTGTTTACCCACCTTTGTACATACCATTTGAGCAAGGAATTTCATACTAGAAGGGCCAGGCACATCAGTTGACACAAAAAAATTGTTACAATTTTACTTGGAAATAAAAATGTTGATCTTATTTCTATTTTCTTTGCTTTATGAATTTAAAAAAAATGCACTGTGGTGTTTGACACAGCTTGTTCTTTTAAGGTATTCTTAAATTCCAGTTCTTCTAGTGCTACTGTTCTTTAGAACTTGGTCCCAGTCTTTCTTTCCAGACTTATACATTCCTCACCTTCCCCTTCTCTATGATCTGACCAGATGGGCCATTTTACCTATTCCTTGCACATAATATTCTGATTGTATGCCTTTCCTCTGTCTCCTGTTTCCCTGTGATGAACACCCTTTTCACTTAGGACTCTTAGAATCTCTGTTTCTTTTACAGCTCCACTCTGGTGCTATCTCCTCCTCCAAGCCCTTTCTGTCCCCGAGCTGTTCCTGTCTTCTCTTCTTTTCTCCTCTCCCCTCCTAAAAAAAAAAAAAATGACCTTGTATTTATTTTGTATATACTGAGATCAGATATATACTCCTCCTTCTCTCTCTCTCTCTCTCTCTCTCTCTCTCTCTCTCTCTCTCTCTCT
>NW_027187338.1:9986534-10021685 GCF_028583685.1 Petaurus breviceps papuanus | reverse complement strand
CTCTCTCTCTCTCTCTCTCTCTCTCTCTCTCTCTCTCTCTCTCTCTCATATGCTGTCTCCCCCAATAAGGCTTGAGAGTAAGGACTGTTTGGTTTTTTGTCTTTGTGCCCTCGGTCCTTAGTTCAATATTTGACACATCACAGGTGCTTAGTAAATGCTTATAGATTGAATTGAAAGATGAAAAAGTACATGAAGGCAAGTGGTAAGAAATAAATCTGGAAAGAAGGGTTGGAATCAGAATCCCAGAACTGAAAGGCTCCTCAGTGGTCATACAGGCCCCAGTAAAGATGGACAAACCCACCTCCTGCCACAATAGAACCGTTCTACTTTTAAATAGTAGATCTGATTATCACAGGGTTTTCCTTCAAGGCTAAATTTGCCACTTTGCAGTGTCCAGCCATTGGCCCCTGGTCTGCCCTCCAGAGGCCAAAAAGCGTAAATCCAGTCCCTCTTCCATACAGCAACTGGTCAGAGATCTGAAGACAGCCATCCTGACTCACCCCAAGTCTGATTTGTAGCTAAACATTCCCAGTGACTTCAGATGATCTCCATGATCTTGAGAGACCCTTCACCATCCCGAATGCCCTCCAGTGAACACCCTGCAGCTTATTGATGTACTTGCCAAAATTTGTCCCCTAGGACTGAGTTTTATTATACTGACACAGGGCAGACTGTAGCGAGGCTACTGTTTTCTTAGTTCCGGATGCTGTCTACCTTTCTTAATGCAACATAAGACAGCAGTTGCCTTTTCTAACTGCCGTATCACATGATTGATTCGTTTGAACTTGGCAGTCAAGTAAAAACCCCAGAAAGTGGCACGGTAGAAGGAGCACTGGGTTTGGAGCCAGAGGCCCTGGGCCCTGATCCTTGGCAAATCACTGCCTCTCATTGGGCCTTGATTCCCTCAATGGTTAAATGAGGGGATTGGAACTGATGAAGGGGAAGGGAATAAGCATTGATATAGAATGCTAAATTTTATTTAGTTCTGCCCACTTTTGTGGCCTGTTGAGATTTTTTTGAATCCTGACTTAAGTCATCCAGTGTTTTAGCTGCCTCCTCTAGCATTGTGTCATCTGCAAGTTGGATAAGCGTGCCATCTCTGCCTACCTTAAAGTCATCACTAACATTGTGAAATATCACAGGACCAAGTGCAGAACCTTGGGGCACCCCACCAGAGACCTCCTTACTAGGTAACTTCAACCAATCTTTGACTCTTCCCAGAATCCCCTAATTGTATATTATCTCTCTAGCCCATTTCTCTCCTTTTCCACAGGCATTTGTGAAATGCTTTGCCTCATCAAACAGTATAGATTGTTGTTGTTGCTGTAGTTTTTACCCTTTGTTCCAGAAGAGTACCATGACATCAGGAAGTTGATGCCATGACATGCAAGTGAATTGGATTACAGTGAGGGAGGGCTGTGTAAAGTCACCAGCCTCACTTTCTCTTTTGGGTCCAGTGTCCAGTGGTCAGATATAGATCAGGATGACTGGAGAAACCCTGTCAGGAAAGGAAATTAGGGTAATCTTGCATGACCTGGATCTCTGGTCCATTGTTTCCTTTTCTCAATGTTTACTAATCCTTTAATAATACATCTCAGAGTCTTGCCAGGAATTGAAGTCAGACTTTATAGTTTATAAATAGTGAATTCTATCCTCTTGCCTTTTTGGAAAAATCAGGACATTTGTGCTTCTCCAATCCTGCAGTCTCTCTCCTTTCTCCTTGATTTTTAAAGTAGATCACTGACTGGCTCAGCAGTTACATCTGCAGGTTCTTACCCAAGGATGTAGTTAGTCCCTCTGGGTCTAATGACTTGAATTCATCAACAGCCATTAGGTGTTCACTTACTGTCTCTCTGCTTATCTTGGGTATCGGTTCCTTATTAGTCATTTTGGTTCTGTCTTTTCCAATGTAAAGATCATTCTACTTGGCAGAGTAATAACACAGCCACTCTTCCTTTCCCTCCCTGTCTTCTCTTCTCCAGTCCAATCCCATAGACATTTATTATTTTGTGTGCAAGGCCGTGCTGAGTCCTGGCAAGGTAAAGACTGAGTGTGAAGCAGCTGCTGCCTTCATTCTACTGGGGAGTAAAGAGGAATAAAATATGTAGTGTTTTATATACAAGTGATTTTTTTAAGAGAAGAGGCATCAAAAAAGACCCCCTCTAGGAGCTAGTACTGAGCTAAGCCTTGAAGAAATTAGGGCTTCTGGGAGGCTAAGGGAAGGAGGGAAGCAGGAGATGAGTGCACATGGGGTCCTGTCCACCCAGAGCAGAGATCCGGTGCCTTCTTCGAGCATTCTCTTTCCCCCAGCATAGCTTTAAAGATCTTTTGGTTGTTATTAGTGTTCGTCCACAGCCCAGTTCATTCTGGATTTGAACATCACTGACATTTTTCTTGAAGACTTGTTATGTTTTTGTATTTATTTGTTGCTAACTACCCTTGCTTCTTGTACATGTCTGTCTCCACAAGGTCCCTGTGTATCCATATCAGTCTCTTGAGGAAACTCCCCATTTCCCCTTTGTTGGAATCATTTCTCTTCCTGTCTTCTGACTTGCACTCATGTCAGCTTTCTATCCCTTTTAACCTGACTTCTATAAAATTTTAGTCCCGTCCACTATTTTCTCTATACCTTTTGAAATCTGTTCTCCTAAAACCTATGCTGGAAGTCAGACTACCCATCTCTGCTCTAAATAGAAATTCAGAGATAACAATAATCACTCCTCCCAATTTCCCCATCTCTTCCATCCCAGCAACTACTCCTTCCCTGTTGATAAGACTCTTTTACCCAAGATAACAGTTCCTCTTACTGCTTTCTCTACCTTTCAAAGGATAAGATTATCTTCCAGACAACCCAGATAATCTGTTTTGGTCCGAGGGAGCTTCAGCAGTTGGTTTGAATTCCAAGCCCGCCTTGTTATATGTTTCCCAAACTCTACATCTAGTTTTTCTTTCAAACCAGGTAGTTTATTGTAAATCCTGATTACAGTATTGCTTCAGCCTCCACCCCATCGATCTTCCAACCAAAAGTTCCTTCAGATATATACTTCCTTTTGACTCTTGTTTCCTGATTTCCTCACATAAGTATTTGTGTTTTTGACATAGGTTAATCCCTCACCAATGCCTTTTTAAAAAACGATACTGTTTTTTAATAAGGTGTAATTTTTCAGAATCAAATTATAGTCACAAGTTTCATGCTGTTAAGTCTCAGTGATGCCTTACTTAGGCAAATTTGACGCTTTGGCTTCAGATCTCATTTACCTTGCTTATTGGCCATAATTTGTGCATTGTGGAGTCATCATGGGAATGTATGGACCACTATGTGTAGTTGCCTCTGTATGGACCTCTGTAGTTGCCAGGCTTCACATCCCATCCACCTGTTCACTCCAGATGTCTTGCCATCCACCATCCCTGTGATTTACCAGTTGCCACAATTGCCTTCTTTGTATTATTGTCTCCCTCTACCAGAATGTAAGCTCCTTGAAGGGAGGGACTGTACATAGTAGGGCTTACTAAATGTTTTTCATTCATTTATGTGTAGACATGTAAGACCATGAGTCTTATTACCAGCTCCTTTCTTGGATTTTGTGACTCTACAGCTAATCTTCTTTCTGTTTTGGAGCTGCTCTCAGGGCACCTCTAAGAGACCTTGATGAATATGTGAGGCAATTGATTAGATTTGTAAAACTCCAGGCAAATATTTTTTTTAAGTTTTAAATTTATTTTTAGCCTTTTAAAAATAAATTTGAATTCCAAATTTTCTTCCTCCAGTTCCTCCCTGAACCACTAAGAAAAGCAATATGATACCCATTATACAGATAAAATCATGAAAAACATTTCCATACTAGTTAAGTCCCCAAAAAAATAATGAAGTGAGAAATTGATACTTTCAATTGGTACTCAGAGTTCATCATTTATTTCTCTGGAGGTGAGTAGCATCATCATGAGTCCTTCCAAATTGCCTGAATCATTGTCTTGATCAGATTGGCTAAGTTTTTCACAGTTGATTATCACTACAATATTATTGTTACTGTGTACAATGGTCTCCTGGTTCTGAACAGTTTGTATAGGTCTTCCCATGGTTTTTCTGGAACCATCCCCCTCGTCATTTCTTAAAACACAATAGTCTTCAATCACAGTCATATATTATAACTTCAGCCATTCCCCAATTGATGAGCATCACCTCAATTTCCAATTCCTTGCCACCACAAAAAGAAG
Source organism: Petaurus breviceps papuanus (assembly GCF_028583685.1). Lineage (NCBI taxonomy): Eukaryota > Metazoa > Chordata > Mammalia > Diprotodontia > Petauridae > Petaurus > Petaurus breviceps. Next base: position 10,017,470 of record NW_027187338.1, on the reverse strand, counting down.
TGCTATAAATATTTTTGTACATGTGGGTCCTTTTCCCTTTTTTATGTTCTCTTTGGGATACAGCCCTAGTAGTGGTATTGGTTGATCAAAGGATATGCTCAGTTTTATAGCCCTTTGGGCATAGTTCCAAATTGTTCTCCAGAATGGTTGGACCCGTTCACAACTCCACAAATAATGCATTAGTGTTCCCATTTTCCCTCATCCCTTCCAGCATTTGTCATTTCTGATAGAAGTGATAAAACCTCAGAGTTGTTTTAATTTGCATTTCTCTAATCAACAGTGATTTGAAGCATTTTTTTTTAATATATATAACTATAGATGGCTTTGATTTCTTCTGAAAAGTCAGGCAAAAATAGTCTTACTGGCCGTCATTAGATGCGTTCATCTCTGACCAAAAGCATGCTCTTTGTTTGGAGCTGTGATTCAGAAATTCAGATCCTGTTTTCAGATACCATCTTCCCAACCAGATCCTCAGCTCTCAAAACTGCCTTTCCCTCTGGAAACTATTGCTTTGAATGAGGAAGAATTGAAGAAGATGCCATGTGACCAAGCACTTAAGGGCTTCTGTGTCTTGGTAGTGCTTGAAAACTTTAACAGTGCTTTGTAGATCCTTCTACTAGTACAGACTGTGAGTGTGTGAATCACCAGCAGTGGGCATTGGTCATCTGGTTTGACATTGTGGATGGGAGGTTCTCTTGTTGTGTTGTCAATCACAGGTATCAAACTTGGGAGCCCCTCCTGAGTAATTTCCCCAATTATATGTAAAAATAAAATACAGCATAAATATTGTTGATCTGTGGTTTTCAAAGTCAATATGTGATTTGCAGAGCTCCCTTTCTATTTGAGATTAACACCCCCTGTGGTAAATACATTCCCCAGGAAGCCAGAAGATTAAGGGAAGTCTTAAATGCTGTGCTTGGAAGTTTCTGTTTTATCTTCTAGGCAGTAGGAAGCCACAAGACTTCCAGACCTTGAACAAACAGCATTTTCTGTTGAAATTAATTGGGTTTGTTTTGGGTAAACAAGTAGCACAAGGGAGTGGTGGACCAAGCTTACCTGGTCCAAATGCCTCCACCTTAAATTGGGGGGACAAGGAATTGACTACTAATCACCCTGTCTTCTATATAGATGAATGCTTGTTGATTAGGGGCCACTGAATATTATTGTTGTGTTGTCTTCTCACAAATTTGCCTTTTGGCAATTTCTTGATCTCTGGTAGGCTTCTGTTCTCTCAGAAGGAAAGTTATGCTCTCCTTTCTTCTCTCCACAGGCCTTAGATGAGGAATATCTGAAAGTAGATGCCCAGTTTGGAGGAGTTGATCAGAGGAAGATTTTCACTTTCGCAGAAAAGGTGAGTCCCAGATTGGGGCCTCAGATTTCAGTTGAATATTTATTTTATTCTGTGCATTGCCACAGACTCACTGCAAGCAGGGACTTGGCCCTCCTATGAGGTGTGGTCCTTATTTTTGTTTCCCAGAAGAACGAATCCCCTCTGCCCTGATATTTTTCCATTTCACTGAGGAAATAGTTTGCCCCCATTATTTTATTTTATTTTATTTTTTTCTTTTTGGAGGGGAGAAGGCAGGGTAGTTGGGGTTAAGTGACTTGCCCAAGGTCACAACGCTAGTAAGTGTTAAGTATCTGAGGCTAGATTTGAACTCAGGTCCTCCTGACTCCAGGGCAAGTGCTCTATTCACTGTGCCACCTTGCCGCCCCTGTTTGCCCACATTAGTAAAGACAACACAGTGCATTAGAAAGAATATTGCACTAGAATTCACCTGAATTCTAGGTTTGACTCTCAGTTGCGTGATTACTGTCTGACGTTTAGAAAATGCTGTAACTTCTCCATTCTTGGAGTCAGCAGTATAGAAAGTGCCTGGACTTAGAGCCAGAAAGACCTCCATTCAAATCCTGCCTCAAATACACTAGCTGTATTACCCTGGGCAAGTCACATCTTTCAACTTCTTTGTCTGTGAAGTGGGCTTAACTCTTCTAGTACCCATGCTTTCACATGGTTATTGTGAGATTCAAATGAGATAACATACCTAAATTATTTTGCAAAAGTTATACATTATAGAAATGCTCCTATCATTGTTATCTGTCCAAGGAGGCTAATACCTACCTTGCCTACTTTCTAGGTTGCTTTGAGTATAACAGGTACTTAACCAACATTTGTTCAATTAAATATATTAAATCAAATGAGAATGGATCTGAAAGTACTTTTCAAACTATAAAGGATTGTTCAAATAAAAAGGATTATTGTTTGAATGGGAAGGGAAAAAAGGAAATCAGTATAAAGCTATGAAGTTCCTTGTTCCTTGGGAAATTTTTGGGTAAATGGGAAAAAAAAAAATTTGTAGCCTTGTAGAATTTGGAGTAGGCCATACAGAAACCAGGGTCAGGCAGAAAGAATGGTGAGGACCCTGGGAGCCATGAAAGCCTGTCATAAAGCCCCACCTTTGACCTTATCATCTACTAGGTTCGGAGCCCAGGGCAGATCACCTAAACCAGGGGTGGGGAACATGTTTGGATTTTGCCAAAAGCCCTCACTTAATGATTTAGAAGACTTCAAGGGGCCTTTAGGCTGAAGGTTCCCCACCCCTGATTAAACCCTCATGCTCCTAGCAACTCTGATGATCTGAAGAGGCATGTGCCCATATAAGGACAAAGTAGCACAATTTAAAATCCACTGAATAACTCCAGGTGGGGGCTCTTCTGATGCCTTTGTTTGGGGTCTTCCATGTGACAGATAAAAGGGAATGTTGAGAAGAGACTAGTGTGGTCAGAGCTGATCTCTTGACCATCTGTCTTCTCAATGCTTATGCCTTGCCAGATGCCACCTCCGGATGGTTCCTACCATCTGCCTTCTCTGCTCCTTCTGAATGGAAGAAGTCCCCAAACCCTGCTGACTAGGTTAGGTCCATTACATATGTAGGATATCTAATCTCAGCTGGGCCTTTACTATGGCAAAACATATCTTTTATTCATCTCCAATTGACTCTCTTCCCCTCTCCCCCCCCCAGCTATTTCAGAAGGCTGTTCTCCACCTCCCTTTTCCTCTTTTAATAATGATAATAGCTAGCATTTATATTGAGCTTTAGGCACTTAAATGTCCTCTGATTTCTCTCATAACAGCCCTGTAAAGTAGGTGCTATTATTATCCTTATTTTACAGATGAGGAAACTGAGGTGCAGAGAGGTTAAATGACTTGCCTAGTATCACACAACTAGTGTCTAAGAAAAGATTTGAACTCATCTTCGTGAATTCAAGACTGATATTCTAATTACCTTCATCTCCAAACCCCTCAACATCATTACCTTCTCTTTACTTCAGTCTGTATTAATGAAGTGACTTCTTCACCTCGTTCTTTGTACAGGTGTCCTTGATATCATCTCTGTCTCTCCCTCCCTTCCTTCTTCCCCCCTTCTTTTCTCCCTCCCTTTGTATCTCTTTCCCTCTTGCCTTCTTAGCCTTATTCCTTCCCTAGCTCCTCTCCCCCCCCCACTTCTCTTTCTCTCTCTTTCTCTCCCTCCCTCTCCTTGAACTTAGTAAACTCCAGTGATTTTTCTGTTACCTCCAGAATAAAATAACTCCCCTGTTGGCCGTTTAAAGCCTGGCAAAACCTGGCCCGAAACCCCAACCTAGCCTTCTGGTCTCATTGTATTTTACTCTACTTTTCTCACTACCATCCAAGCAGACTGTCATCTCCTCTGGGCCCTTCGCGATGGTGGGACAGTTGTTTCCCTTTTGTCTTTGTATCCCAAGTGCCTGGCTCCTAAAAGCTGCTGAGTAATTGCTTGGTGACCGTGGAGTTGTGCAGGATACTGAGCCAGTGACTGGGTTGGTGATGGCTTTTTTTTCCCCTGTGTTTTGTTCCTGCTTCTAGTACCTCCCAACCCTGGGCTACTCAAAGAGGATCCACTTGATGAACCCTATGGTCCCAGGATTGACAGGAAGTAAAATGAGCTCTTCAGAAGAGGTGGGTTTCATTGGTGGCTCACTGGTGGCAAATGTTTGGGGGCAGAAAACGATAGGAACTAGGAGGTGTTAAAAGAATGGTAACTGTGAAGGCCTTCACAGATAAAAAGGACCTCTGAGGTCATTTAGGCCAACCCCCCTGTTCAGTGTCTGAGTAGAGGTTGGGAAATATGTGTGACTGTTTCTCATCCATAAGCACACACATATTTTTACTTTAAAAGGACAGGTGACTAGCACGCAATCTTAATTTTTTTTTCTCTGGTGTTGCAATGTTTCATGTGCTAGCCTGTTACTCCTGACCCACTTGTCCTGTTTGGTGACATTCATCATATCTCATCACTAAAAAGAATGCTAGAGAGAGAAGGATCTCCGTCCACGTCCATCTCCATGACCGGTCCCTAGAGTCATGGAAAGGTGGGAGGTGAGGGACCTGCCCTTTGGGGAAAACAGATCTCATTTTGAGAATCAGCTAGAATGGTCTCATTTTTCAACCCATCAAAAGGTTCTCTCTGCCCCATGGGTTACAGGAGTCCAAGATTGATCTTCTTGACCGGAAGGAGGATGTGAAAAAGAAACTAAAAAAAGCCTTCTGTGAGCCAGGGAATGTGGAAAACAATGGAGTGTTGGCCTTCATCAGACACGTGCTTTTCCCCCTCAAATCAGGTGAGAGGTTCTGCCATTGCCATTTCTGTCAAATGAAAGCAGTCTTCTAGAGCAGTCCCACAGTGAAGTGGGGTGAGCAGGCTTGGAGAGAGCCCTAAGATCAGGCTCCAGGTCCAGGGGCTTTCAATCCTGCCCCTTCCCCTTGGGGATTGTGTGAGACCTCAACCCCTTTACCTTCTCTGGGCAGGCCTTGCTTCTGCCACATGTAAAATGAGAAGGCTGGCCAAGAGGATCCTGGGCTGGGGGCTCCCCCTCTGCTCTGCTTAGCTAGTCTTGACCTCTAGGTAATGGGTCACCTCACTAACTAAATTCCCTCCCACTGATTTCATGCACTGTGGCCACGTGGAGCCCTTTGGTGTCCATGATCTTGCTTGGGTCACACAGCCGCCACAGGAGAATCCCCATTTTATAACAGTGGAGACTGAGGTTGCCATCAATGAAGTGGCTGTCCAAGGTCATACAAGCTAGAACCAGGCCTCCAGACTTGGTTCCCTTTCTGCTATGTCCTGCCCTTGGGGCTGCTCAGGCCTATGTCCAGGTCATCAGCCCATGTTAGCTAGTCTTTCCTGACTCCCTGCTGTGTTCCTATCTCTGAATTGGGCACAGTGGGTGGGGTAGACAAAGAAGCCTAAGATGTGACACCGTAATTAACTGTGAGCCTCTTCTCCATTTTGTAGAGTTTGTGATCCTTCGAGATGAGAAGTGGGGTGGCAATAAAACCTACACGGCTTACTCAGAGCTGGAAAAGGACTTTGCAGACCAGGTAATATCCACTGTGGAAGTGCCCACCCAAGATCCTCTCCCCCCTCCTGGACCTCTGACCATCCTTCTGTCTCCTTTGCCGGCTCTTCATCCTAGCCCCTTCCTCTAATTCTGCGGGTCTGCTCAGTCCTGGGTCCTCATCTCTCCTTCTGTTTCACTTGGTGGATCTCAGCAGCGCCCATCAATTCTGTCGCCTCACCCTAATCTCTCTGCTGGCTGAGTCCAGCTGTGTCTCCAACTCCCTTTTGGGCATCTTGAACTGAATATCTCATAGATGTCTTAAACTGAGTGTCTAAAACGGAATCCATTCTCTTTCCCACCAAACGTTCCCCTCATCCTCCAAGTCACCAAGACTGGCACCTGAGGTGTCACCCTCAGCTTCTCACTCTCACCCCACCCCTCCCCAGGCATCCAGGTATCCAGCCTTTTGTTCTGTTCTCAACTTCTCTCCTATGGGATGCTCCGTTCTCCTCTCAGATGCTGCCATCACTTCATGCCTGGAATATTGATTTAGCTGCTGGTGGGTCTGCCTGCCTCAGGCATCCTGCTCTCAGCAGGAAAAATGATCTTCCTAAAGTACAGGTCAGACCATGGTACCCCCTACGCAGTAAATCCCACTGGTTCCCTAATCATCTCCAGGATGACAACCCAAATCCCCAAGGACTTTGGGAGCCCAGTATCCTGGCCTCCCTGTTCTTTGTTTTGCCCAGAACACCCCATCTCTGGGCATTCTCACTGACTGGCTCCCATGCCTAAAATGCCCTCCCTTCTCCTCTCTATCTCCTGACTTCACGTCTCAGCTAAAATCTCACCTTATTCATCTTGGTGCCTTCCCTCTGAAGCCATCCCCAATTCATCTGTCTGCTTTGTGTTTGTACATAAGTTAGATGTGTTTTCTTCCTCATTGGGCACTGAGCAGGGATGGGGGTGGGGTGCCTCACACAGAGGCTGGCACGTGACTGACACTTAATAGGGGGGCTGACAATTTCTGTTGAGGGCACTATCCGCCTCCTGGTCATCTTTGACTTCCCTCTCACCCCACCCCACCCCCAGGTCAGTCAGTCAGTGTAAGTACCCACTCTGGGCCAGGCCCTGCTTTCGAACGCTGAAGGTGCAAAGAAAGGAAGAAGATGGTGCAAGACCTCAAGGAGCTCATAGTCAGATGGAAGAGACTTGTACATAACTATATACAAACAAGCTATAGACGAGATAAATAGGAAATAACAGGGAAGGCCAGGAGGCGAAGAGGCATGGGGGGGTGGCCAAAGTACACAGGCAGAAGCTGGTGTTGTGGGGTGCACACAGGGGTTTGTATTTGATCCTGGAGGTAATAGGGGTCCAGTGAAGGTTACTTAGCAGAGAGATGACACTCAGGATGGAGCGGAGTGAGGAGAGACTGGTGGTAGGCCCACCAGCCAGGAGGCTCAGATGTGAGGTGGTGGCAGCGTAGGAGACAAGGGCCCGTGTCCTTGTCCCAAGGTCTGCTTCATCAGCATCTCCTTTCCCTCATTTACATCTCCACCACCAGCCTCAGGCCTTTAGCCCCCTTACCTATACTGTTTAGTAGCATCCTAACTGGCGTCCCTTCTAGTCTCTCCCCCTTTCCAGTCCTTCACATAGCCATCAGAGCATCTTCCTGCTGCCTAACCTTTGATCCAGTGACACTGGCCTCCCAGATGTCCCAGGGAATAAGACCCTCCGTCTCTCAGCTACAGACATTCTCTCTGCCTCTGTGCATCACACAGGCCATTCTGCCCCACCTAGAATCTCTAACTTGGAGAGTGCTGATTTCCCTTCAAACTTCAGCTCACATCCTTGGTGATTCTCCAGGCATGCTTTCCTCATTTTTCCTAAAACCCTTTTTGCTTAATCTTTCACTTGCCACCTTTGCTCCCTGCCTTGTATTATACTCATTGATGGGCATGTTGGAAATCCTAGTTGAACAGAAGCTCTTGAGGGTAGGCATTATTTCTATTTCTCTCTGTGTCTCCCCTGTGTCAAACACAGTACCAGACACATAGGAAATGCTTAATAAGTGTTTGTTGATTTGAATTGAGTAGAAAGGCCTATGAGAACCTGATCCTGAACTATTCATCTTTGCTTTTGAGATGTTTCTATCTCCAGACGACCCAGCACTGGAGAAAACCTCCAGTAGGATCAATAGGAAGGGTCTGCTTTGAGTCAACACCTCAGAAGGGACGCCAGGGTTGTTGGTGGGTATAGAATTGTGAATTCGGGTCAGAAACAGCAGCCCCGCCATCATCTGCCATCTCACAGACACTAAGGCCATCCTGAACCAGAGAACCACACTATACAGCTGCACCATCACAAGTGTCAAATAAATGAGGTCAGCGCCACGAAATGTCCCTCTGCTCCCCAGGCCTGTCTCTCAGGCTGCCTCTTTGCATCTGCTCTGTTGTCACCAAATCACTGAGCACTTGAGGCCTCTTCAATCTGCAAGTCTGGGAATGGAGGACATGTCTTAACAGGAGGCCTGTCCTGGTATTCTCTAGCTACTGCTGCCTTCTTCCAAAAAATCTCCTCTGTTCCCTTTATGTGTGCTCACATGTTGTCTTCACATTGATATGTAGTAAGCTCCATAAGGACAGGGGATTTGGGAGGTTTGTCTTTGTATCCCCAGTACCTAGTACAGTCCCTGGGACATGTAACAGTAGATGTTTAATGAATGCTTGTTGATGGGTTGAGAGTACAGGTATTCAGACAAACATAGTCTCTTTAAAAATATTTAGTCTTTTGAAAATAAAATACAAACAGATGTGAATTGTGGATGAAAGGGGAGAGGGTGTCTAGATGTCACAAGATTCAGAATTGGATTTAATTAATATGTGCTGTTGATTTTTAAATAGGTTGCAGTGTCTCCATCTGATTTTTGTTGTCTCAGTGGTTCTCTTCTCCTGTGTTAGGTGGTGCATCCTGGAGATCTGAAGAATTCAGTTGAAGTGGCCTTGAACAAATTATTGGACCCCATTCGGGAAAGGTTTAATGCCCCTGCATTGAAGAAACTGTCCAGTGCAGCTTACCCTGACCCCACAAAACAGAGTAAGGCCAGCTAGACTGAGTGATGAAGAGGGGGCCAGGATGGGGGCTCCCCTCCCTGGGATCCCACACAATCTTAGGTGGGGACCCAGAGTCAGTTTCCATTTTTATGGGGTTGATGCTGACAAATCATCCCAGGAAGTCCTGGGCTAGACTGCAGTAAAACTACAGATCTCAGCTCAGGAGGCTCTCTGCTCACACAGGCATCAGAAGGGTTAAACCTACTTCTTCATCAAAAGGGAGCCTGGCTTCCCTTAGGCCAGAGATTGGCAGCCTTTGCATGGCAGAGCATGAGGTCAAAGAATTTCAGGCCAGAAGGGCCCTTTGGGATCACCTGAGGAACCCCCTCACATCATGGATGAGGAAATGCCCACAGAGAGGAAGTGAGATATTTAAAAATACAGGTTACCATTCACTGTTACACAGCCAGGTTTGGTACCCCAGTCTTGTTGACTCCAAATCTAATGCCCTTTTCTACTCCATGATACTGGCTTGATGTGAGATGACAAAACTGTGAAATTAGGAAAACTTCACATCACCCTGATTTTAAGCTAAGGGTACCCTTGGGCTCCTTGTGAGGTGGCAGTTGCACTCCTGATTGTCTTCATATCCTCCAGGGGAAGCTCCTGATCGTTTATCCTGTTGTCATCCCCAGAGCCAGCGGCCAAAGGCTGTGCCAAGAACACAGAGCCAGAGGAGGTTGTCCCATCCCGGCTGGACATCCGTGTGGGGAAGGTGATCAGTGTAGAGAAGGTACATGTTTTTTCATTTCATCCTGGTGAGGCCAGCCAGGGTCACAGTGGCCTTAGTTCCATCTGGAGAAAATGGCTCAGAGGGAGGAAAGGCCTCCTCTGTAGCCATGGGATGAGTCAGAATTCAGGGACTTGATTCCCTGGCAGAGCTATATCCGTCAGACCTGCCTCTGCTTTACCACTAAAGCCAGCTTGGGAAGCAGGGAGGAGGCTTATTTACCTGCTGAATCCAGTTCTCTGGGTTTCACCTGGGCTTACATAGCATGCCCAGACTGGCCAAGGGCCTTATCCTGCACTGTCATTTTGCCCTTGCCTGGGGAGGGCAGCCCACATGTGGGAGGTAGGAGAGAGGAAGAACCATATTTCCCAGGGAGAGCGAGAGGGGTCACACAGCAGAGGAATTGGGGCCTATTGGTTTCTGGGGGTTCTCCCCACAACCAGCAAAGTCTCCTGTAGGACACGTTGGTGCTAGCTGTTGGCTCTCAAGTGTCCAGATTCATAGTTGGCAGTAATCAGTATCCTTCCAGTAAACTTTCTGTGGAGCCTGGGTGGGTTTTGAAAACATGGTCACAAACTCACAAGAGGTGGGCACATGGGTCCCTTTAGTTCAAACAGCTTTTAGGCCAAGAGGCTTGAGCTCGTCCCTTCCACTGGGCTCATCTCCCCCAGCAGCCATCATCACATTTGAGGGGGAGGATGTGCCCAGAGGTCATTCTCTAAAGAACCATCTTCCCATGATGAAGATGGGACTGGAGCAGGGCACCAATTTCACACTTGTGGCACTCCCACCTTTCACCTCCCTAACGTCTCCTCTTTAAATCAGGCCATGATAGTCACAATGCCTGTGGCCGGTGCAGCCCCAGGAAGCAGGTGGCACAGTGTACACTGGGAGTTCTCCCTTTGGGTATTCAGAGACTCAGTGTGTGTTCAGGGAGGTCAGGACAGGGGCATAGCTGGGATTCAGACCCAGGTTGGGATTCAGAATCCAGCTTTGTTTCTAAAGGGTGAGACTGAGGTGAGACTAGCCTTGGATAACCTGGGGGGGTTGAGAGTTAGTTAACATGTGGCTTTGTTCTTCTTGAGCCACTCTGGAAATGTGGCATGGACCAGCCACCCCCTCCCCAAATTCCCTTGTGGGCCTTTACTCACTGGAGTTTCTGCCTGCCTAGCACCCGGATGCAGACAGTCTGTACCTGGAGAAGATTGATGTTGGGGAGCCAGAGCCTCGGACAGTGGTGAGCGGCCTGGTTCAGTTTGTTCCCAAGGAGGAACTACAGGACAGACTTGTGGTGGTCCTGTGCAACTTAAAACCCCAGAAGATGAGAGGAGTGGAATCACAAGGGATGCTTCTCTGTGCTTCCATGTAAGTGAGGGCTCCTGGCAGGGTGAAGGCCATGCCTTCAGGCAGAGTAGAGGTAGGGCATAAGGAGCACGCTTTCTTCTCCTGTATGAGTCAAGCAGAAGATGGCGCGACAGTTGGCAATGGATGGGGAAACCTGCATTTGGAAGACTTGGGGCAGATGAGGTTTAAAGTTAGTAATGAATTGCATCCCTCCAAACCATAGCCATTCTGAGCTAGCATGGACCCTTTGGGTGACCCCACTGTTTGTCCCCTCCCATCTCTGGCAGCATGGCAGCAGAGCACAGGAGGGGCCCAAGTTTCTGCAGGACTCCAGCCCCATTCGGGTCCCTGCATCACTTGCCACAACTAATGGGGCTTTCCTGGGGGATCTTGGGGCAGCTCTAGACCTTCCTTATCCTTGTGCCGTCCTTTGTCTTCCCAGGGAAGGGGCGCAGCGCCAAGTGGAGCTCCTAGATCCTCCTTCAGGCTCCGCCCCTGGGGAGCGGGTGTTTGTGGAGGGCTATGAGAAGGGCCAGCCTGATGATGAGCTCAAGCCCAAGAAGAAAGTCTTTGAGAAGCTGCAGGTAAGAAGAGCTGCTGCCCCTGAGCTTCCTGCCAGAGCGCAGCCAATCCAGTCCCTGCGTTTTATAGAAGGGCCAGACTGGAGGTCACACAGGCCACCCCTCCAGGTCTCTGCACTCTGGCAGCTCCAAATAGCTTATAGGCTCATAAGGAACAAATGACATGAAATTTGAAGTAACATGTAAAGCACCATACAAATGCTAGCTAACCGATATTATTAGAGCTAGTGGTAGTAGCAGTAGTAGTGGTGCCTTACCCAATCCCTAAATACTTGCTTGGTAGGATCAAGGAGTGTTTCTCTTTCTCCCCAGACTGACTTTAAAATCTCCTCGGAGTGCATTGCACAATGGAAGCAAACCAACTTCATGACCAAGCTGGGCTGTGTCTCTTGTAAAACACTGAAGGGAGGGAGCATCAGCTAACTCAAGGTTGTCCTCTGCCCTCCCACTGCCTCTCCAAGCTGCTCTCGTCCACCAGCCTGTCCAAGCAACAGACTTGAGACTCCAAATTCCAGATGTCCAAAGTATGTGCCCCTTGTGAAGATTTGGAGAATTCGGGCTTGAGGCTGTGGGAGATAGGCCCCCTGGTTCCCAGGTGCTGGGCCTCCCACAATCTTTTTGGGAACACAGAATGAGGGTGGCTGAAGGAGGCAGCAACTCTGGCTTCCTCTGTTGGCAGCTCATTTAGGAATTCTTTTTCCCAAAAAATCCAGTTTCAGTGTAATGGGGTGGGGTAGCGGGGAGAAGCACACGGCATGGAGAAGTATGCTATTCAAATTGGAAAATGACCTGTCCCTCAGCTTTCCAGTGCGGATCCAGCTTCTGTGCTCCAGGGGCTCTGCCTCTGACTGGAGCTTGGTGCCAGGAAAGGCTAATTACAGCTTCTTAACTTAAGAAGTTGTGGGGTTTGGGAAGGCAAACATTTAAAGGAAAGGAGTAACTGTTCACTGTTCAGGCTCCCCAAAAGAGAACCTGGTTTTGTCCTGCGATCGGTCTGGCCCCTTTGCTGTCTTCCTACCAAGACTCCCTCAGTGTCTCCTGGAAAATGAATTGCATCCTCCTCCATCCTACCTATCTCCCCACACCTTAACCCCGGTGTGTGTATTATTGGCATTACACCATGGGGAGGGGGGTCCTTTTTAAAGAGGGTGGGAAGTAACTTCATAATCTGAATCATCGTCATAAATCAAAATAAAGCATCTGACTGTAAGTGCCCAAGTGTAGTATCTTGGGGGAATGGAAGCAAGGTGTAGTTAGTTGCAGCAAGGAACCACCATCTACCTGCCCCAGGGCTGCCTGGTCCCAGCCCCAGCAAAATGAACATGCCCTTCACCCTAGCTAGGCAGGTGTGTCTGAGCCACGGGAAAGGAATATTGCCATGCTGCTCACTTCCACCTCCAGTTGGGAGGGACGGGAGGAGAGTGGAGTTTGTTGATACACCACTGAGGTTGGAAAGCTGTGAGAAGGGTGCTGGCTTTTGTGGGCCTAGCCTCAAACGGGGATGGAGGCGAGGCTAGTTTCTGCCAAGGTTGAAGTATATACCCTCTGAGGCTCCTACAAGTCTACTCTTTTATAAGGGGCAGCAGGAGCTGGGGCTCCCCAACTGATCTAAGCCCCTATCAAGGAAGAAGAGGAAGCAACAACAATTCAGCTTTAATCATATAATTAACATATTTTAACCAAAACATACAGAGTTTTCATTGTATCTCACTTAGACTTTTCAAGGGCTGAGGTCTTCTGGGGTATTGGGGTAGGGCTGGTTGGGGTGGGGTTTTTTTTTTTTTTTTGGCTTTTTCAACAATCAAAGTGAGGTCAATGTTTAAAGAAATATATATATTTCTCTATATCTAACATTTCTGTAGAACAATAAAAATCAGAGGCTTTTGGTCTCGGTTAGTGCTAGGTCCAGCTTGGTTCCCCAAGGGGATAAGGCAGGGACTTTGCCCTTCCCTTCCTTTCCCCCCCTTCTTAGTCCCCACTGCTGTGCTCTGTCCAACCAGGGGACAGTGGGTAAGAGCTGGGCATTCTCAGAGGTGCCCTCACAGGGACAAGATTCCAGTAACAGAACTGAGCAAGGAGGGTCAGGTGGCATGAGTTTAAAACAGGCAGGAGGAAGCTCCCCCTCCCAAACCTCAGCAGTTCAGACACTGCCCCTCAAGCTTACTCTTACATCCGATGGGATGTGGGCAGAGATCGGCACAGTACGTACAGTGGTTATCGATTTCTCTCTACTCTTTGTATGTGACAGCTTTATGTGTGAGATTGGGTGTCAGATGACCCATAGGAAGAGAAGGACATTGGTATGGAGTCAAGCTCCCTCAGCAGTCCCTTAAGAGGCTTGGGCCCCAGCCTAGCCAAGCTCAGCAAACAGTACCAGGACCAATGATAACGGCCCTGGCTAAGGGGGGGAAGGGAGGAGTAAAGAGTTGGCCAGTGGCTACCTAGTATTTGATGGTGGTGATAGCAAGGCCTCTGTGAAGCAAAGAGGGATGGATCTCCAATAGAGAAAAGCCCTTCCCACTCCCCACCCAAAGTGCACTCACCTCTACCCTCACCATATCCCCAACCACTTCTGAATCTGAAAAGCAGGTTACTCTGAAAGACTTACTAGCCTGAAAACAGGTTTAAGAGGGTTTTGATCAAACTTGGGGTCAGTGAGATTTAGGCCAGGTTATTCCAGAGGAATCCAAGCTTGCTGAAGGGCATCCCTAACTTTTGGAGGGTACAATCATAGATTGTTCCCATGCTCTCCCACTATGCTGGCTGCCAAAGAAGCCCATGAATCCCAGACCAGTTGGACCCAAGGGACAGCCCAGGTAGATACTCATATTTTTAGAATAGTTGAGGGATGCCTCTGGCATGTATGACTGACCTCTCAATCAACCTCTGCCATCCCTAAATGAGCATCCAGTGCAAAGGTGTGTCCAGAGGGTGAAATCCCACAGAACAGGGTGGAGAAGGGAGGAAGACTACATAGGAAGACCAGTACCAGTGGCAAAAGGCATCCCTCCTCTATACCCTGTTCAGCCTACAACCTCTAGGTAGTGAGTGGGCAAACCTGAAAGAGGCATAGACAAAAAAACCAGTACCTGTGTCTGGGCTGGAACCACCTTCCCTCCTCCCTAGGAAAGGAGAGAAAAGCCCCTCGGCTCAGACAAAGGAATCTTGGCCTCAGGGAAGTAAGCAGAGCAGCATCTGGGAAGAGCCAGAGGTGCTACTTTGCACAACTTTTTCTATTCATTCTCGAAGGTCGATTTCTGATGCCCTGAGAAGGGAATGGGGACATGTCCCTTCATCCTGGCCTAGGGTCACACTGGCCTTCTCTCCCACTACTGATGGAAGCACCTGTTGGAAGCAGCAAAGCTGGCCAACAATAGGGAGGCTCATGAAAAGGATGGGCACAGGAGTTCATTCCTCTCCCCTTTTGTGCTTTGTCCTTGCCTCCAAAGGCCAGGGACTACTACCCCCTTCCCACCCCTCCCTCTTCTGAAACCTCAAGACCCAAAGGAATGGGGCACACCATACCACCATGCCGGTGTGAGGAGGTTAGGTAAAGACCCAGAGAGTAAGAACCGCCGCCATGTAAACAGGAGCCTTGTGGAAAGGAGGCAGGCCACGTTCCACAAGGGGCAGGTCCAGTGGTGAGGTGGTGACTGGCAGGATGGAAGGCTGGCCACCTGCCCTGGAAGATGGACGGGCAGCTTGTCTTTGCAAAGTGCTTTGATTCAAAACAACTATTGTGTGCTTGATTACAGGACTAATGATCCCAGAAATTGGAGGGGGTAAGGGGACAGGGGAAAGAAGAAAGAGAAAATTTTTTCAAAAGAAAAGAACAAAAAAATCCCAGGGAGCTCTGGACCAGGCTCTAGCCTCTTTAGGGCTAGGGCTTTGGGGCCAGCAAAGATCACTCCCTCTTCCCATCAACTGTCCTTCCTCAGCTAAACCAGGTTAAAGTTGGAGATGGAAACGTGGTGACTCTGGGAGTGTCCATTTTTCTGTAAAAAGGCAAAAGAAAACTGCCTAACTTGGTGAGGAAAGGTGCCCTCACCAGGTTTGCATAAATATCAAAGGCCGTGGAGGCTAAGGCTGAATTCTTCCTTTGTATTAAGTTAAGTATCTGTCCAGTTCTCCCCATGTTCTCATTCTTCGACCTGCCCAGGTCCCTGAGAGATTGTGTTCTTAGGATGGGTCAGTAGTACCAGAGCGCTGTTCCCTCAGGTCAGACCAGCTCATTCTGTTTTTCTGTGGAAAGGAGAGGGAGTGACCTGTTAGAGGAGGGGAGGTCCAAGGATCTGAACAGCCCAGCGATATGCCCAAGACAATGAGGATGGTCAAGAAAAGCCCTGGCCCATATATTTGAACTCAGGTCTTTCTGAATCCAGGTCTAGCGCTCTATCCACTTGCCCTACTTAGCTGCCAGTGATGCCACTGAGGCCCAAGGGCATTGTCAGAGGACCGTTTGGCTCAGGCCTCAATGACCTCTGAGGTCCCTTCTTAGCTCTAAGATGCTATGAATCTTTATCCTTCCTCCCTCCCCAAGATGCCTATGTATCCTCTGTCCCATATCACCTCTGCCCCATTCTGGGACCCCGAGGAGTTGAGAGTAAAGAAACTCAGACCTTTCAAAGAAGGGTCAGTTTGGTGTTTGTCAGTTTTCTCATGACTCCCCCAGGACTCCTGAAAACACCAAGGAAAGCCCCAGATCTCAGAGCACTGGACTCCCCAGGACCTGAGTTTAACAAGACTGGGGGCAAAGAGCTAACATCTGAAGTCTTCAGCTGGAAATCAGTACTGATAGTCCCTGCGCTAGCTGCCAAGGAGGGAGGTGCTTCTAAACCTCAAAGTGCTTTCAGAATGAATGAGAAGCACTGCCACCAGGGTGTAGAATTGTGGAGGGAGCCCTCTTCTCCCCCTCATGTCTGGCTCGGCAGGGAGGGAGCACGAGGCATACCCCCAGACCCACCCCACTGCCCCACGTACCTGAGGCAGCAGGACTCAGCAGCTGCGGCTCCAGGCCCGCCAGCTGCACAGTGCCTCCGTTCTCCTGTAGCTCTCGCTTAGTCCTGTCCTCAAGGTGGGAATGCCCATTGGCAGGGGAGGCAGATGGGCTCTCAGCCTGCTTGATGCCAGGAGAACCAGATGGAGGGACCCCCACTGAAGGCTTCCGGGCCACAGGCGGAGCAGACTTGCTGGGTTTCCTCTGGGCTTGCGGCCCCCGCTGCCCAGAGAAAGTCCGAAGTTCTGCCACCAGGTTCCGCTGCAGGTCAGCCTGGGCTTCAGGAGAGACAGGCCGCTCCAGCTGCAGCTTCTTGGCACCCTTGGAGAAGATGAAGCTGGCGGTGGAGGCAGGGGACTGTGGCCGTGGTGACGTGGCCTCTGGCTCAGGTGGGCCATTGGATCGAGGACCAAGGGAGCCTTCGGTGGAGGCCAGGCTAGAGACCTTGAGGCGCATGGCAGCATGAAGCCCAGAAGAGGGCCCAGGTGCCTGGCCACCCCGAACAGATAGTGCCTTCCGAAGTGGCTTCTGTGGAGCAGGGGCTGGGGAAACTGGGACCTCAGAGGTGGGCAGAGCTGGGGGAGCAACAGAGCGGAGCCGCACCATCTGCAACAGGGAAGGCGTGACAATAGGGAGGCTGGCATCTTCCTTGGACGCAGGGATGCTCTTACTGCGCCCCAAGGGCTCCTTGGATAGCTCTGGGGACTTCCCAGAACTAGGCTGAAGGCCTGAGGCTGGCAAGGGTGGGGGAATAGGTGGGGACCCAGGTGTAGGCAGAGACTCAGACTGGGGTTGGCTTCGTGAGGAGACGGTGGCCAAAAAGGAGCTTGAGGTCTGTGTCTCAGGTGTTGCCGAAGGCTGAGAAAGAGACTCCAGAGGGGCAACAGAGGCCTGGACTGGGGCAAGAGGCTCAGCAGGGACAGGGGATGGAGTTGGGGACTCTGGCCTAGCAGGCGAGAAGAAGGCCTCATCTGGTGGAGGGAAGTCAGCCATAGACAGGTCTTGTTCTTCTGGGGCAGGGGGAGGGGGAGGGGGCCAGCTAGCATCCTGGGGGGCCTCCCCATCAGAACTCAGGGGTGCTGAGGCTGGGGCCTGGACAACTGCCTCCACTTTCTTAGCAGGCGGTGGGGGTGGATGGTAAGATGGGGGAGGTGAAGGGGGAGGAGATCTCCCCTTGGGTGCTGTAGAAGATTCCCAATTAGATTTCACTGGGGTCACTGACCCCTGGATAGGAGGAGCAGAATTAGAAATGGAGCTAGGTGTAGGAGTAGGTATAGGTGTAGGTGTAGGTATAGGTGTAGGAGTAGGTGTAGGGTTAGGTGTAGGAGTAGGTATAGGAGTAGGTGTAGACACAGATGTAGATGTAGGAGTAGATATAGATGTAGATGTAGGTGCAGGTACAGTTGGGGTCTTAGGTTTCAAAGGAGGTGGTGAAAAAGGGGCTGGGACTTTAGGGTGAGGGGGAATGACAAACCTGTCAGCTGGGTTGGTTGGGGGCAAGGTAGCATCCAGAGGCTGCACAGGGACAGCCTTTTCTACAAGAGCTGGGTCACAGGATGAAGCAGAGGAACAGAGGGAGGTGAGTGAGGAAGACACCGAGGCCCCAGGGGACCTCAGAGAGCATACTCGCTCAGGCTTTAGAGGCCTTGGTGATGGCTTGCTTGGGGAGGCAGGGGGCCCCATCAGCCCCTTAGGAGGCAATGTTGGGGTGCCACTCTGGCTAGAATAGCCACTAGAGGGAGAGAGTGTGCGCTCAGGGGAGCCCATGAGGCGCTGGGAGGTGCTAGGAGACAGTGTGGGGACCTGGGCTCCAGGGGCCACCTCCTCAGGCTCTCCAGCAGCAGGGAGTTGTGGCTGCTTTCGTTCTGGCTTGGGGGGCAACCCGGGGGCCCCATCAGCTGAGCCTCGCTGGTGAAGGGAGTAGGTCCGGCGGGGAGGTGCTGGTGCCCGTTTAAGCTTCCTCAGAGACACGCTCCTGACAGATGAGTGTCCACTCTGAATGCTGGCAGTGTCTGACCCATCGGCCCTGCTGCTGGCCACACTGGGTGAAGCCTGTCCACTGCCTGTGGCCCTGGAAACCCCACTACCTGCTGTACTGTGGGGGCTCTCTCGGCTGGTGGCACACCCCTCCTCATGTGCTGGCAGCCCATCAACTCGGTCTTCCGAACCCCCTTGTGATGACAGCGTTGATCCATCTGACACAATTGTTTCCGTGGACTGTGAGTGGCTCCAGTTGTCGCTGGAGGAGGAGGCATGGCGGCTACGGGGTTGGCAGGAAGAAGAGGAGGAGAAGCGCCCCAGGGAGCGAACAGAGGCCGGGCTGGCTGACATGAGGCTGCAGCGGCTCAGGGTGCGGAGGCTGCAGCGGCTCAGGGCTACCACATCCACCGTTGGCGGCAAGACCGCATTCGGGATGATCTTGGAGAGGTAGGTGGCCTGGGGTGAGATGGACATGGCTGGGCTCAGGGGTTCTGGGGACCCCGCACCACCGGTCATCCCTGGCACAGCTAGTGACTTGGGTCGGACCAGGGGGGACAGCTGGGCCCCTGTCCTTCGGCCAACAAGGCTATCATCATGGTAGACACGATCGATGTGGCGTTGTAAGGCAGCTTCATCCCCAGACCCTGCTTCCAGTGCAACCAATGACACACGGACCCCAGGAACACCACTCCCAGGGACCACCGGATGCCCATCTACCGTAGGGATGTGGACCACTCCCCCTGCTGCACCATGCCCATTGGTGAGCCGAGCAGGAGGCCTGGGCATGCCAGGTACATCATGCCCATTCCTTAGACCTGCAAGTGGACAAAAAGAGGAGCCAGTCAGTGACATGTGGCTCTTTTCCTCCCACAGACCTAGTGTAAGGTGACAAAAACAGCACCAGATTTGGGGTCAGAAGACCTGGGGTGAAGATCCATCCCCGCCACTACTGAGCTGTGTGACTGATGAACAAGTCACTTTGCCTCCTCTGAGCCCCTCTCATCTGTAACATACCTGCCTGTACTTTCTCATAAAACGACTGTAATAAGCATTCTGTAAACTCTACAAGATTCTAGAAAGGAGCCATGCTTTCCCTCTCCTCCCAGCCCTTCCCAGCCCACCCAGGCAATGGCTCACCCAGCTCCTTCTGGACATGCTGTGGGAGCCCCAGCACCGTGCTCCGCCTTTCACGCCTTCGCCGGCCTGATTTCCCTGGTTTTGAGGGGAATGAGTCATGAGGTCGGAAGGTAGAGCCTGCAAGTGAGGGAGTTAATGGAGGCATGAAAGGGTTAATGAAAATGTCATCACACACAGACACACACAGGGAAGCGGTGGCTGGTAGAGCCCATGCCCTGTCCCTAGATATGCACCTTTGCGCTGGATCATCTCCGAACGGATGGACATGGCATCCTCAGCAGCTGAGCTCTCCATGGTAGACGTGGTGCTCTGGCTGCAGAAGGAAACATTGTCCTCGTCCTCAGTGCCCATCTGGGATGACTGTGGGGACAGACACAGCAGAATCAGGAAGGGTCCAGGGAGTCAGACCATCCCAGCCCACTTCTTCAGGATTCGAAGAATTTACAGCCAGAATGACCCTAAGCTCTGAAGATTAGCAAAGTGAGAACCACAGAGAGGAAGAAATCTGCCCAAGGTGACCCAGGTAATCAATAGCAGAGCTTAAATGTGAATACAGGCTCTCTGATTCTAAACTGTGCTGTTTCCACTTTAACCCACTGCTTCTTCCTAAGGCTTGGCCCCAAGGGACCCTGTGAAGGTTTGGGGAGAATGCAGAGAATCCAGGCCAGACTAGCCACCCCTTCCTCCCTTCCCCCTTACCTTGAGGCTCTGACTGTCTCCATGGTCCCAGCAGTCCTTGTTCTGTTTCTGTTTTTCTGAAAGACAGGAAAAGAGAAACTATTCAAAACTCCAGCCTTTAACTTAAGGGCCTTTTGATCAGAGGCAGACAAAAGGAGGTAGTAGCCCTAATACCCTCCCATCCTACCATGAGGGTCTCCCTGGGGTATCTCCCCCCACCCCACCTCACTCAGGGCCCAAAAAGCCTGGGGGACCACAGGACTTAGAATGGAAAGGAGGCCTAAGAGAGCATCTGGTTCACCTTGCTCATTTTTACAGATGAAGAAACAAAGGTCCAGGAGTCAGCCTTGGACATGGGACACATCCTGCCACATCCCCTATCCATCCTCTACAGTCCAACTCAAATGCCACCTCTTCCCAGAAGCCCCTCCCTCAGACTTCCCATCATACTTTCTTTAGTTCCTTTCTCATGCATTTATCATGTAAGACTGAATTATCGCACTATCTGCATTGGTGTCTCCTTCCCTTCTAAACACTGGTGACCCAAGGGGCTGGGAGAGAAGGGGCTCAGCTGCACAGGACCACGAGAGCCTAGAGGGGGAGTCTGGGGGAGGGGGCTGGCACCTTGGTGCTGCAGGGATCGAAGTCCTTCTTGAGCCTGAAAGTGCAGCTCCTCCAGATGAGGAGGGCGGCTGCTGGGAAAGAAGACATTGTCCTGATGGTCATCCGATGAGGGCTGCTTGTTGTCAGCTTTGCTTGAGCCTGGGGACAAGGGAAGAGGAGGTCACAGGATCACAGATCTTGACCTGCAAGGGACCTAAGACGTCATCTAGTACAACCCTCCTCATTTTACAGATGAGGAAACTGAGGCCAGGGAGAGAAGGCCACTGACCTAGTGAGTCACACAAGTGGCAGAGCCCGGACTCAAACCCAGATCCTCCAGCTAGAAAGTCTTTCCAGTTTACGGTGATGCTTCCTCTCCCTGCCTGGTTAATTTCTAAAAATATATCTCAGTTTTCTCTTTTTTCCACAGGGGAGAAAAATGAGGCACAAGGAAGTGTTCAGTGACTTACCCCAGGATGTATGAATTTGAACTAAGACTCTGGGTGGTAAAGTGGAAAGTAGAGCCATGAGGGCACACACCTCCCCCCACCCCTCCTCCTCACTGTCTTTGCCTTTCTCTGTACCCCCATCAATTAGCGCAGTGCCTGGAAAGTATGAAGCCATTAATAAATGCTATTTGACTGCCCCACTGTCCCAGACCCAGGCCCCACCTCCAGCCCAGGGAGGCAGCAGAGTGTCCTGCCCACACCTGCTGCCACTCTACTGTCTAATCTCATCTCACAGCATTCTCCTCCACAGCCCTCCTTTGCCAAAGAAACTTCCTTCCCTTCCCTGCCCCCACCGAGGGGCACCTATGTGTAAGTGGACTGGGGGAAGGAACAGCAAAGTCTGTCTGCTGGCCTCTCCCAAGCTCCCTTTCCTCTGGACGTCCAAGCATCTGTGGCTCTGTCCCCCACCTTTGCCACCCTGTCATTCCCTAGGCCTAGAATATCCTCCCTCCCAAAGGACATGTGGTGAGGCAACAAACATTTATTAAGTTATTAAGGAAGGAAGTTAGGAAGGAAACAAGCATTTACAAAGTACTCAGTATGTACCAGGCACTTTGCTAAGGCTGAAGTTACAGCCCCTGCCCTCAAGAAGCTTACATTCTAATGGGAATAGTAAATTCCTCCCTATCTATAGGTGAACGAGTAGACAGAGCTCTGTACCTGGAGTCAAGAATCAAGACAACCTGAGTTCAAATCCAGCTTCAGACACTAAGTTACTTAGCCTGTCTGCCTCAGTTTCAACTGTAAAATGAGGATAGTAACAGCTTCCACCTCAAAGTGTTGCTGTGAAGACCAAAGGAGCAAGAACAGTACCTGGCACACACTAAGGGCTTAGTAAATGCCCTTTCCCTTCCTTCCACAACCCAATTCAAAGGCCAGCGCCTCCGAGAAGCCCTGCCCCTCAGGTCTCCTACTGCACCAGTGGAGGGGAGTCCTGATGAGGAAGTTCCTCTCCCAATTCGGACAGGCACCTTCTCTACTGTTTAGTCTTAGAGAGTTGCCTGGGCCACTGTAAGTTTCAGTGACTTGCCCTGTCTAACACGGCCCATATATCACACTTGGACCCAGATCTTTCTATGCGTGAGACCAGCTCTCTAGTATCCCATGCTGTTTTTCTCTAATGCACTCAGTCATGTAATACTGTGTATGTTAAACTAACTCTTCATTTGTGTCCTAACCCCTACCAGACTGTGCCCCCCATGGGACTGGGAGTACAGTGCTCTGTAAAGGGCCCTACCCACAGCAGGAGCTTGCTGAACATTCCCTTTCAGTCCTTCGTTGACCTATGTGGTAAGGGGGAGGAAGGAGATGGTTATTGGGGACAGGGCTCAGAGCCCCATTTTCCTTTGCCACACTCCAGACTGTCACTCTCTCCTGGTCTCAAGAACCCTCAGATGTGAGGCTGGCTCCTTTACAAGAGATCCTATCACAGACTCCTCCTCTAAGAGGGGTGGAGGTGCCTGCCCAGTACAGTCCACTGGGTCAAGTGAAGTGGCCTCTGCCCCTTAGAATATACAACATGAGCAACAGCGGGGAGGAAGGGCATATGCCTTTAGTTAAATCTTTCTGCACTTTACAAAGGACTATTTAAAGGGGTAGAGAGTTTCCCCACCCCACCCCCACCCAGCCACCATGTAAGATCCTGATCCCCTCTGAACCTATGGAAGAGAGGACCTGGTTACTGGGCAGGACACTGATGACCACCCCTCTATCTGAAGTGCCTGGAGATCCCCAGGCTCACTTCAAAGGATAAGGATACTAAAGGACCTGGTCTATTTAGGACAATCCTACCTACCCCCATTAAAATGCTCAGAGACTCCCACACTCTCCAGAGGAAAGATAGAGATTCATAGCTTCTCTGCTCCCACCCTGAGTCTCCAAGTCTATTTTTTGAAGTTTACTCACATCATACATCCCCACTCACCCCATCTGTAAATGGGAGCTCCAGGTTCTCCATTCTGCTTCCCACAATTCCATCCAATCTCACTGAGGCAACAGGTAAGACAGTGCCTGAGACCCAGAAGTGAATAACATGGGTACTCCTCCCTCCTTTCTATCACCCCTCAAACAATATTATCACAGATAATGTCTAAGACAATAAAAGGCACAGAGAGAGAGAGCAGGTCAATTACTTGCCCAGGGTCACAAAGTCACAGTGTCCTAAGGACTCTAGACATAAAGCTAAATGGGATGCTAGAGATCAATTAATGCAATCCTCTCATTTTACAGGTGGTGAACCTGAAGCCCGGAGAGAAGTATTTTGCCCAAGGTCACATGGGTAAGTTAAAGGGCTGAGATTCAAACCCAGGTCCTCTGACCATGTCAAGTGGCAGGATTTGAACCCAGTCTTCCTAATTCCAAGCCAAATTCTATCCACCATGCCACTTAAGGGATAAACTTAGGCCTAGAGAGGGGAAGGGCCTTTCCCAAGGTCACACAGAAAGTGAGTGGCAAGACTTACAACCCAGGTGCCCTGACTCTATAGTCAAGTCTCTTTCCTTCCCAAACACCTTTTTGAGAATTTGATGACCTCACCTGCCTAGTCCCTAACTCAGATTCAACCTAAGTTAGCCCTCCCCCTGTTCCCAGAGGCCTAAAATTTGAGTTTCAGATCCTGCAAAGGCTTGTTGTTCAAAGCTATGAAAATCAACCCACTGGAGGCCCAAAACTCAAGGCCTCCAGCCTAAAGACAGGTACCCTGGAGAAAATGGACTGGCAGCTGGAGCTAAACCCTGGTTGGATGGCAGACAGAGATCAGAGAAAGAGGCAGCCTTGTGGATACTGAGGTGGGCAGGGAGGGTTCCAAGATTTCTAGGGGGAGGGGTAGAGTGACAAGTCTGTGACTCCCCTGCTCCACCTTCCTGGCCCAGATGTGCCTGCACATACAGGAACATACATAATCTCACACAGATAAAATCCCCTACACACATGCACCCAGCTCAGTCTGCAAACCCCCACCCCTCCTCACCCCCGCCCCCCAGGGCGGTGTCCGGACAAAGGGAACTCTCCCAGGCTGATGCAGGAGGGAAAGGAGAAACACTTTCTCCTGCTTTCACCTCTAGAATATGGGAAGAGGGGGAGAAAGCCAGTAGGCCCCACATCTCCTCCCTACCTTCTCCTGCCCTTCTGGTCACTATTTGCAGAGTCTGCCCCGGGGGGTAAAAATCAGAGGGGCACCTCTCCTCCCCTCTGAAGATCCCCTCAGGAGATCCCCAGGCTCACTGAGAGGGACCAGGATGCTAAAAGACCTTGTCCACTTTGTACAGCTCCACCCCCCATTAAAATGCTCAGGGAATCCTACACTTTCTATAGGAAGGGTAGGAATTCCAGAGAGATCCATCAAGCTTGGCTTCCGAACAAGCGCTTGGAGCTCCCCAGGGCGGGGCAGGGATGCTAGAAGACCCAGTCTGCTCAGTGCTCGCCCCACCCCACGCAGGCTGCTCCCCACTCACCCCTTTTCTTAAAGAGCCCGAGGAGCGAGGGGAGGTGCCGGCCCATAAACACAACCATGGCGGCGGCTGAAGGGACCCCGAGCCCCCAGTCCCCCAAGGCTCTCCGGCCCGCCCTCGCCTGTAGGAGCTGCTCCGCCTCCGACCAGGCTTTGGCGAGGACTAGAGACTGAAACTGCGCCAGCTCGGAAGCGAGGGAGGGCGGCGACTCTGGGGCCGGGGGAGGGGCTGGCCGGCCGCCCCTGCACCACCCGCTCCCACCCCCTCCTCCCCTTGGGCGCTCCCGCCCGCTCCAGACCCCAGCCTCCCAGGCCCCAGAAATGGATGCCTAGAGGCAGAGGGGGAGATTGAGATTAGAACACAGTCTTCACCCCATGCCCCCCTCCCCCCAAAAAAGGACCATCATATTTGACAAGAAAGGAACCTTCGAAAGGCTTGGAAGGATCCTGCATAGTAACTTGCTCCTCACTTTTGCAAAGGAGCTGAGGCCCAGAAAGGGCAAAGGACTTGTCCAAGGTCACATAGCTAGTAAATGACAGAGATGGAATTTAAACCAGGTCAGAGAATCCCAGGATATTAGAGTTGGAAGGGAGCTAAAAAACTCATTTATTCCAATCCTTTGGGTTTGATTTGGTTTGGTTTTACAAGAGGACAGTGAAGCCCAGAAAGAAGAAGGAGCTTACCCAAAGTTCACTAGTTTAGAAAGTTGTAGACCCACAGGAATGTACAGGTGCTGTAGTTCAACTCATATTTGAACAGGAATCCCGGGAAGGGGGTCACCCAGCCTTCTGGTGAAAAGTCAAACCCCAAACCTGGAGGTGTGGTAAAGTGGAAAGAGCCCTGGCTCTGGAGTCTGAGGATCTGGGTTCAAATTCTGCCACTGAGAAAGGCCTATGTGACGTTACCTTCTCCCTAGGCCTCACCTATAAAATGAGGAGTTGGACTGGGTGACCTCAGAAGTCCCATCTAGATCTTTGATCCTCTACCTTAAATTATGTCTTCCAACAAACTGACTTATTTCAGCTGAAGGCACCAGCACCTCCCAAATCATCCTCTTCATCCAGCTTCATAACCTCAAAGAGCTCCACCACTCTCTACCTCCCCAACCAATCAGCTGCCAAATCCTGTCAATTCCACTTCAAATCCCCATATTTCAAGAGCCTTCATCATTTCCTTTTTTGCAACAGCCTCCCTACACCTGGTCTCTACCTCCAGTCTCTCTCCTTTCCAAACTATCCTCCATATCTGCCAAAATAATCTTTCTATGGCGCAGATCTGAACTACATCCCTTCCTCCCTCAAAAATCTTTAATGGCTATTTTTTCCATTTACATGTAAAGATAGTTTTCAATATTCATTTTTGTAAGATTTCAAGTTCCAAATTTTTCTCCCTTCCCTCCTCCCTCCCCAAGACAGCAAGCAATCTGATATAAGCTATACATGTACAATCAAGTCAAACATTTCCACATTAGTCATGTTGTGAAAGAAGAATCAGAACCAAAGGGAAAAACTATGAGAAACAAAAAACAAAGAAGTAAAAATGGTGTGCTTCAGTCTGCATTCAGACTCCATAGTTCTTTCTCTGGATGTGGATAGCATTTTTCATCATGAGTCTTTCAGAATTGTCTTATTAGATCATGTCTTAGATTATTTCTGAGAAGAGCCAAGTCTGTCATAGTTAATCACTGCACAATGTGGCTGTTACTGTGTACAATATTCTTCTGGCTCTGTTCACTCAGCATCAGTTCATGTAAGTCTTTCTAGGTTTTTCTGAAATCCACCTGTTCATCATTTCTTATGGAACAACGGTATTCCATTACATGCATACAACTTGTTCAGCCATTCCCCAATTGATGGGCATCCCCTCAATTTCTAATTCTTTGCCACCACAAAAGAGCTGCTATAAATATTTTTGTACTTGTGGGGTCTCTTCCCTTTTTTGTGATCTCTTTGGGATACAGACCTAGTATATCAAAGGGTATGCACAGTTTTATAGCCCTTTGGGCATAGTTCCAAATTGAATGGCTCCCTATTAATTATAAGAAATTACAAACTCAGCCTCATATTTAAGACCTTCTACATTCTGGTTCCAATTGACATTTCCCATATTATCTTGCATTACCCTCCCCCCACCCCAATATGGGTGTTCCAGTCATGGAAACCTCATCATCCTGCAAGATCAAATCAGCCTTGATATTCATACTTTTATCAGTGGTACACTCTGCCTCTCTGATTGTAGAGCAAAGCTACTAACTCTAAAACCTCTGTTTAAGAAGGGGCCCAGGACAGATGCCTCCTCATTTCCAAGCAGCCCAGCTGGGTATCTATCCCTTCCCCCACTTTTCAGCTTTCCCTTGTGTGCCACCTTCCCACATTAGAATGTAAGCTGCTAGAGGGCAGGGTCCATCTTTCATGTTTGATATTTGTATCCCCAGCACTTGTATAGTGCCTGGCACATCGTAGGTACCTAACAAATGTTTACTGACAGCCAAACTGGACTAGCCGTTACAGTCCATGCTTATAATGTATTCAATTCAACTCCCTGCACAATATTCTTTAATTCTCCCTCCAGGCTCAGCTCAGGAGCCACCTCTCCTCTGATATTTTCCCCATTCCCCCAGTTGCTTTGTTCTCTCTCTCCTCCAGTTAGCTAGCATTGTACCCCATCTGTTCTCCCATGTTCTATCCCTCCTCTCCTGGTCCGGTAATATGCCCAGGTCATTTGAATCCCTAGTATCTAGAAGCAGATGGTACAAAAGACAATAACACTGGGCATAGATTCTGGAAGGTTCAAATCTTGTCTCTTTTGATTTGCTAGTTTTGTGGTGGGGGGGGAGGGGTAAGTCAACTCCAACTTCCATGTGCCTCAGGGAATTCCTCAGTCCCAGCAAAGTCACAGATGGCTTGCTATCAGTATAGTAGAAAGCTGGTAGAGGGAGTTCCCACACCTGGAATTACTTGAGCTGGTAAAATCCCAGATCCTTTTCTGTGTACACAAGCAGTGTCTGTACCTAGTAGGTGCTTAATAAATGTTTGTCCAATAAATTCAGGGTATCTCTAAAGGGTCTAAGCCAGGGGTGGGGAACCTCCAGCCTTAAGACCACATGTAGCCCTCTAGGTCCTCAAGTGCAGCCCTTTGACCGAATCCAAACTTTACAGAACAAATTCCCTTAATAAAAGAATTTATTCTGTAAAACTTGGACTCAGTCAACAGGCTGCACCTGAGGACCTAGAAGGTCACATGTCACCTTGATGCTACAGGCTCCCCACCTGTAGTCTAAGCCTTGGAAACACCCTTGATTTATTGTTGAATCCATGGGGTCAATTTCATTTTGGGACAGGACAGCTCTAATGGTTAGGAATCTCTTCCTTGCATCCATACAAAATCTGCTTCTCTACAATGTCTATCTATTGCTTCTAGACCCCTTTAGGGCCAAGGAGAGAAAGTCTGGTCCCTCTTCCATAGGACTGCCCTCTAAATATTTAAAGAGAGCTAACATTCTCTCCCTCCCCACCCCATCCCCTTTCTCAAGCCTTCTTTTCTCCAGACTAAAAATTTCCCAGTTTGTTCAACTTGTCCTTAGGCTATGGTCTCATTACCCTTTGACCATATTCCAGCTTGACAATGTCCTTCCTAAAATGCTCAAAAATGAACACAGTACTCTGCATGAGGTCTGCCCAAAGGAAGGCATTAGGAGTAACATTAGGAGTTCTTGGCTTGGGCCCTTTCCACAGGATTCAAAACCTTGTTCCAGAGCAGTCTTCCCAGGAATGGAGTAGGTGGCAAGAGTGAGGCCAGGGCTTGGGACATGAGGAATCTCATTTTAAAGGCCTCAGCTACTGAATCATCCTGCACCCAACCCAGCCCTATGAGAGGAAAGGAAAGCCTAAGTGAGGAAAGCCTGGTGTGATCTTTTGCATGTTGCTCTGGATAGCAGCTGGTCAAAGCTGTCACAGGATTTGGAGCTCTGGC
This sequence comes from Petaurus breviceps papuanus, assembly GCF_028583685.1. Lineage (NCBI taxonomy): Eukaryota > Metazoa > Chordata > Mammalia > Diprotodontia > Petauridae > Petaurus > Petaurus breviceps. Next base: position 9,989,011 of record NW_027187338.1, on the reverse strand, counting down.
TTCTGGGAAAGGCCAGGCTCCTTTCAGGGGGCTGGGTATGCTGAGATGCTAGAATCTGTTGGTAGAGCCCAGCTCTTCTGGGCATACCCTGGAGGCACCAGCATGCTGGGCACTGAATAGTACTGGCCTGAGGGTCCAAACCTGGCTTCCACATTTCTGAACTGTGTGACCCTGGGAAGTTAGCCCCTCTTTGAAGCCTTGGTTTCCTCACATCTTAAATGAGGATATTTTCACCAAACTCATAGGTAGGGTTGTTGTGAGAGTATCATAATTATGGAAATGGAATTTATCATTTATATTTTATTTATTATTTATTATATTTATATATTATTTATTATTATTATTACCCTATTGGGCATACTACAAAAGATGGCTTCTCTGATCTAGGACACAGCTGCCAACCTTGTGTAAAAGGGGTGCATGGAAAGCAGGGCAGAGGAAGTCTTAGAGGCTGAAGAAAGCCAGCAATCAGTCATGATACTACTACTGTCTACCATGTGGTTGGAGCAGCAGATAAAAGGGAGATTAGAGACTTATCCAGCCCAGTATCTGCCCTCAGGGAGCTCTCCAGCCTGGGAAGATACAAAGTAAAAACAATCATAACAGTAAATAATAACTTAATAACTACAGCAAACATTTATAAAGTGTGTTAACCTGTATCCAAACCTGTATTATCTCATCTGCTCTGAGGGAGTTGGGCTATAGCGTCTCCAAGGTCCATTCCAGCCATACAGTTATCTTCTTTTCAGCCTCAGACCCTCATTCCCTAGCTGGTTTTGGACCTTGGCTCCCCTCACCTACTGAAAAGCCCCCTCCTGGGCCTCCCCAGCCCCAGCCTCTCTCCTCTCCCAGCCATCCTCCACCGAAGTGACACCAAGTCTGACCATTTCACTTCCCTGCTTTGATTGCTCCCTCCAAAGGAAAAGAGGAAATCTTTGATTTGGCAGCAAAAGTTCCGAAGCAGGCTCCAGCCAACTTCTTCAAGCTTAATGCACTATACTCCCTGCTTTGCATACTCTGAAATTTCAGGCAGACTGGCCTAAGTAAGATCAAAGATTAGAGCTGGAAGAGAGCTTGACATTTGACAGATGAAGCAGAAGCCCACAGAGATTAAATGGCCCAAGGTCACACAGGTAATGAGTGGTAGAGGCAGGATTTGAACTCAGGTCTGCAAGCTTCAAACTCTGCAGTCATTCCATGGGATCATGCTTCCCTTCTGTAAGGAATAGCCCATCTTCCACCTCTGTGCCTTTGCAGACTATCTCTCAGATCAGAAATATACTCTACTCTCCTCCCTCCCCCCCCAAAAAAAATAATTCTACCTCTCCCTTCAACAGTTAATTCAAGTCCCACCTTCTGCATAAGGCCTTCCTAATGTGTATTTATTATAATAGCTAGCATTTATAGCTTCTACTATGTGACAGGTACTGTGATAAGCACTCTATAAACATTTCATTTAATCCTCACAACTACCCTGTGGGATAGGCATTATTATGATCTCCATTTTACAGATTAGGAAAACTACAGCAAACAGAAGTAAAATGACTTGCCCAGGTTCACACAGCTAGTAAGTGTCTGACACCAGATTTGAACTCAGGTCTTGCTGACTCCAGACTCGGTGCTTGATCCACTGCAAAATCTGTACAGTAGATTCAGTCATACAGTCTCTATAACAAAATACCACTCTATCTATGTAAGTTGTACCTCCAGAAGAATGTAAACTCCTTGAAGGAAGGGATTGTTTTTAATTGTTGTCTCTGTAACCCCAACACCTGGCACACACTAGACCCTTAATGCATGTTGAATAAACAAATGCAGGGTAGCTAAGTGGCACAGTGAATAGAGCATCATCCCTGGAGTCAGGAGGACCTGAGTTAAAGTCCAGCCTCAGCCACTTAATACTTACTAGCCGTGTAACCTTGGGCAAATCATTTAACCCAACTGCCCTGCTTTCCCCTCTCCAAAAAAGTTAAAAGAAAAGAATAAAGGAATGCATCCATACACACATGAACCAATGAACTTATGTAAAGGCAATTAAGAATGTTCTGGGTGAAATGGAAGAGACCCTAAGAGGCCATTGAGTCCAACTCTCTCATGTTATAGATGAAGAAACTGAGACACAGAGTAGTTAAGTGACTTGCTCAGGGTCACACAGTTTCTGTCTGAGTTCAAATCCAGCCTCAGATACTTAACACTGTGACCCATCCCCTCTGTCATGCTTTGCCACAGTCCCCAGGAGAGTTGGGGCCAGGAAGCCAGAAGCCAACTTCCCTGCGGATGCCCAGTAGTGATAGGTGTGCTTCCTTGTGTGGAAAAGAAATCTGGCTCTAAGTATTTAATCTGCCAGATAACACCAGGCCCATTTGCTGTGTGACCTTGGGCAAGTCACTTAATACTAACTGCCCTACCTTCCCCCCTCCAAAAAGCAAAACACACACACACACACACACACACACACACACACACACACACACACA
>NW_027187338.1:9969416-9986524 GCF_028583685.1 Petaurus breviceps papuanus | reverse complement strand
CACACACACACACACACACACACACACACACACACACACACACACACGGAGAGATGATTTGCCTGAGGACTTACAGTTAATGAGCCACAGGCTGAAGGCTACAACCAGGGTCCTCAGGGACAATGGGATTCTACTGGATGAGGGACAGAAAAATTCTGCTAGAGAGTAGAGGTCCTAGGAACCCAAAACCCTTTCTGATAAGCTATCCTGACACCACATAGTGGTTAATTGCTGAGAGCATAAAAATTCATCACACACTTCCCATGAACACACCTGTACTCCCACACACACTTCCATACACCACATACACACCATAACACCACCCATAGACACATGGCATGTAATGGACAGCCCCAGGCAGGGCAGGGCCTTGGTGGAATAAGAGTCATTCTGCTCCTTCCTTCCTCAAATGAACTACCATTTGGAAAGACCTATAACTATGATTCTAATTATTCATTTCTATGTCCAGCCTTTACTTCACCGGCCTTTTGGGAGGTTCTTCAGGGCTCCAATTTCTCCCTCTCCTGGCCCCCACTCCCTCCTGCAGGAACCCACCTCCTGGTCTATTCCTCTACTGACTTGCTCCTAACGTTGAATCTGGCTTCCATTAGCCCCCCTTCTGTGACCCATCCCCTCTGTCATGCTTTGCCACAGTCCCCAGGAGAGTTGGGGCCAGGAAGCCAGAAGCCAACTTCCCTGTGGATGCCCAGTAGTGATAGGTGTGCTTCCTTGTGTGGAAAAGAAATCTGGCTCTAAGTATTTAATCTGCCGGATAACACCAGGCCCATTTGCTGCTTTCTTTCTAGATTTCTTTGTGAGATTCTTCTGCTGGTTTTCTTGAAGTGGCTTCTTTTTTTTTTTTTTCCTAAAGTATAGGACCCTGTCTCTCTGGAGGGAGGAGAGAGGATTGAGTGAGCTGCGTTGTACTACTCCCCTCCCCCCCTTAGACCAGGGGCTACCTCCTCCCTCAAAACAGGCAAAAACTTGCACCCCAGGCCAAAATTTAAAATTCCTTTGGTTACCTCAGGGACAATAGGATTCTACTGGGTGAGGGGAAGAAAGAAATCTGCTATAAAGTGGAGGCCCTGGGAACCCAGACTCCAACATTGGGTGGGGAATTGGGCAGATCCTCTCCCCACCCTCCAACAGAAAAGAGTTCAGTCTCTTTCCCAGCCCCAAGCCAGAAAAAAGAGCCACTCACCGGGTCCAAGGGAAACAGGCAGGAGGTGGGAAGGGGCTGAGCAAAGCAAGCTAGAGAGAGAAGTCTGCAGACTGGATACCCCTAGGGATGGGGGTCCCAGGTGCACAACAGCTGGAAGTTGACAGCTGCATGTCATTGGAGCCAAGTCCCCAAGCCTGGGCTTGGATAACATCTGGTTGTCCTGACAACCCCCCTCCCCCACCTGCAGTCTTGAGACCTGCAGATGAAGGGCCTCCTCAACTCCCAGTGGAAGCAAGTCTACAAATGACCTAGGTCCAGGGAGAAGGTTGGGAGGGAAGAAATAGGGAACTTCCCCCAGAGAAACCTTATTTACAGACCATTCACAAGCCTATTGGACCCTGTCCAGACCCCAGACCCCCAGCACTGCACACGGTCCTGAGAAGGCTGTCCAAAACTACCATCACCCAGGCAGGGGACTCCTCCCCTACCTGGCTGATGAAGGGAAAAAGGAATGTAATGGAAATGGAGTAGTGATAATGACAACTGATATTTATGTAGTGCTCATCAAAACACTATGGGATCCATATGTGACAGATGCCTTAAAGTCTGTGACAGATATCATTAACCCCATTTTACAGATGAGAAAACTGAGGCTGAATGAGGTTATGGGATTAAACAAACCTATTCATGGTAAGAGGCAGGATTTGAACCCAGACTTTCCTGACTTCAGGTACAACACCACATACTGTACCCCTGCCTGCATGGACAAGGAGTCCAGAACAGGGAGATCCAAAGACATACATTTCAAGTCTGGATGCTCAATAAAGAGCTGTGTGAATGTGGGCAGATATTTCCTTTTTCAAGGTCCCAAGTTTTGCCACCCATAAAATAAGGGCACTGGCCCAGGCCACCCCCAAGGTCATTTCCCTGACTGATCATTTCATGTTCCAGGTCCTTACCAGGGCTTTCATTCAATGCTGGATATCCTAATGTTTGGGGTTTTTTGTTTTTGTTTTTTTACAGTTCCTTCCAGCTCTGCCGTTCTATGATGTGGGAAACATCCTCCTGAGGGTGATGTCTCAACCTGCCCAATTCCTGTACAGGGGGCAGGGGCAGCACCCGCCTGACTCAGGGCAATGGAATGAGGGGGGAGGGACTCAACCCCCAGCTCCTTCCCAGCCTGCCTCCTCAGTGCCTCAGGGCCCAGCCTTCTCCACACACCAGGACTGGAGATCTACTTAGGATAGTAAAGATAGAAGAGGGAAGCCTGGCAGAGGATGGAGCCTAGGATCCCAGGCCCAGCTATCTGCCCCAGTTGTCCTAAGGAAGGGACAGGGAGAGTGGAGGGCATGCAATGGTGATGGCTGCGTCTCGAAAAGCCCTGTGAGAATGGAGTGAGAGGGGTAGTCCCTGAACCCAAATTCCAACCCAAAAGAATGCCTCTCCCACCCATCCACCTAACTCCCCCACCTGTCGCTCCCAGGCTGACCAAGAGGGGTTGGAGAAAGGACTGGCCCTGCTTCAGAAAGACCCCACCTCCAGACTCAGGGAGGCCCTCTCTATTCTCAGACAAAAGGAGAGGGGTATTGGCCTTTGGACAATTGATCCAAGGGATGGAAGGGAAGGTTTGAAGCCAAGGAGAGGGGAAACACCCCATTCCGGTGTAGTGAAAGCCAGGGGAGTTTCCAGCCCTGCCCCACTGAAACAACAGCAGCCCCTCCCCCTCTCCCAGCCAAGCGGACCAGCAGGTTTTAAGGTAAATATTGGCTGGGGGGGAGGTGGGGGGGCCTCGAAGCTAGGAGGACCCAGGAGAACCTTTTCCACTGAAGGACCCCCTCAGGCTAAGGACAGCAGAGTACAAAGACCAATAATCCAATAATCAATTACTGTCCTAATTGAGTCTCAGGTTTAGTCATCCAAATTATAGAAATAAAATACAAAGTCCTTATGGGTGTCACACTTTTGACTTTTCAAAGACCAGCTGGGAAGGTATCTCCCCCATACTTCTTACAGAAGGGGAAACTGAGGTCCGAAAAAGGGAAATGGCCGGCCCAAGGTCACAGAGGGTCAGCCTGCTCACCAGGCTTGCAAGATTTCCCCCACAAAAAGACAGAGTTTCTTTCCTCCAGCCTTCTTTCCTGGCTTCCTGGCTCTCCAAGTCAAATGGGGGCACAAACAATCAGGATAAAGGCTGAGCACCAGCACCTCGAAGTCTCCCAAGTCGGCCCCAGACACATGGTGACCATTACAGAGTAGAGGAAAGAGTGGGTGGGAGGACCTGGATATGAAAAACAGCCTCCTCTCCTCACACTGCACACGTAGGCAAACCGGTGAGGGAGGCCCAGAGCCCAGCACTAAGTTTTCTCATCAGTTATAAGGGAGGCCGGTCCTCAGCCACACACAGCAGCCTATTTGACTAGGATAGGGAGTATGTTGGAGAGATATTGGAAAGGCAGAAAAAGCCTTGTGGATACCTGAAGGGGGAGGAGGTGGGTTTGACAGAAGCTCCTGGGTGGACTTGGGGGCCCATTAACAAACAGTAAGGGATATCAGGTGACCTGTCAATGCTACAGGCAGCTCTCTTCAAATTATAAACTGCAAGGCCACAGCTGATCTCACCAGAAAGAGGGAGTTTGCACTTTGAGAGGACCTGGGAAGCAGATGAAGAGAGGAGGAACAACTTCATTGCAAAAAGGGAAGCCTATTTCTGGAGGTAGCCATGGGCATGAGGGATAGGATGCCATGGGCCCGGAGTCAGGAAGACCTTTGTTCATTTTCAATCTCAGAGTAACCCTGGGAAAGTCACAAACTCTTTTTGCCTCAGTTTCCTCAAACATACAATGGGGATAATAACAGCACCTATCTCCCAGGTTGTTGTGAGGATAAAATGAGATCATATATGTAACCGATTAGCACTGAGCCTAGCACACAGCAGGTGTTATATAAACGTTTATTCCTTTCCCTTCCCCACCCCTCAATTAAGAAATTCCCCTACAAGGGTGGCCAGGTGGCACAGTGAGTAAGAGCACTGGCCAGGAGTCGGGAGACCCAGGATCATTCCGGCCTCAGATACTTAACACCCACACAAAATAACTGGCCTGTAACCTTGAGCAAGTTACTTAACCCCAATTGCTTAAAAAAAAAATTCCCCTACACCAAAGCTGACCTACACTTACTCTGCATTCTATGGTCTTATAGAACTGTGCCTGGGGCACTAGGAGAGGTTAAGGGACCTATCCAGGGTCACTCAGCCAGTTTTGTATGAGACGGAGCCCAGGTCTCTCTTACCCAGTCACTGCCCACTTCCCTAAACCAATGGAATCACAGATCCAGATCTGACCCCACAAAAAAGAGGAATCAGACTAGACCAGCAGTGTTCACACTTTTTGATCTCAGGACCCTTATTCACTCTTAAAATTTAGCAAAGACCCCCCTAAAGAGCTTTTGCTTACATGGATTATATCTACTGATATCTATCATATTATAAAACAAAACATTTTAGGATGATTTTGAAGATAGTTTTGATCTTGCAGGCCCCATAAAAGGAGGGGCCCCCCACCAGACTTTGAGAACCACTGGACTAGATAAACTTGTAGGCATCTAAGAGTCAACACGTCCAAAACAAAAGCCACGATCTCCTCCGTTCAAGCCCAGACTCTTTCCTCTTAAGGTTCATGGCCCACCATCCTCCAGTCACCCAGATCACAGCTTGTATCAAATCCAACTCTTCAACTGTCATGCTCCCCACTCCCCCACATCCTCATATCCACAAAGCTTTTTCTACCTTTACCAGATCTCTCCAATCCACTCCCTTCTCTCTAATCCCAATTCTGGCCTCCATCACCTCACCTGCCTTGTCTTCTAAGTGATCTCTCTGCCTCACTTCTCCACCCATTACAACTCGGCTTCCACTCAGCTATCAAAGTCATGTTCCTAAAGCACAGATCTGATTATGCCAGGGGCCACCCTTGCTTCATTAGCTCCATCAGCTCCTCATTCCTCCAAGATCCAATATAAAGTCCTCTGGCTGTCATTCCTTAAAGCTCTTCAGAAGCTGGCCCCTTCTTACACTCCCACTTTAGGCCTCTCTCTGATCTAGCTATACTGACCTATTTGCTATACCTCGAACAATCTAATTTCTGTGCCTCTGTCCTGACTGATGCCGTCCATGCCCGGAATGTTCTCCCTCCTCAACTCTGCCTCCCAGCTTCCCTGGCTTCTTTCAAGACTCAATGGCAATTCCACCTTCCACTGGAGGCCTTTGCCAGCCTCCAGCTGCCAGTGCCCTTCCCTCTCATATATTTGTTGTTTATTCATTTTCACTCATGTCTGACTCTTCATGACCCCATTTGAGATGACCTTGGCAGAGATATTGGAGAGTTTTGCCATTTCTTTCTCCAGCTCATTTTACAGATGAGGAAACTGACGCAAACAGGGTAAAGTGACTTTCCCAGGGTCATATAGGCGTCTGGAGTCAGATCTGAACTCAGGAAGATCGGTCTTCCCAACTTCAGGACCTTCACTGTATCCACTGAACCACCTAGATGCCCACCTGCCACCTTCCCTTTACTCTGTCTTGTATGTACCTAGTTACTAACAGGCCGTCTCTCCTATCTGACTGCCAGCTTCGGATGACAAAGAACGCCTGCCTTTCTCGGTATCCCCAGCATTTAGTGTGGTACCTGGCACACAGTCAGTGCTGATAGCACTTGTTGATCATCTGACTGATGACTTTCAGGGTTCCTTCCAGCTCTCAATAGAGAGATTCTCTAACTCTTTCTCCAGCCCATCCTGACTTCCCATAGAAAAGGTCTGTACTTAACCCCATGATCTTATCCTTCAGGTACACTGAGAATGAGGAAGAGGCTGGGATTCACACAATGCCCTGGCACATAAGATGTACTTAGTATATGCTTGCCAACTGGACCAGGGGCCAGGAAAAACTGGATGCTTGAACAAAGAAGCCTTATTGGGAAGACCCTCTGGGTCTTTAGTGGGGACTTTTAATATAATCAAGGACTTTCCTCCCCACCCCAGGCCCCACCAGAGGCCTCTCTGTTCAAGGAAGTTTCAAGGGCCTTTCCTTATCGCAGGAGCTCAGACAAGAAAAAGGAGGAATCTTCCAGTTTTCAAGGGGGAGGGGAGATGGGGAATGAATAAACAAGACTACACAGGCAGCAGCTTTACAGGCCACTCCCCACCAAAATCCCTAAGCCCAATCAGATTCACCCAACCAGGTCCTATCACTCCCCCTACCAGGGCAAATCTACTTTAGCTTGTGTGAGCCAGGTCATTCTGGGCCTGGCACCCACTGTATCCCCCACCTCAAACAAGTCTCTCTACCTCTCTGGGTTTCACCCACCCAGTAGGATGACTGGGAAAAGGGCCTGATGGTTTATTGTGGTAAGTAATAACACTGGATTTGAAGTCAGAAGAAGAGGAATCAGGGAGGAGGGTAAGGGTAAGTAGGAAGGGGCAAAGAAGGAAGAGAGGGGGAATCAGGAATTATACGTCGAAAACAGGCAGCAGCCATCACTGTTTCCCAGCTAAGGCCTAAAATCAAAGCAGAATGAGGATCTGAGCCCCAGTTCCATGGTTTACCAGATGTGTGACCTTGGGCAAGCACTTGATCATAATTCACAATGCCTACTTTAAAACATGGGGTGCCTTACCATAAGGCAGGAGAGGTGATAGACTAACAGGTACAGAATGAGACATATATTACCAACATGTTGATTTGTTTCGCTTATTTGCACTTTTTTCAAAAGATGGAGCTCTCTTAGAGAGTGGGGCAGGGCAAGGGGTGGAGGTGTACAGGGGGTCACTGGGAAGTGAGATTTTTTTTTTAAAGAACACTTTTAAAATTCTTTTTTATGCTATAGATATGAGCTATTATGGTCCCCTCCCTATTCCATCTCCCAGTCGGGGAAGATGAAAAAGACTTGACTAATTTTTTCCTACCCAAAGGAGCCAGGAGGGAGGCTCTACACCTGTGTGATCCTCAAGATGTACTAGGAATATTAGCCAACCTAAAACAGGCCCCACTGAATGGAAAGCAAGCCCAGGGGCAGTGCAGGGTGTCTCTTCCCTTGAATCCTGCCAGCACCTGACGGACAACATACAGTACTTCTTACAATGCTCCCCACTCCACCCCCTCCTTGGGGACAGAATTCCCAGCCTGCTCAGAGCAGCCCTAAGCTTCTCCAAGTAGGAGCTGGACCTTTGACTTCTTCCCCAAAACCCTTGCACAGCCTTCCTCTCCTCACCCCCAACACACACAGACACACACACATATATACACACTGATGGGGGCTGGGGGTGTCATAGCCTTTCCCTTCCCTCCAGTCCCCACCCAGACCTGCCCAAATGCAAATTCCTAGGCTACAGTTTGAGCAGTGTTTCCATGGAGCTGAGAACAAACATAAAGAGATCCCATCCCATCTCTCCCCCACAGAGACACCTGCCCAGGCACCCCACGCACAGCCACTTCCACCCCCAGATTCTGTCCCAGAGAAGGCTCAAGCCTTTCTACCTTTACTTCTGGCCCAGCTGGCCAAGGAGGAGGGAGCAAAGCTAGTCCCAAAAACCTGGGAAGTCTTCCAAGTTAAATCTAGACTAGCCTCCCCACACTTTTCAATTTCAAAGACCATCAAATTCAACTCTCATTTTACAAATGAGGAAACTGAGTTAAGTGACTTACCCAGGATCAATACAGCTATAAATTTCAGTAATGGGATATGACTCCAAGTCATAGGATTTACTGCTGTAAGAAACTTTATAGAGCATTAATCCAGCCCTCCCCACCCACTCTACTAATAGGAAAACTAAGGCTCAGAGACTCGATTCAAATTAATACATTCTTGTTAAGCAGTTATTATGTAAAGAAGCACTATTTCAATGAAATTACCAATCTACTGGAGTCTATTAAAAGAGGCAGCATGGTTTCGGAAGAGATCACTGAATCTGCAGTCAGGAGACCTGGATTCCAATTCTTTCTTTTTCACTAGCCACAGGATTGAAATCAAGTCACTCAGGCTCTCAAAGTGTAAAATGAGGTGACAAATATCAATATCACAGGGTTGTCCCTTATTTAAAAAGACAATGAAACGGTTCTTTAAACCTACAGAAAGGATTTATGTTAGAAGCAGTGTCTCTACTCTCGAGGAACCAACTGATCATGACACTTGAACATCCCTCCTTCCAGAAAGCCTCTCCAACCTTGCCCCAGCACCAACCTCCAGCTTCGGCCATTGCTCACCACTAAGCCCTTGACCTTCTTCTCTCCATCTACCATCGCTCAGGATGAACCAGTCCTTAACCAAAAAAATTATCACCTCTTGAGTATACAGATATCTCCCAAATCTTAAACCATACCTCCAACAACTTCCAGGACATCTCCTTGTGAGTGTGCTCTCAGGGCCACAAACTCAGCTCTTTCAAAGCCAAACTCTTTATTACCCCCTAAACCTGTTTTCGACTTTGGCATTTCTGTCAATGGTACAACCATCCTCCAAAACACCTGGAGTCCCCTCAACTCCTCCTCTCCCTCGCTCCCATCATCTAAATATAAAGATCACAGATTTAGGGCTGGAAAGGACCTTAGAGGCAATCTAGTCCAGCACCATCATTTTTCAGATTAGAAAACTGAGGCAGAGAGATTAAACGTCTTGCCAAAGGTCACCCAAGTTGCAGAGCCTAAATTCAAATCTAGATTATCCACCTGAAAATCCATCATTTTTTCCACCATACTACATGAACTGCTGGTTAATTTCTCCTTTCCAATATCTCTCCTTTCCAATTCTGTGGTCCATTCCTACCTTAGCCCAAGTCCCCACCATCTCTCATCTGAACTATTTTAATAGTTCTGCCAGCTCTAAATCTTGTTTCTGAACAAGGGGTGACTAAAGATGCAGGTGCCATCACAAGATTTAGAGTCAGAAGAAGTTCATCCAGTTCATCTCCAAGGGGAAGTTACAACCAACTTTCTCGGCCTCAGTTTCATTGTGGCAAAGATATCACATGACTTTATGCATGTCAAGGCTACTTTCAGTCTCCTAGTGTCCAGTCTCTTCCTTCCAACATGGACATGGTCAAGGGATCTTCCTTTTAAAAAATCGGCTTAGATCCAACATTCCCTTACCTAAAAAACAAAAACAAAACACAAAAAAACCCACAAAAAACACCTATGTTGACTCCCAATTGCCTGCACAAATCAGGCCCAAATTTCTCAACCCAAGCCCCGTTAGAAGACTATGAAAATGTGCATAGTCATGTGAAATCTCTATGCCAAAAGAAAACTGAGGCTGAAGTTAGATGTGACTTTCCCTTGGAGATGAAATGAATGACCTTCTTCTAACTCTATATCTTGTGATGGTACCTGCATCTCTGGTCACTCCTTAAAACCTCCTCAGTTGACCTCACCTAATCCCCTCCTCCTTCAAAAGCATCCTAGGCTCCATCCAGGCTTATTTCTTTGTCCTTCCCCTCCTCCATCATGCTAGGCTCCTTCCCACCCCTGTGCTTCTCTTCTCACCTAGAATGTTCTCCCCCGGTTTTCCCCAAAGGATAATGGGACTTAAGAGCTCAAAGGACTTTGGGGATCATGTATTCTAACCCCCTTACTTAACAGATGAGGAAATTGATATTCCAAGTAAGAAAAAATTACCAGGGGTAAGTCTGGTGGTGAGCATTGGAAGCAGTTTTCCAACAGTCTATCTTGCTCCAAATCCATCCTCTTTGCAGTGGTACATGCATGCTGCTCTATGACAAATGAAGGCCCACAGTTCCTTCAGATTCATCTCTATGAAGTCTTCTCTCATTAACCTTTCTGAATTCCTTCTCACACAAGTCTAGCTAGGGGTTGGACAGTAGAAAAAAGGGTCACTTTTTCCATATCACCTTATTTGTTGTCTGGAAATGTGATCTCTACAACCACATCTATCTTGTCTCTTCAACTAACCTGTTAGTTAACCTGAAGATAAAGACTATGTTTTCTTCTCAGATACCCTCCAGCCACCCCCAGGGAAAGCACAAAAGTTCCTCAGCAGAGAAGATCCCTAAGCACTTATCCCATCCAGGTCAGCAGGATTATAAATACAAGGGAGGAAAGTCATTTCTCCATGCTATATTTGCCTTCCCTGCATGGCTCTAGAAGGAGAAGAAAAGAGAAAGAAGGGGAATTGACTTGATTTCTCAACTGGGAGGATGTAAAGGATATAGTAGGGATGCTGGGCAGAAGTGACCAGAATCCCAGGATCCTCTTCCCCAAGACTTCCCTGGGCAAAGTTTTAGGTAGGAAGGCATTCAACCCTCCCTCACAGAAATGTTAAGTTTTTACATTAGAAACCATCTAGTCCAATGTCTTCATTTTACAGATGCCAAAACTGAGGCTCAGAAAAGAAAAGGGACTTGCCCAGGATCACAATCTGATCACAAACCTCTAGAAGGTACCCATTCTCTCTCCAAGGAAAGTGCAGAAAACTACATCCCCTGTACCCAGACTGGAACAAACAACCTTGGGTACATTCCTTTCCAGCTGTAGGCCTTAGTTTCCACATCTGTAAACAGAGGGGGTTGGTACCTGATAGTCCCAAAGAGCCCACCAAGTTCAGAGAGTCTATGAATTTGGATAGTTTATGAATCCAAAGGACCAGGGGAAAAGGGCAACAGCTTCCCCTGCCCCCTCACCCACAATCCTCCCCATTGGGTTCTCTGCCTAGGAAATAGCCCAATGATTTCCACCTGACCAGGCAGCTCCCCAGTGGGAGGGGATGTGAGGAGAGGGGGAGGCTGTACCTCCTCCCTCCCCCTATCTATCTCTCTGATGTCCTCTCCCACACACACACACACACACACATATATCAATCCCAGTTCGTGTTACAGTTCTCCCAGCACTGAGGGAACTAGAGGGGGAAGCCAGGAATCCTGTTGCCCAGCCTCAGGGGACCCTCCCCCACCCCTGGGGTTGAAATACAACCTTTCAAGCAGATCCCAACACAGACTGGGGCCCAGGCTGTTCCAGCTGGGTGACTGAATTGAAAAGGGGGGGGATAGATGAGGGAGGGGCCTAGACCCTTGGCAGTGGGGGGAGGGCACCCCAGAGAACCAGTCAGATGGCTGATGTGGTCAGATGGAGCCAGCCCTGAGCCTCCAGCCTTCAGTTTCTGTCTCAAGCTCCCTTCTTTTGTCTCTCTCCCTCCCTCCAGTCAACTTTCTGCCCTCTGGGGTCTGCAGGGTGGGACAGAAGAACAAGTGTGAGTGTATGTCAGCCACTGTGTAAAACAGTGTAAGGCTGTGTCTGTATATAACTCAGCGTCTGTATATGACAATGTGAGTCTGTGTGATTGTCTAGCTGTGCTGACATATGTAATTGTGAGTACATGTAAGTATGAACCAGTGTTCTGCACACAGTGGGTGATTAATGTTTGCTGAAGGGAACGGTATGCCTGGGTAAGCATGTGTCTGCATCCACAGCTGCAAATCTATGCGGGCATCTGTACAACCATAACAAGAGTGATTGTGGACATCTGTATAATAGCCATGTGTCCGTTCTTACATATCTGTGTGCAAGCATGTACACACATGCCATGTGTAACTATGTGCCTGTGCATGTGAATATAGATCCCCATCTTCTATACTTATATGCCCCGATGGAGAGGGGCACAATTACACAAGACATAACTGTGTCCCTAGGAATAATTCGTGTGTGGCTGAGTGTGATTTATGACGATGTGTCACTGTGTACACATCCATGGGTAAACATGTATCCCCGTCCTGTTTCTAACTGTGTGGATATCCACGGCAGCATTGAGGCAGGCTGTGTAACTATATATCCATACATCCACACTCATGTGTAAGCATGTATCACTGCCCGTTTGGGTAACTTTCTCAAAGGCTATGCCACTGTGTGAAGGTGTACCAGAAGGTGCATTCATATATGTCCTTTGCATGTAGCCGTGTGCACGGGTGAAGACACATGTGTGAGCATGCAGCAGGGTCCCCGTGTACATGGCCAGGGGTAGGGAGAGGGACCCAAGGTACCGGCCCCACGGCCCCACGATTCCCCCTCCCCCGCCCATTCCCATCCCCCTCCCCTCAGCGCCCCCGCCCCCGCCTACCTGTTCCCTGCCTCCCCCGACGGCGCCCGAAATGCCAGAAGCTGCGGGTCCGGCTGCTGGGGGGCTTCCTCTTGTGGTGGGAGTTCCCCATGGCGCGCAGGGTCCCTGGGGGGCGGGGGCGGGGATGGGGATGGGAGTGGGCGGGGGAGGGGGCGCGCGCTACATAGCGTGGGGCTGGCGCGCGCTCAGGCCCCCGCGCGCTCCGGCAGCTCCGGCCGCCACCGTCCCTGCAGCCAATGGGCACGCCCGGGAGGGGCGGGGCCTCGCAGGGGAGGCGAGGGGCGGGACGCTCTCCCGTATGCGGGCTCTCCCCCGCCCCCACTGGGACGCCTACCTCTGGCCCTCCTCCCAAAGCTAGGCAAGCCTGGAGGCTCCTGGGAAGAGGAGGTCGCGACTGTTCCTGCTAGGCAGAGCCTTAGGACTAGCACACTCCTACCGGGTTGGAGAAATGACAGGTAGACGGAATGCAGATCCTTGGCTTTCTCATCTGTAAAATGGGGCTAATGGGCAGTCCCTTCTTTACAGGAATTCATAAATCAGATTTAGCTCCAAAGAAGACCTTAAAAGTAGTAAGCAGAAGAGTTGGGATTTGAACCCAAGTCCTCTTAAATCCCAGCCTTCCTTCCATTGTACCATATCAGCCATAAGCGAGACAGAAATGGGAGCTAAAATTAGTGTTATTATTATTATATTAAAGTCATTTCTTCTGTACAGGCCTCAGTCTCCCCATATATAAAGTGAGGGCGTTATTCACGTTATTTGATCCCTAAGGCCTCTTATCAGCTCTAACATTCCCTGTTTCTATGATCTGCAAGCAAGTCTGACCCCAGTTTACAGAGAGAAATACTGAGGCCTGGAAAGATGCCATAGTATCATGCATACAGTCCTACAGGTGTTCAGGAAAAGAGCTAGGATTCAACTATGGGTCTTCAGACAAAGACTAGCATTCTTTCCATTAAGTATGTTTATTTGACTGACTCCAAGGAGGCAAGTTCTCTACCCACAGACTGTTTCCAGGCTCAGCTATCTTCAAAGCTTCTCTCAGCACCCTCCCCCCCAGATTTGGAGTCAGAAATCCTAGGTTCTAATAATTACTACTCCTGACTTTGGGCAAGTTCCTTCCCTTCTATTGGGCCTCAGTTTACCCATCTGTAAGATGGAAGATGGGCTAAATAATCTCAAAGATTCTTTCTAATACTAAATTCCTACGATCCTATGGCACCTCAATGAGAACCCTAAAAGGGAGTAATACCTCAGCTTCCATATATGAACAGGAAGCTGGAGAGCAAGGAAATGGAGTGGGGAGGAGGAAAGTGGCAACAGCTCAGAGTTAGAAGCTACTCAAGTCAATCTATCTCAAGAAAAGAGGTCTGGTCTAAGATGCTTGTAGATCCCTGTGGAAAGAGTTAAGGGTTATTGATGATTGGTGCCATCTAGTCAGGTTGGGAACCTGGAAGACACTAAAATACCAGGGAAAAGGACCACACTCCATAAAGACCTTTACTCCATTAGAGCGTAAGCTCCTTGAAGGCAGCAACTATCCTCTGCCTCTTTTGTATCCCCCAGCAAATGCCACAGCGCTTGGCATACAGCAGGCACTTAATAACTGCTCATTGACTGACTCTGTAGGTGTTAGTGGGCTCCATTTTAAGCAAACCTACCATGTGAAAACTCCAAGGACACAGACACTTTTCTCCTCCCCAGTTTCCATCTTCAGCCCTCCCTTTTACTGCCTCTGTTGGTGTGTCAGGGTGGGCTCGAAGAAATTCCCTAAACAGAAAAACTTCACAGGGGACAGAGCTAGTGAGTATCTTGATCCCTTCCCCCCTCATCCCCATGTCAGGGCTGGGCACAAAGGAGGCACTCAGCACAAATCCACTGATTGACAAACAGCTCATTTTTCAAACCTTCCATCTACAGAAATAAAACTAACACACAAAATAAGGGGAAACCAAAGGCCTGTCTGTACCAGGGTGCAGCAGGCCACCATAAGAATCAGTCATCACAGCATTCAGAGCTGACCAGAAGAGACCTTAGAGCTTACCTAAGCCCAACTCCCACCTTTTATAGATAGGGAAACTGAAACCTTGCCCAAGGTCAGCCAAGGAACAGGACAGAAGACTGGAACCCAGGTCCTCAGCACTCCTCCTTGTACTGAACTGAATGTGCAGAGACTGGGTGAATAGGAGACTATTGAAGGGATTCTGGGAATTCAGGCCGGCTTTGGATTAGATGACCTCTGAGGTCGGGATTCAAAAACTTCAGCAGCTGCTCTATAAAGTGGGGTCTGTGTCTTCACAGAGTGAGACAGACAATCTGCTCAGGGATAGATAACCTAGGATTCTCCTCCTTCTGTGATTAGAGAGCTTGCCTCCCCATCCTAGGCGGGCATCCACCTAAGCCAAGATACCATGTGGGTGATTGCAGCACCTCCCACCTCCACACCCCACCCCCAAGGGGTACAATGCTCTTTCACATGGGGTTTACTCAGCATGTGACCAGAGCAGCTGAGATGGCTTTGAGCTGGAATGGGGGGCCCTCTAGGGAGGCTCTCTTCCCCAGATCTAGTCCAGGTATGCACAGGAAGTCTGATACAGCCTGGGTAACCCCTCCCACCCCTAGATGATAGGTGGCCACTCCCATAAGGCAGTGGTTTGGCCAGTGGTGGCCATTATCCCAGGCCCAGGGAAGAGGGAAGAGTTGGGGGCCCAAGGCAGCAGATTCCAACCTTCATTTGCCTGCCATCCTTTACCACAATGAGACAAGTGCAACCCCAGTCCCTGGCCCCCTATTCTACTCCTTCCTAACTACAGCATCTTCTCAGGAAGACATAATGAGTTAGCTCCTTTGGATGTGAAGGGTTTCCCCCATTACAATTGAAAACAGGAGCTATCTCTTTTTGCTTTTATTTGTACCTTAGCACAGTGTCTGGCACATAACTACTTTATACAAGCTTTTTGTCTTGATGAGATTTTTCTAGTAACAGAGAAGCTAGAAATTCCCAAGTTTGGCACTTTTCACACACATCCCAAACCTCCAGAGCAGTGATTGTCCTTTCCCCTCCATCGCCTCACTTTCCCCTACTTTTCCCATTCTAGGGCAGGTCCCCAATATCCCCCACTACTAACCATAATTGCCTTCTTCCCCATGTTCCAGAGCCCTTCCTTTCCCCAGATCCAGAGCTTCAAGTTCTAATCCCCAATGTTCTAGAGCAGTGACTTACAGAATGTTAGAGCTAGAAGAAATCTTAAGGAAAGATCTGGTCCAACTCCTTCATTTTCAGATAGGGAGATTGAGGCACAGAGAGGCCACATAGCTAATTAGGTGCCAAAACCCCAAAAAGAACACCAACCTACATGATCCCAAGAGCTCTTTCCATCTCCTCATCTTCTCCCATGTGAACAATAATCACCCCCCTTCCTCATTTTAGAACCTGTGACTTAATTTTAACCTTCATTTCAGAGCAACAACTGCCCACCAGGATCTCTCCAACTGGACTAAACTTTCCCCCCATGCCCTCCACAAACATGCAGCACCCACTCATGAACAAACACGTGTATATAAACATCTGGCTCAGGATTCCTTACAGTTGTTTTGGTTTTGAGCCACCTGACCCTGTTGTGATCTCACAGCGCTTCACACTCTTCTGATGTCCTCTTCAAGTTCTAATACTTACCGTATTCTATTCATCAGTGTTGATGAGATCTCCCATCCCCAACTAGACTGAGTGCTCCCTGAGGGCAAGGGCTAAGCCTTTGTCTTCTTAGTCTT
Source organism: Petaurus breviceps papuanus (assembly GCF_028583685.1). Taxonomy (NCBI): domain Eukaryota; kingdom Metazoa; phylum Chordata; class Mammalia; order Diprotodontia; family Petauridae; genus Petaurus; species Petaurus breviceps. Next base: position 9,970,474 of record NW_027187338.1, on the reverse strand, counting down.
CCCCATAATGCCAAAGGGTCTGGCAAACAGCAAGGGCTTAGCAAATGTTTGAATGGGCATGCACAAAGGGTTTCAAAAGCCCTTCCTGAGCAAACACATTTCTCTGTGTTCCTTATACAATGTCCTCCCTCTCCCCCTTCCCCCACACTCAAGACTAGGGGAAATTATAATACTAATAAAAACTCTTTACTAGTATGAAAAGGATTACAAAGGTTGGAGGCAGTGTAGTACTGCATATATACAAAGCACTGACTCTGGGAATCCAAAGTCCTGGTTTCAAACCTTGTCTCTAATGTGACCTTGAACATGTCACCTTGAGCCTCAGTTTCCTCATCTATAAAACAAGGGAGCTGGACCAGAAGACCTCTAAGGTCTCTTCCACATCTAGATCTACATACCCAGCCATTTGGGTTTTCCCCAAAATATCCCTGATGAGGAAGGGAATGGGAGTAGTATCCCCATTTTACAGAAAAGGAAATTGGGTCTTTGGGAAGTTAGGTGACTTGAGCAGAGTCACTAAGCTTATTAAAAGGGCAGAATAACTCCAACAAAAACCAATGCTTCCCTGCTTCAAGCCAAAGGTTCTCCCCGTTGCTCTACATTCGTCCTTGTCTCTCTGCCCCCTAAACTTGAAGCCTATCTCTCATTCCTGTGGAAAAGAGATCAGGAATCCAGAGTTCAAGGGACTGGACCCTTGAACCTAAGAGGCTGAGCTGACAATATTAAGGGGAGGAATTAAGGGGAGCAGGAGGTCAGGGGGGAAGGTCATTGGCCTCCTTCCATCACAGGATGGGAAACCCTATAGTTTCTAACACTGTGTCTGGCACATAGTAGGTCCTTAATGCTTGTGGCTTGACTATATACAACAACAGCAGAATCAACACTAATAACCTATCTTTACATTGCACTTTAAAGTTTTCCAAACACCTAACTGACATTATTTTGTTTTATTCTTACAACTACCCTTTGAGGTAAATCCCCAACACCTAGCACAATGACTGACACATAGTAGGTGCTTACAAAATGTTTATTGAATTGAATGAATTGAACATTGCAGG
>NW_027187338.1:9896142-9964416 GCF_028583685.1 Petaurus breviceps papuanus | reverse complement strand
CCTGCAATGTTCAATTCATTCAATTCAATAAACATTTTGTAAGCACCCACTATGTGCCAGTCATTGTGCTAGGAGTTGGGGATTTACCTCAAAGGGTAGTTGTAAGGATAAAATGAAATAATGTCAGTTATGTGTTTAGAAAACTTTAAAGTGCAATGTAAAATCAATTATTAGTGTTGATTCTGCTATTGTTTCATTAACAATAACTGTTTCATTAAGCAAAGAGGACCATAGTATAGTGGATAGAGAATCAAAAAGACCTGGGTTCAAATTCTGATCTCTGACATATGTAGTCTGTGTGGCCCTGGGCAAGACACTCCTTAATTCTCTAGGATTTTAAATTGCAGAGAAGGCATATATTGACATTAATAGAGGGAATTCCCTATATCAATGAAATCCTAAATCCAGTCCCTATGTCTGCCCTGGCAAAGAACCATCCAATCTTATAGCTGGATCATCAAGAAGTAGCAAATCTAGGGGCAGCTAGGTGGCGCAGTGAATAGAGTACTGACCCTAGAGTCAGGAGGACCTGAGTTCAAATGCAGCCTCAGACACTTAACACACTCACTAGCCTCGTGACTTCGGGCAAGTCACTTAACCCCAATTGCCCTCCAAAAAAAAAGAAAAAAAAGGAGTAGCTAGAGGTCATGCCTCACTTACAGATAGAGAAACTGAGCCCCAGAGATAACCAGTAACTTTCCTAAGGTCACACTATTGTTCCCTGGTGGCACAGTGCCTGAAGCACAGTATCTGACATTTCCATAGCACATAAAAGTTTCCTCCCAAGTTTTCAAATAAATCATTTCATTTGATCTTTACAGTAGTCCTATGAAATACATACTATGTATAGGATCAGAGATTCTGGAAACATAGAGGCCCTTCTCCTGACTCAGTTCTCTCTCTATTCTAGTCCATCCTGCACTAAACTGTCAAATTAATCTCCCTGAAGCACAGGTCTGACCATATCACTTTAACCCTATTCAATAACCTGCAATGGCTCCCTATCACCCCCAGTATCAAATCACAGTATGAAATCCTATGTTTGGCATTTAAAGCCCTTCACAACCTGGCTCCCTCCTTCCTTCTTACACTTTACTCTCCTCATCCACTACAGCCCAGCTGCACTGGTCCCCTTACTGCTGCTAACACAAGACACTTGTCTTCCAAATGCAGGCATTTTCACAAATTCTCTCTCTTCTCATCTCTGTGTTTCCTGGCTTCCTTGGTTTCCTTCAAGTCTCAGCTGGAATCCTACCTCCTATAAGAAGTCTTTCCTAGGCCCCATGATTGCCTTCCCCTCCCCCTATATTATCTCAAATTCATCCTTCTGCATCTTGTTTGCTAGGTAGTGCAGTGGATAGAGCTCCAAACCTGGAGTCAAAAAGATTTGAGGTCAAATCCAGCCTCAGACACTAGCTGCAAGACTCTAAGCAAGTCACTTTACCCTGTTTGCCTCAGTTTCCTCATCTGTAAAATGAGCTGGAGAAGGAAATGGCAAACCACTCCAGTATCTTTGGCAAGAACTCTCCAAATGGGGTCACAAAGATTCAGACAGGACTGAACATCTTGTTTGCACACAGTTGTTCCCGTTATCTCCTTCCCTCAGACTGTGAGCTTCTTGAGAGTCGGGCTGTATTTGGCCTTTCTTTGTATCCCCAGTGCCAGGTACCTTGTAGGTGATCAATAAATATCTATTGATTTGAATGACCTAGACAAAGCCCCTTCATCATACAGATGAAATAAATGAGATAAAGAAAAGTCAAGTCACTTGTCCCGGGTCAAGTTGTAACTAGAAGAGCCAGGTTTTAATTCAGGCTTACTCCAGACACTTTCCACTGTGTCTCAGTACAGCCTAAAATTATCAACACCCTCATTTTCCAGAAAAAGAAACTGAGGCTAAGAAAGATGAAGTGCCCCAAAACAATACAATTTCTAAGTGCCAGTGGTGGGATTTGAATCAAGGACTTGCAGACTTACTGAGGCCAGCATTTCTCTCTGAAAGCTTCTTCTGCCTCTTAGCCCTGGACTCTTTAAACAATGAATACTGTGGGGCAGCTAGGTGGAGCAGTGAATAGAGCACCAGTCCTGGAGTCAGGAGGACATGAGTTCAAATCCAGCCTCAGACACTTAACACGTACTAGCTGTGTGACCTTGGGCAAGTCACTTAACCCCAATTGCCTTGGCTTTCCCCCTCCAAAAAGAAAAAAACAATGAATATTGTGACATCCTACTCAAGACCAGAAAATCTTGGCACCCTCCTGGTACAGCCTAAGAAGATACCTTGGGTAAACTGCTTCCCCTCAGTAAAATAAAGTAGTGGGCTCAAAGATCTCTGAGACCATCTGTGACTGCCAAATCTAAGTGCCCTAGGCTGGGGGAGGGTCAAAACACCTAACTTTGAGTCCTAAGCAGCTCTGCCACTCACCAATAGTGTGACCTTGAGCCCAAGGTCACTGCCCATCTGTAAAATGAGGGTGTTGAATGAGATGGCCTCTAAAAGCAAATCTGATGCTCTTAGGCACCCATCATTGTATTGAGGAGGAAAGAGCCCTGGACTGATTGAGAATCAGGTTTAAAGTGAAGTTCCTGACATTTACTGCATGTGTGACTTTGCCCATCTGTAAAATGAGGGGGTTAAACTTGATGATCTCTAATGTCCAATTTTCTCTATGAGAGGCAGCAGAGTGTGTAAGTAAGTAGAGAACTGCCCTTGAAGCCAAGACATAGGTTCAAGTCCTAGCTGTGATACACACTAGCTGTGAAACTGGCCAAGTCACTCAACTTCTCCATACTTGAGGCAACTCTCTTAAGACTGAAAGTTGCAGAGAAGTCTTTCATTACCTGAGTGTTCTCTAGAATCTAAACCAATGAAATCATGGATCCAGCCCCCAATCCTGTCCTATGATTCTATGACTCATAGGTCAGACTGGAATGTGACCCCCTCCCCCTCCATCTTCTGCACAACCCCTGCTCCACACACTGTCTCCCAAAAAGAATTACCCTCCCTCTTTCTCTAAGGCTCAACCTCCCCTCTCCACTGGCCACTGCCAGCAGGGATTAAAGCAATCAGATCAATTTCTTGGTTTCTTTTCAAGAAAGAGAAGAGGAGGGAAGTAGGGCTGGACTAGGGAGAAGGAAACAATTCGGAATAATAAAAGGCTGGAGGGAATGAGGGTGACTATCCTTCCCATCCCCGCCCAGGCACTACCAAAGCCTTGGGGCAGACAGGCCCACACGTGGGAGAAGGCCCTTACCTGACCGGCATACAGGAAGCCTAAACACCTCCGGCACAAGAGCAGGTGGGGGTGGGGATGGGACTAAACCCCTGGCTAGGAATGAGATCCTAATGGGGTCAACTAGCCCATCACCCAGCCTCAGGGCTGCTTTGCCCAGATTTGTCCATTCTATGACTCTTTCCAAAACGGAGAGTCCATTTTATACACCTGTGTGATCTTGGACAAGTCTTTATCCTCTGGACAGTAATTTGCTGCTTTGTAAAAGGAGGGGATTGGGTTAGATAATCTCTAAGGTCCTTTGAGCTCCAAATGCCCTAGCAGCACCACTATTACCCAAAGATCTGCCATTCTGGATGGTCAGTTCTCAGGACTCAGTCATAGTCCATCCTGCTATGATTTCTGCCCCATTTCCCTTTGGATGGGTGGGAAGGTGACACCAATAGGTTGGCATTGAGGAGATGACTAGGAGCAGACACTGCAGGAGAAGTGGGGGGTAGGGGGGAGAGAGAGAAAGGCGTGTACTGTTCAGTATATTTGGAGACCAATCTCTCTTCCAACCCTTGTCCCTCACTGCTCTAGCTGAATGTCTTCAGGCAGGCTAAGGCAGAACCAAGGCAGTGATCCAAAAAGACCACAGCCAGGCCGGATACAATCACACAAGAAGCTTTTTCTCTCCTCTTCCTGCCCCCCAAACCTCTTCCTTCTAATTCTCTCCTCCCTCCTTCCCTCCCGGGGCTGATTAAAGGACACTCCAGTGGGTAAACACAGCACCCACCATTTCCTGAAACATGGGCAGGAGGCTGCTGTGGGCAGGATAATGGTTAGATGCTGGGGGACAGGGAGCCCCTGGGGGTCTAAAAAGGTCCCTATCTCCTCCCAGACTTTAACTAAAAGCTGGGAAATGCCCCCCCTTTTTTTTCTCCAGGGGGAAGGTGGAGAGTAGGAGGGCAAGGGAGATGAGGGAACAGGCCCAACTCAGGTGATACAGGGAGAAATGGGATAAGGATCTTAAGGCCTGGGTAATCAGCCAAGCAGGGCCACCCAAGACCATGGCATGGGGTAAAGACACTTCAGAGTTATAGGCAATGTGTTGCTGTGTAAAGAGTGCTGGGCTTTGAGTCAGAAGCCCTGAATTCCAATTCTGACTCTGAAACACAGTAGCTATGACCTTGTTATAGTCATTTAACCTCTCTGGGGTCTCTTTCTCATCTCTAAAAGGGATAAGCCTTGAACCCCCTGTCTCACAGGGCTGTTATGAGGAAACCACCCGTTAACCTTAAAGCTCTATAGAAATTGGAGCTGTTATTGTTATCCCATGAGCCAGGAGAAGCCTGCCAAATAAACTCCACCAAGCCAAGTTCTCTCCTCCCTCCCTCCCCCAACAAAAAAGCATACCTATCTGCCCTGCTGTGTATCCCCAGGGAAGTTCACTGCCTCTCTGTTCATGTCACCCCAACTCAACATCATTGAGGAAGATGAAAGTAGTGAATTGTCACTGAAATGGGGAAGGGGGCCCAGATGATAACCTCACCTGGGTCACTAGTAACATTTCAATCATGATGGTGGTGAGACAAAGACAAAACTAGAAAGGAAAAAACTGAGAAAGCAAGCAAAAGAGACCCTTTTGAACACCACCACCACCCATAGCAAGAGGCACCCTGGACAGGGCCGAGTCACAAAGCTGGATAGATAGGTGGTCAGCTCCCCCTCTTAGAGAAGCCACCCAGGATCCATGACAAACTTGGTTGCCAATCCCTTACTGTCCTAGTTCCGGCAGGGCAGGACAAAGCAGAACAGAGCCTGACAAGCCTCTCTACCCTGGAGCTGCCCAGGGGAGCTGGGCCCCAGGCTCCTATGACCCCCTGACTCAGCAAGTGCCTACAGCTGCGGTTAACCCAGCAAAGCCCCCACAACCTACTTGCTGTGTGCCCTAGGGGAGCAAAACAGAGGATCTGGCCCTTTGCACCCAGAGGAAGTCTGGGGGAGGACAAGAATTCCCCCCTCTCAGCCCTCCCCGCCAAAGCCAGACTACATAACCTCTGTAAACCTGGAGATACCCTGCCCAGAAGTAGGAGGTGGGGTCGGAGTGGGGGTACCGCCCCCCTTTGCTGAGGCAGTGCCCCGGAAGTCCTGAAAGGGGCTCTATGGCTCTGCCCCACCTTTCCTACCAACCATTCTGAGTACACCCCCTGCTCTGTGGCCCAGGTCACCCTCGTCGTTCCCTGGGCACTTCCCGACGGCTCAGGAAACAGGGCACCTCCCTCCTTACCACCACCCCCACCCCCCCCCCCCGCCCCGCGCTGGCGGCAGCCCAGCGCTGCCCAGCCCTGCCCAGCTCAGGTGAGCGGAGATCCAGACTGCCTTACCTCTGCCCTTGCCTCTGCCCTTCCTGGCCTTTTCCTCGGACTTCTTGCCCTTGGGGGGAGGCTCGGAGCCCTCCCCACCCGGCGGCCCCTTCTTCTTTCTCCGCTTGCCCCGCAGCCAGCTGAAGGCGCGGCGCAGGCCGCCCCGGGACTTCTTCTTGCGGGGGACACCGGCCTGGCCCTGGCCCTGACCCTGGCCCTGGCCCTGGCCGCTCGGCTCCTCGGCCGCAGGTGCGGTGGAGGCAGCGCGGGCCGCCATGGGCCGCGTGCGGGGAGGGAGGGCAGCCTCAGGCCCCCGGGGACGGCGCGGCGCCCATGCGGGACTGGACGCCGGGGTTCCCTCCCTGGGCAGCCGGCACCACCGCGCGAAGGGAGAGCAAGGAGCCGAGAAAAAGTTTGAGCGGCTCCCTGGGGCCGAGCGGAGCGGGGCAGGAGGGGCCGGCGGGGCTGGGCTGGGCTGGGCTGGGCTAGGCTAGGGCGGAGAGAAGCACTGAGAGAAGGGAGAGGCGGGCTGGGAGGTGGGGAACGGGAGGGAGCGCACTGACTCCCAACCCGCTCCCCGCTCCCCGCACCCTCCTCCTCTCTCCTCTGCCCGCCCGACCCGGCCCGGCTAGTCCCAGCCCTGCCCCTCTCCCCGCCCTCCCGGACCCGCAGAGGGGAGCGCACAGCTCCTCGCCTTCTCCCGGCTAGAGAGTTGGGGGTGGGGTAAGGGAGGCCAGGTAAATGGGACTCTCGGACCCACCGCCTGCTGGAAAGGCGAAGTGTGCCCAGTCCCGAGTTCGGGTGGGGGGCTGCCCCCCCCCCCCCCCCCGGAGCCCTTGGACTTCAGGCTAGAATCTCAGGAAAGGGGAAGGAAGTATTCTCGTATCCCATAGGAGAAGGAAGCAAGGTATCCGGGTTGCCATCTCAGACTGTGCCAAAGTATACCAAGTAAGGTTCGATGCCGGGAGAAGGGGAACAGCGTGGTCCAGGGTTCTCTTCGGGGAGGGTAGAGGTGTATTTGAGGGAGGGGTCTATCCTCGGAGGATACGAAATATTTCGGGGATCAGGGTCTTTCCGAGAAAGGACGATCGGGACTTTAGCTGATCCACTGAAAGAAAGCAGAGCGTTGAGGTGTTTCGGAGGAGTTCTCTTCAGGAAGGCAGTATTCCAAGGTCCTAAACAGGAAGCTGGGATGAGTACTCGGGATCTTCGGGACTGATCCTAAAATAAACCGAGGATCTCTTCGGCAGGGAGGTAAACTTCTGGGGTTCTGTCTCAGGATGAGAAAATGGATGTCAGTGTCTGCCTTGTAGCTTAGGCATGGGTGAGACTAGCCCGATGTCCCACAGAGAGTAGGAAAGACTCTCAGAAGCTATATTAGTCACAGTGTAAAGGTATAAAAGAGATATTTGCTTCCCTTATATTCCCTTTTCTTATCCCACCTCCCCACACACACACTTTCTATCCATCCAGCTCCCACACATACCTCCAACCCTCCGTTACCCTTATTTGTTCCAAGGGGAGGGATCTTGCCTTCCCTTCCTGCTCCAGGGTGGGACTGGGTCTCTGGATTCCTGGAATTCTTCCCCTAAATAAGTTTCTAAACCTCAGTTTCTCTTTGGTTGGACTGTGATGCCCCAGGGCACTTCAACTAGGCCACGTGGCCCCTACAATAGGCTAACCACCACTTTAGCCTAGTTAATTACAGCTTACTAAGTGCTTTGAGATCCTCGGGAAGAAGGAGGAAAAAAAATGACTTGGGAAGAAGGAAAGGAAGAAACAGTTTCATTTCTAGAACCCCAAAACACCACGGGCCAATTTGAGGCATGTGACCTGCTTGGGGTCCTTTCCCAAGGCCGGGGGAGGGGGCAGGATGTCTAAAACCAGTATACTCAGCCTCTAGATCAAGCCAGATCAAGCCAAATCCTCTTCCAGAAGACAGTTCTACCTTCCTAAGGTATGTGTATTATAGGAATTGGGCAGATGGGCAGTATGGTCCAAGACTGAGAGCCTGGTGCCTGCGTTCTAGTGCCACCTTTGCTTTTTCCTGGTTTTATGACCTTGGATAAGTCCCTTATTTAGTTATGATACTAAAGATGAGAGGCAGCCTGTCATAATAAGATAGAAAACTGGCCTGAGAGTCTGAAAGACCTGGTTTCAAGTCACAACTCAGACACTAGCTATTTGACCTTGGGTAAGTCATTTAACTTCTGAGTACAGTAGACAAGTCACTGGGATTATCAATCACTGAGCACATCTGCATTGACCAGAGGGACTTTCCTAAATAATTCTATATATACAATCATTTCCGATGATATAGTTTGTTTCCTATACCTATGAAATCACAGATCCTGTTATGATCATCACCATCATGGTAATATCAATTACAGATTTCGTGACAGTTTACTGAGGCCTATACTGAAACGAAGAGACATACATCACAATTACAGAATCAGAAGCAATCTGAGGGCCCATCTAGGCTACCCCATACCTGAAAGAAAACCCTGGCTAAGGTTTCCACCCTTATTCCACAAATGATCATCAATCCTCTCTGCCTGGAGACCTCAGTGAAGGGCCACTCACTATTTGCCCAGCCAGCATTCTACCCTTGGATAACTCTACTATTTGTTAGGAAGTTATATTCCCAACAAGCTTAAATTTGTCTGTTTGCAATTGGCTTCCAGTCATTGTCTATATCAATAGACTGGCCAATAGTCAATGAAGTCTTAGTAACAGCAACTAATGAAACAAAGACTAATCCCAACTGTCAAAATGGTGTGCAATACTTCTGAGGCTGCCATGACAGTGGCTATGGCCAGCAAGATGACAGAAAGTACTAAGAATAAGAATAAGAGTTTTTCAAGCTCTATAAACATTTTTTTTAACTATTGGTACTTCTAAATGTGAGCTCTTGTCCAATGACCAGTGAGCTGATACTCTACCAGGGGAACTGAACCATGTCAGAAAAGGAGGTGAGCAGGTCATGTTTGGAGATTAAGGGATGACAAATGGCCTGGTAGAATACTACACTAATAAAAGTCCTGGAGGAGGGCAGCCAGTAAGTACATGGAGTGAATCCATTACTGGAAGGTTTATGGCAGGACAGAAAACAGGATGCACCGGATGAGAGGGCGTGGCTCCATTTCACTCTTCACCATTGGGGGATGGAGCTCCATTAATGCTTCAGGCCTTCAGTGGATCTCTAGTCTCAATGAGGAATGATGTAATAACAAACTTGAATGGCTTTGTGCTTTCTTCATAGATCTTCTGCAGGGATTATTATCCCCATTTCAGAGAAGAGAAAACCTAAAGAGAAGAAGTGACTTGCCCTGTGTCTCTAAACTAGACCCAGGGCTTCTTAGCCTCCATCCTGTGTTCTTCCTTCTTTACCACACCATCCCTACAGAGTCTACTTAATCCCCTCCTCCAAATCCTTTGGCCACAAAAGGCTTGGGCAAGTCAGGATGGGGGTGGACACCTGCCTGACCACCTCCAACTTCCTCTGACTTCTCCAGTGAGTTTGAAAAGTTATCAGACAGCGATCAGCCTTTCTGAAGCACCTGCACACCACATCTGGTTAATATTGATCATTCCCTAGGCCCCCTTCATAAGAGGAGACATTTTTCTCCCTCTTTTTGATTTTTTATTGATGCTTTTTCTTAATGTCACTGACACTTCGAAATGACTCTTTCCTTGTGATGAATAAACACAGTCAAGTAAACCAGATCCATACATTGGCCATATCTGGAAGTATATGCCTATTTCTGTATCTGTTGCCTAACTATCTCTCTTCCTAGAAGAAGCTGGATCCATATTTCACCATCAAGTCCTCTAGAGTTATGATTGACCACTTTAATCAGAATTTAAACGTTTTATTTAAACAAAAAATCTTTATTGGTATCTTTTGCTTTTACATTATCAATATTTCCCAGTCTATCTCAACCTTTTCTCCCTCCCAGGGAATAATCTTTTATAACAAAGAATTTATGTTTGGGGAGGGGGGGGGGTAGGGAATGAAGGCTAGAGAACATTTCATCAAAACTAACCAAGTCTGAAAAAGTGTGAAAACATATACAGCATTCCACACCCATAATCTTCCACTTTTGCAAAGGAGAGTGGGGGAAATGACAGCTTTTCTTTAAGGACAAGGAATTGTCCATTCAATTTCAATTGTTTTGTTTTCATAATTGTCCCTTCCATTTACATTATTGTAGTCATGCATGCAGTTTTCCTGGTTCTACTTACTTCCTTTTGCATCAGTTCATATAAGTCTTCCTGGGCATCTCCGTATTTGTGACATCCATAATTTCTTATGGCACAGTAATACTCCATTATGCTCAGGTACCACAATGTGTTTAGCTATTCCCAGCTCAATGGGCATCTTTGAGGCCTTAACATTTTGACATCCTTTACATGGTTGTGGACATTGTATAAATTGTTCTAGGTCTAGGTGGAGGTAATCTTAGCCTCATTGCAGATACAGAATACAAATACAGAAACCTGTATTTATTCAGTGTGAGATGGAGTTACTCAACCTGGCTCCAGTAGCCACCAAATGAAAGGGTTTGGGAATGACTTAGTGTTTATTTCTCATTGACTTAACTATGTGTCTTTGACCCCTTCCCTTCCTTTTTCACTCCCTGGCCCCCCCTCCAGAATGGAAGGCCCTTAAGGGGAAGGATTATTTGTGGGCCCGATGGACATCCCAGCAATTAGCAGAGTACCCCCAGCACCTGACTGTAGGAACTGGATCTGTACCTTCCTTGGTACATAGAATTCCTCTACCAAAGCAAGTTGGCCTCTTCTCTGTAATTTACAGGATAAGAGACTTCCCTAGAACACTGAATGGTTCAGTGACTTGCCCAAAGTCACACAATTTGTCAGGGGCAAGATTTGAACTCTGCTCTTCCTGGCTGCAGGTCAGTTCTCTAGTCCTGCTGCCTCTGTTTAACAAATGCTGGTTGACAAATAGATCACCTGTTATTTTCCTTGTATGGGGTATGCATGAGGCACTCCTCACCACAGCTTCAGGAAACCCTTTGTCTGAGGCACAGCTGTGCTTCCTTCCCCATCCCCCACTGGGGGACTCCCTGAGGGCAGAGCCATATTTCCTCATCCCACACAGAGCCAGCTCCCTGAAGGCAGGGCTTTCCCCACAAATTGGGGTGGAAGATTTCCCTGCCTCCCCTCCTGTTGGGGCTCCCTAAGAACAAAGCTATCTCTCCCCTTCAGACCTAGAGGCTTTTGAGGGGTTCATTCCTGCGGGCTCACTGACCTTGCCTGTCCCCTCTAGTCAGGAGCCAGGAGAGGCTGGCTTGGCAGCCTTGGCAAGCAGAGAGGCCCCGATAGACAGAATGGGCTGTTGGGCGCCTGGCTCCAGCCTCCCAGGATTAATGATTACTAAGATCCATTTCAGTGCCACTGGAGAAGGGAAGAACACCAGCAAGATCAGGAACTCCCTTTCCTCTCTCCCTCCCTCCCAATGGAGCCCAAAGTCCAACCTGAGGTTCAGGAAGCTAACTGACTTGACTGGTGAGAAAAATCAACAGACACCAGAGCTTCAGCCTCTTGAGTTCCATCCTTGCTTGGCCCCCAAATCCCTCCACTAGAGACAGAGACACAGAAAGAGAGAGAGGAAATGAGGCCTGGAGATCCTTTCCTATATCCTGATGACTCAGGGAGGTTGCAGAGCCAGGTGGTTGTCAGGAAGCTAGCAAGGGTAGATTAGGGTCTGGACAGGGCCCTTGGCCAAGGGAGAAGGGAGAGGAACAGAAGGGTGACCATGGAGCAGCCAAATCCCATCAACACCCCACCCCCCAGAGAGAGAGTCTGTGTCTGCTTCTGGGAAACTCAACTCCACTCCTTACTAGTTGTTTACTAGTTGTGTGACTTTTGAGCAAGTCCCTAAGCCTCAGTTTCCTGTTCTATAAAATAAAGGATTGGGACACTCTTTTGTCTTCTGTGAAGTCTTGATTCTGAGGAACAAAGAGAATCAATTCCACTTACTCTGCCATTTGAGATAGGAGACCACATGCAAAGGAGTCCACCTGCTGATAGAAAAAGTCCTAGAGCCAGGCTGCTCTGTTTGGCATTCCAAGCCTAGCCCCCTTGAACCTTTCAAGATTTTTACTCTCCAACATGTACTCTTCAGTCCAGTGACACCAGCCTTTTGGCTATTCCACAAACAAGACCCTCCATCTCTCAGCTCTGAGCATTTTCTCTGGCTATCCCCCATTTCTAGAAAGCTCTCCCTCCTCATCTTTACCTTCCAGCTTCCTTTAGGTCCCAGCTAAAATCCCATCTTCTAGAGGAAGATTTTCCCAATCCCTCTTAACTCCAGTGCCTTCACTCTTTTAACTATTTCCTGTCTATCCTGTATATTTATAACACATTGTTTGCTCAAACCTGGATTCAAATTCTCACTTTGCCACTTACTAACTATGTGGCCTTGTACAAGTCCCTTCCCTTTAGATGATTTCTGAGATTCCCTTCCAGCTGGAAATCCTGTGAATCCAAGGTCTAGGGGAAGCTCTCTCCCAAGGTACTCTCCCACTCTCAAGCCCTTTCCAGTGGAAGGAGGGAAGGCTTTATTAAGTGCCTACTATGTTCCAGGGATTATGCTAAACTCTTTACAAATATTTTATCATCCCAACAACCCTGGGAGGAAAGTACTATTTAACCCCCATTTTATAATTGAGGAAACTGAGGCAGACAGAGGTTAAGTGTCTTGACAAGGGTCAGAGAAAGAGAGAAGAAATGAGGCTTGGGAATCCTTTCCCACATCCTACTGACTCAGAGATTGTAGGCCAAGTGGTTGTCAGGAAGCTAACAGAGACAAAGCAAGGTCTGGACAGGGCTATTAGCAAAGAAGGGAGGGAGACCAAATTTGAACTCAGGTCTTGCTGACTCCAGGCCCAGCACTCTTTGCACTCTATCACCTAGCTGCCTGGCCATGTAAAAAGAATGTGAAGCCAATAGACCTGGCTTCAGACCTCACCTCTGTCTTTGGCATCAGTTTCTTCATCTGTAAAATGAAGGGGCTGGACTAAATGACATCTAAGGTCCTTTCTAGCTCTAAATCTCTGGTCTTATGAACCTTCACCAGGATCTAACCTGAGGCTCCTCCAACCCTACCCAGAAGGTCAAAATTGGGGTTGTCTCCCCAATTTTATACATCAAGGCCTCAAAGAGGGCAAGAGACTGACCAAAAGTCATGCACCCTAGAAGACCTGTAGGGTCCTGGCCTCCTGCCTCCAAGTTAATTCTCTAGGCTCCTTCCTTGCTTGGGGGAGCAGGGCAGTAGTCAGAAGGTAGGAAGGAAAGACGATCCTCTGTCCACAGAACTTAAATTAATCAGTGCTTTGATGACCTAGAGCAAAGAAAATCTTTGTCCTGGTGGATCTCTCATTCAAAGGTAGGGACACAACCCAGGTCCTTCTCCATAAGAGTCAGCTTGCTGTGGTAGAAATACCACTGAAGTCAGACCCAGGAGATCTAGGTTTTGCTACTTACCAACTGTGAGACCTTGCACTAGTCCCTTCTCCTCTCTGGGCCTCAGTTTCCTTTTATGTAAAATGGGAATATAGTTAGGGTTAGGGATAGAGAGTAGACCTGTAATTTCACTGATTACAAGAAGCTTCCAATGAGGAATTTTCTCAGTGTAGGTCTATACCTTCTCTTCAACTAAGTCTTAAGAGAGTGGCCTAGAACACATTGGAGCAGCTTAATAAATGTTTATCTACTTCCTTCCTCCTCAGAGTCATACAAGTATGGTAGTCAGAGACAGGACTTGAACCTGGGTCTTCTTGCCTTGGAGATCAGCTTTCTATTCACTATTATAGTAATCATATTTTGCAAATAAATTTTATTGATGTCTTGGGTTTTTACCTTTCATTTTGGAAATAGCCCTTTAATCCCCTTCAATTTTTTTTTTTTGAGACAATCAGATTTAAGTGACTTGCCCATGGTCATACAGCTAGAAGGTGTCAAGGCCAAATTTGAATACGGGTCCTCCTGACTCCCAGGCCTATGCTCTATCGGTTGTGCCACTTGCTACACCTTCAAATTTAACCCTCCTTTGTAACAAAAAACAAAAAAAAACTGATGCAGTTACAATGTATACAGCATTCTCTTCCCATAATCCCCTGCCTCTATAGAGAAGAAGGAAGTAGGTTTCATTATTTATTCCTCATATCATTGACTAAAATGGGGATAAACCTGCACTATCTCCATTCCAAGACTGATGTGAGGAAAGAAACTGGATGAAACAGGAGCCAGTATCATTCCCATAATCAGAGAAATTCTTCTGTTTGATCTGTGCACACACACACACCCTAACCCCTTCTTCCATACTTGGGTTACTGGGGAAGAGAGTGGGGATGGCTCATCCCTTGTCTTTGTAAAACACCTGAGTCTTCTTGGAAAGAACCTTCCATCTTCTGTCTGTCTGGATCTTCACATCAGCTCTGGGAGGTAGGCAGAACAGTTGGTTATCTCCATTTTTCAGATATGGAGACTGAGGTTAAGGGACTTGTCAGGTTACAGTGTCTACATGGTGGAACTACAGTAGGAAAAGTAACCCAGATCTGGGGTCCCAAGTCAGAGTTCTCTCCAGAAAACAACAGAGGAAGAAAATAAAAATGACTCCCCTGGAGCAAAATGATCATGTATGTTTACATTAGAACTTTTAGGTTTGCAGAGTGCTTTTCTCAAAACAGAAATGCAAGGTGGCACAGTGGATAGAGCATCAGCCCTGGAGTCAGGAGGACCTGAATTCAAATCCAGATTCATATACTTACTGGCTTTGTGACCCTGGGCAAGTCACTTAATATCAATTGCCCCCCTCCCCAAATAAAATCACAGAAAAGCTGCAGAGTGGAAAGAGACCAGGAATGCCTGGAATCAACTCTTGCTTCTTATACATATAGACAGAGTTCCTAGGGGAGTCTCTCAACCTCTCAACTCTTTCAAAGACTGGTTGATGTGTCTTGGCAGAGAGAGTAAAACTGAAGGTCCTATCCCCTATCCTCACAACAACCCTGTAAGATTGCAGTATTATTACTATCATATGAGAAAGAAAGAGTACACTTGGTTCAACTCAGCACTTACTAGCTGTGATGACTCCAGCAAGTCACTTCTCACCTCTCTGAGACTCAGTCTTCTCATCAGAAAAGTGGGGATAATAATGAACTGTGCTTCCCGTGATGATGGCAACCTCAAGAGCAGTGCTCATTCCATGACTTGGAACTGTTGGAGAGGGAGGGTGGGCAAGTCGCTTAACTTCTGCGTGCCTCAGTTTCCTCATCTGTAAAGTGCATCAGACCAGAGAGCCTCTCATACCTCATTTCACCTCTAAGTTTCTGATCTTATGCTAAAGACTCTAGGGTAGGTATGTCTGCTTGTGCACTGTGTGTTGAGTGCATGGGGGAGGGGAGAGACACAAGCCATGTGGCTTCATCAGCCTCTAGCTCCCTATAGGGACAGTGCCCCCAAGATGCTGCTAGCTGCCTAGTGAGAGGTCCTGATGACAACACCCTTGCCTTTCCACTAGTCTTGCTCTCTGATGGAACACAGTTCACCACTCAGGCATCCTTGCCCTTTGGGCACTTTTCCCAACCAGACCAAATCCCTCTTCCCCCACCCCTAGATTATCACTGAGTCATTACAAAATCTGTGGCCTGGGAAGGACCTGAGAGGATGCCTAATTTAACCTATACTGAGCATTCTTGCCAAATGGCCAGCCGGGCTCTCCTTGAAGACTTCCCCTGATGGGAAGCTCATCCCTGCTTGGGGTGATCCACTTCATCTTTGAATAATTCTAATTGCTAGCAAATCTTCTCTTACACAGAGTCTAAATCTACTTCTTTTTAACTTTCCCCTTATTGCTACTCCTTCGGCCTTCTGGGACCAAGCAGAGTAAATTTAATCCCTTTTCCACATGACAGCCCTTGAGATATGTGAAGGCAGTGATTTTCCTTCCCTATCTAATGTCCTCAGCTCAAGTGGACAGAGATTTTGTGTGATCAGGAAAGCCCTAACACTAATGCAAATAGACTTCTAATCAGGAAGACCCTTTGGGACCTCAGACCTTGGCGTCCTTCAAGGCTTGGAAAGACCCCTGGGGTATGCTTAGGGTTAGGAGCTGGCTGGGGTAACCTTCTAGTCTATGGTACCACCGGGGAAGACCTTGTGTGCTCAAGGTTGTTGGGTGGGGCTGGTCCCCTGCAATGAGTGTTTGCAAACACCCACTTTACTGGCCCTTGGCACTGTAGCTGGCACAATGCCCAGTGTTCTAAGTTGGAAGGAAAACGCCCATACTCAAGTGGTGCTGTTTCCTCTGCCATCCAGAAGGCTGTCAGAGTTCAGATCTAGGGACTTCAGCATAGGGAACTCCTACACAAAACAAAGGATGAAACCCAGGGTCACCCACAGGAGTCCCAGTTGCTGCATGATCTATAGAAGCAGAAGGTCCCACCAAGAAACGAGACCTAGATAGATGTGGTGTGGTATAGTAGAAAAGATACTGTGCTCGGAGGCAGGAGCCCTGGGTGCAAGCCAGCATCTGCTCTTATCAAGTCACTTCACCTTCATGAACCTCAGTTTCCTTACCTATAAAATGGGGATAATAACACTCACAACTTCCTACTTTCAGGCACTGTTGTGAGGGATGAACTTTGTAACCCTAAGGGCTATGGGAAAGTGAGTTATTTTGGAAGCTCAGGGGTGGGTCATGGGGGGAGCTTCCTTTTACCAAAGCAGATCAGTACTTGCTCTGCTGTGGATCATCTCAGAGAACTGCCTGGGGGCACCAAAAGTTTGACTTGGCCAGGATCTCACATCTAAGACCCAGCTCTTTCACTACATGTCACTGCTATTATAATAATTGTTTATACACAAGAACACACACAGAGAATTCCGGAATGTTTTAACCAGGAGAGACAATTGGACACTAGGAGTTGGGGCAGGCTCCCTGACTATAGGGCCTGTTTGACTTAGGCCTTTGTATCTGAGGCAGACATACTTAACAAAGGCTTGTTGCTTAACTGGCCTTGAAGATCATCTAGTTTAATGGAGAAACAACCAAGGTCCAGAAAGGGAAAGGGACTTGCCTTGTACTGACCTTGGTGGAGGCATCTGCGGGGTTCAGTGAATAGAGCACTGGGCCTGGAATCAGGAAGACCTCAGTTAAAATCTGGCCTCAGATACTAGCTGTGTTACCCTGGGAAAGTTACTTAAACTCTGTTTGCCTTAATCCACTAGAGAAGGAAATGGCAAACCACTCCAGTATCCTTGCCAAGAAAACCTCATTGACAGTATGAACCCCAAGGTCACAAAGAGTCAGACATGACTAAACACACACCAGCCTCAAACACTTTCTAGCTGTGTGACCCTGGGCCAGTCACTTAACCTCTGTTTGCCTTAGTCCATTAGAGAAGGAAATGGCAAACCATTCCAGTATCCTTACCAAGAAAATTCCGTGGACAGTATGGTCCACAGGACCACACAAATGAACACACACTAGCCTCAGACACTTTCTAGCTGTGTGACCCTGAGTAATTCACCTAACTCCTATTTGCCTCAGTTTCCTCACCTATAAAATGGAGATAATAATAGCACCTACCTCCCAGGGATGTTGTGAGGACCAAATGAGATGATAATTGTAAAGTACCTAGCATGGTGCCTGGCACATAGTAGGCACTATAAATATTAGCTGTTGTTACTATGTATTTGACACTGTACTCAGAGCTTGGGATACAAGGATAAAAACCAAATAGTCCCTGTCCCTTAAGGAGTTTACATCATCTAGATGGGGGGAGGGGGGAAGGGAAGGGAATACAACCTGAACACAGACAAATAAGTCCAAGATATTAGAAAGACAGAAAGCATTAACAATTGGGAAGATCAGAGGAGGATTCCAGGAGGAAAGGACCCCTGAGCTAGCCTTGCTGGAAGTCCCATTTTCGAAGATGCAAAGGTAAAGTGGAGGGGGCAAAAAGCCTGGAGGCAAAAGAAGGAATGCTGAGTTCATGACACAACTAGGCCAGTTTGGCTAGAATTTACAGTCTCTGAAAGGAATAATAGAGACTAGCCCTCTGATTTCACTGATATAGGAAACTCCCAAATAAGGAAATTCCTTATAACCTCACAGATCTGCACCTCCTCTGCAACTTACAGTCTTGAACAAGGGTCTGTAACATTTAAATGACAACCTGTTAAACCACTGTTGGCTCTGACAATCTGACTGTGAGACCCTGGGATAATCACTTAACCTTCCAGTGCCCCCAAGCAATTCTTTAGACCAGCTCTCCATCCTCTACACCTGGCTGTCTTTGCTGTTAAAGGGGATGATGTGAAATGAGTCTTCAAAAATAAGGGTAAGTTGGGGCAGCCAGGTAGCACAGCGAGTAAGAGCACCGGCTCCAGTGTAAGGATGACCTGGAGATTGAATCCCGGGCTCAGACACTCAGCACCACACTGTGTATAATAACTGGCTGTGTAACTTTGAGCAAGTTACTTAACCCTGATTGCTTAAAAAAAAAAAAATAAGGGTAAGTTCTTTGGTGGCTGTAGATGCAGGCTGAGGAGTTGGTATTTTATCTTATAGGCAATTGGGAGCCATTGAAGGTTGGGGGAAGGGAAGTGACCTGGTTAGTCCTGTCACTTCAACCAGTGCATTAGGAAGATGATTTGGGCATCTGTGGGAGGGAGAATTAAAGAGAAGATTGGAAATAGAGAGGACACCACTTAGGAAGCTGTTGTAGGAGTCCAGTAGAAGGTGAGATCCTGTGTGAGTTGAGAGAAAAGGATGATTATGGAAGATGCTGTGGAAGTAGAAGGAATAGATAGGACCTGTCAACTGTTTGGATATGGGGGGAGGGGGGGAAGGTGGCAATGTAGTTGTAAGGAGACAGGCATTTATTAAGCACCTGCTATGTCCCAGGCACTGTGCTAGGTATTTTACAAATATTATTTCATTTGACCTTTACAGCTAGAGGTAGGTGCTATCGTTATTCCCGTTTTACAGCTGAGGAAACTGAGGCAGGGAGAGATTAAGTAAACTTGCCCAGGATCACCCAGCTAGGAAGTGTCTGAGGCCATATTTGAATCGAGATCAGTCATCCTGACTCCAGACCCAGGGCTCTAGCCTCTGAACTACCCAGCTGCTTTGAGAAAGAGAGAGGAGAAAAGGCTGAATCAGAGGTCATGAACCTGCATGACTAGAAGGCTGTGGTGCTCTCAGTAAGACTAGGGAGGTTTGAAGGAAGGATCATTATTCTCCGGGTGCTTCCCACACCCATATACAGAGACACAGCTGAGGCTGGCTCTAGGCATAGACTGCTGTTGCTCCATACTGTGACATGAAGGGTGCTGGGAAGGACAGCTGCCCTACCCAAATCTTTCCCACCAGCCTGCTAGGTGCCAGAAATTCCACCATTAGAGCCATTCTTTCTGGCTAAGGCAGTGTTTCCAGAAGGTCCTGGTCAGAATGCAAATATTTTGCCTAGGAGGATGAGTACTTAACCTCATTATCACATTAGCACAAATTTGTAGTGATTCACAAACAGTCTTGGGTTCTGTTTCATCTGGAGAAGGCCAGCACAAATCTCAAAAGAGACAGGATGAATGGCCAAAAGGTTTGGGGAAAGGCATCTGAGCTCCCCACCCTTCCCACCATCCATACTTACTTACCTCTCTCCCTCCATCCTTTGCCTTTTCTCCAAGACTGGGAAAATGGAGATGGTTTTGATGATAAACCAGTCTTCCCCAACATCCCTCCCCCTTCTTCTCCACCCCTGGCCCCATTAAATTTCTTTTTCTTTAAATCATTTTCTTAATTTATTTAGTGCCTACTTTGTATCAGGCCCTGTTTGGTGCTGGGAATAAAAAGTAAAAAAAATATAACATTCCTTAACCTCAAGGAATTTACATTCTGTCCTCCAGTTCAGTTTCAATGAACCTAGAGAAATTGGCTGGACATTCCAATAGACTATTGTAAAATGTGGGACAGGAGAGATGAGGGAGGGAAATCTATAGATCTGGAAGCCATCTAGGATAAAAGTGATCATCAAAGGCATAGAAATGGATGAGATCCCCAACGGAGTAACTATATAGAAAAAAAAAGCCCAGGACATGACCTTGGGAGACACCTATACTTAGAGCCCTAGAGGAAGAGGAATACAAAGCAGCAGGGAAGAAGGAGAATGAGGAGAAAGCAGCAGCATCATGGAAGCCAGAGGAGAGAGTATCAAGAAACTGTAGGTGGATAGTCAACAATGTCAAAGACTGGACAGAACAGGAGTGAGACAAAGCCATGGGTCGAGACCATTAGGAGGTAATGATAGACCCTGAAGAGAGCAGACTCCATAAAGAAGGGGGTTCCCAAGCTTCAGTAGAAGGAAGAATTTGTGGAAGGTAAGGCAGTGAACATAGACAAACACTTCTAGGATTTGACTAGTGAAAAGGGAGCCAGGGTCATAGGCTCAGAGCTCTAGAACTGGAAGGAATCTCGAAGACCCTAGAGGCCAAAGCCCCAGTTAACAGAGGAAGAACCAATATTCAAGTGACCTGCTTACGGTCATCCAAGAAGCAATGGTCAGATGTAGGATTTGATCCTAGGTCCTCCTACTCAATTTGGGGGAGGGGGACATGTCAAGGGAAGTATCTTTATGGGTAATGGGTAGACATATCTAACAGACCATCGGAAACATGTGTTCTGGAGAATTCTGGTTCAAATAACAGTCACTCTTGATTCCAAAGACTAGGGCCACATATATCTGCCTTTTAATAGAGAGCCAGTACATACGATGTCAGGCATGGTTAACCTGCCTGTTTTGCTTAACTATTTTCTTTGGAAACGAAGGCTTGGGGGGGAGGGTGCCATTGGGAAATGATAACGATGTTTCAAAGAAAACCAGAAAAAAACAATGAATAAAACATTTTCCCAATGTGGGCTCTAGGGAGAGGTCAGAGCTAGAGATGATTTAGGGATCTGATGCACCAAAGGGACCACTGAAGTCATGGAAATGAATCAGATTGCCTGGGGAGAAATTAGAGAGAAAGAAGAGGAGCCAGGCAGAGCTATGGAGGAGCCAGGGAAGGAGACCCAGGAGGTCTGAAATCTCATCACCCCTTGTCCAGCTGGAGGGGAGAGACAGTTTCCATTCAGGAAAATGCTGAGTCACCCAGCTATGATTCTGGTCTCAGATTTTGATACCCAGACTGGAGGAAGGGCAGGAAGGAAGAGAGCACCTCCTTCCCATGCCCTCCACTGGGTTCAGTCCTCAACACGAGCATTCCCACCTCTGTTCAGACCCAGACCTGGAAGCGATCCCAAGAGCTCATCCCTTCCAGTCCCCACCCCTTGGCAATTTGCCCAGTCAGATGTGTGTGTGGATGTGGGGAGCAGAGAATGCATGAAGGGAGGAGGGAAGAAGATAGGCCTTGAAGACAGAGATAGGGAGAGAGTTCAGGCTGCCACCTGGAAGGCCTATTCCACTTTGCCTCCCATAGCATCTAGAAGAGCAGGCTCCCCTCCCCCTTCCCACTGGCTGGTGCTCGGGCACTGCCCCAGCCTCTCCCCCTCTACTCATTCTTCAGTTCCTTTGATCCTTTCCTCCCACTGACCAAAGGGACCCCAAGGCCACACAACAGAAACTGATCTCCCCCTGGTTCACTGCTCCTGAGTGGAGTCCAACTATTGTCCCCAGAAAGAAGTGTCCAGAACCTTGGGAGGAAGAAGGCAGGAGCTGATGGCTTTCCTTGGTGCTTTCTCTAAGTATATTCTACCGTTCCTGAAAGAAACTCCCAGCCTCTTTAGTAGCCTTTTCTTGGTTCTAGGCTCAGTGCTGCCATTAAGTGTGTGATCTTGGGCCAGAACCATCTCTCCTCTAAGCCTCAGTTTCCCCATATGTAAAATGAAGGTTTGAGCTAAACGATTTTCAAAGGCCTTTTCTAATGCTATGATAACAATAATTTCAAGACTCTGGAGTCCAAGGACCTGGATTCAAATCCAATTTCTTTAGTTTTCTGACCTTGGGGAAATTCGCTTAGCCTCACTAAGCCTCAGTTTCCCCAACTGTAAAATTAGGACATTGAACTAAATAGTCTCACTCTAAGGTCCCTTCTAGTCCCAGATCTAGGATCCTATGATACATTTTAGGCTTATAGGACCCAAGTTCAAATTTAGCCTCAGATACTTACTAGTCATGTGATCCTGGGCAAGTCTCTTAACCTCTGTTTACCTCAGTTTCCTTAACTGTAAAGTGACAATAATAATGGCACCTACCTCACAGGGTTGTTGTGAGAACTGAATGAGACATCTGTAAAAAGCACTTAGCACAGAACCTGTCTCTTTCCTTCTCTTTATAGCAAATGTGACCCTCTTCCCTCTCAGTACCTTTCCCCTGCCCAAGGCTCCTGTATGAACAACATGTGCTCTAGCAACATGCCCCAGCCCTCAGTTTGCCCAGCTCAAGTCATTGGACTGGACTGAAAAAAAATGCATTGGATCCAATGTGGGGGTGGAATAGGAAGAGTTCTTAGTTAGGAACTGAGAGATCCCTACTTAGTTTAGTCACCTTAGAAAAGTCAACTAACTTCTCTGGGCTTCAGTATCCCCCATCTTTAAAAAGAGGGGGTTAGACTAAAAGATTTCTAAGAATCACAGGATTAAAAATATGGTTGGAGCCATCTTTGGATAGGAAAGGGAAGGGGAAAATTTTGGAATTCAAAATCTTACAAAAATGAATGTTGAGGGGCAGCTAGGTGGCAAAGTGAATAGAATACCGGCCCTGAAGGCAGGAGGACCTGAGTTCAAATGTGACCTCTGTAATGGAAATGCAAATTTAAAGATCTTCCCTGCCCCTAGGCCCTTTGATAGGCTTAAGAGACTGAGAAACTTCCTTGATTTGAAAATATACTCTGCCTCCTAATAGGCTGAATGTGGTCACATGGAGCCTGTGGCAGGAGGCTTGGTTTTCAGGAGTGCCCACACCTTGATGCTGTGTGATTGGGCAGTGGGCCCAAATGGTTACATTCTCTGACCCAGGAGAAGGCTATATAATCCCTGATGTGAGGCTTTGCACTGGGGCTCACTTTGAGAAGTGTTCTGTGATTTGATCAGGTGATACTCTGGGAAGCCGTTGTTGAGAGCCCTCGGCTTTGAAAAACCCAGATGTTGATTTGGTATGGATGAAATGGTTGGACAGTTTGGAAACCTGTCTACTTGATCTGTTTCTCTGTCTTGATAATTCTGTCTGTATACTCTGAAGTTCGGGGTGCTGACCTTTTTCCCCTGAACTAGGTAAATAATACATATTTGACTGATTAAAGTAAGCTTGTTAACCAATTTTGAGTTGCTTTCCTTTAGCAAAGCAGATCTAAGAACCTGTGTTGGCAGCCACCCTGGGGATGCTGGGGTGCTTGCTGATACAACCTCAGATACTTAACACTTACTAGCTGTGTGATCTTGGGCAAGTCACTTAACCCCTTACTGCCTTGCCTTCCCCCCTCTAAAAGAAAAAGTTAATGTTGAAAACTAAAAATAAGTTTAAAAAAAAACATTGAAAGGATGATGGAGGTCATCTAGGCCAACTCCTTCATTGTACAGTTGAGGAAAATGAGATCTAGAGCGGTGAATGTGGTAGAACCTGACCAAGGTCACACATAGTAAAAAGCAGAGTCAAGATTTGAACCCATGTCCAAATCCAGAGCTCTTTCTACTATAACTCATTGCCCAGATAGTCTGTGAAATGGGGGGAAAGGCAATTAAGTTCCAGGTGAAGACCTTTAATTGTGCATCTAGGGCCAGGACATTTGTGATTCAATAGATGGGGCACAAAGGAATGGTGCACAGATCTGGTCCTCTGACTAGTGACTGAGCTGCACTTCTCCTTAGGAATATTGGACTGCATTCCAGAGCCCTTCCTGAAAGGCCTTGCAAAGGGTGAGCTGGTGGGGCCTCAGAGGTCAAGGGGCAAAAAGTAGAGGCAGATTCCTGGACCCAGGCTTGGGAAAAGAATCTTCTCTGGATCACTAAAACCACTGAGAATTGTTCATACTCCAGGAAAGGGAGAGGACTCAGAGAGGGACCATGGGGCTCAGACAGGGGCTGGAGTTTCAATGGAAATGTAGGTACTCAAAGAGGGAAATGGACATTGAGGGAGGAAAGGGGATACTATGGGAGAGGGACTCAGTGAGATGGTAAGAGGCTCAGTGAGGGGGATAATGATTCAGTATGGTAGATGGAAGTTCAGTGAAAGGCACAGAAGCTCCATCTTTCCATCAGATAGGGCTGGGTCTGAGGAAGGCTGGCAAGTCTCTGTCCCAGGGAGGGATGAAGCAAGGAGTCCTGTGCCACCTGAGTAAGGCACCCTAAGCCCAGTCCTAGAAGGAGGAAGCAATCTTAAATAAGTCAGTGACAGCACTGGTGAAAGCCTGCCTCTCGTCCAGACCTGGATGTGAGGGGACAATCTCAATAACTAGCTTTACTTTCCCACCCCCAACCCCTAGGAAGGTCTCCCCTGGCCTCCCTGGGAACCAGGGCAGGCAGCGAGTTACTCAGGAGATCAGAGCCAGGACAGGTATCAGGGAATTGTGGGAAATGGCTCCCATCCCCATGGGGACCTTTGTGACCGAGCATCAAGTTACAACCATCCACAAAGTTCAGGCCACAAGTGCCCAGCTCCAACCTTGGCCAGATCTGATTCCTGAGCCTGGAGCAGAACTGTATGCCTGAGCCCCACCCCCACCTTCCCCATTGAGGTCTCCCTGTCCCCTCACTGAGGCCTCCCTATCCCTTCACTGAGACCCCATTCACCTCCTTGAGCCCCCAGTCACCTTACTGGCCTCCATCCCCTCACCCATCCTACATGTTCCCCATCCCGTCCTCCTCACTGATCCCCCAGTCCCCTTGCTGATTACCCA
Source organism: Petaurus breviceps papuanus (assembly GCF_028583685.1). Classification (NCBI taxonomy): domain Eukaryota; kingdom Metazoa; phylum Chordata; class Mammalia; order Diprotodontia; family Petauridae; genus Petaurus; species Petaurus breviceps. Next base: position 9,939,911 of record NW_027187338.1, on the reverse strand, counting down.
GAGAACCCCAATCCTAGAGGCATTGTAGTAAAATATAATAGTGCAAGTATTGGAGGTGGAATCAGGAAAACCTGAGTTCAAATCCTGCCTCCACAATTTACTATCTGTGTGACTCTGGGCAAGTCACTTATCTCAGTTCTCTAGGCAGCTCTTTGAACTCTAAGCTGCAGAAGCACTACTGATCTGCCCTGGTAGAGGAAGTTAATGCCTCCTAATCAATGCAACTACAGTTTCTGTCTCTATCTGATGTAAAGCTTTTTGCAAACTTTAAAATGCTTAATAAATAAATGTCAGTCATTATTATCTCCTCACTGAGCCCAGATCCCCCTTGCTGAGTGCCCATTCCTCTTCCTGAGTGCCTCTCCCTCCCCCTCCCCCTAACCCTCCAACTCTAACCCCACATGAAGCTCCCATGCCCTCCTCTGAACCCTTTTCTCCATCTATGGAATTGAAGATCCCTGGATTAGACTGAAAGCTTCTGTGTGTAGCCAAGTGTCTCAGTGGATAGTGCTTGACTTGGGAAGAGTCAGGAAGACCTTAATTGAAATATTGCCTCAGACACTTACTAGCTGTGTGACCCTGGATAAGTCACTTAACCTCTATCTGCCTCCATTTCCTCAACTGTAAAGTGGTGATAATAATAGCACCTATCTCCAAGGATTGTGGTGAGGATCAAATGAGATAAATTTGCAAATGTTAAAGTAGTATAAAAATGTTTGTTATGATTTTTCTATTATTTCTTTTCAGGTGAAACAATTGAAACCTGAGAATGAATTCCCCCAAACCTTTTCAAAGTATCTAACCCTTGGGCCAGTGAGCTTCACCTCCCTCTTCTGGTCACACCATACTAGCCCCACCCTCTGCATAGCCCTAGGAACCTGGGCTGATGGGAGAATCCTGAGTCAGAAGGATCAATGAAAAGTGGTTGGAGCAGAGGGGAGTGTGAACAGCTAATGGCTTTCCTGGGTCTGTTCCACAGCAGAATCAACCCTCTCACCCACAAAATGGATGCTTGGCTATGGCCTCAGCTCTCTGGCTCCCTAATGTGCCAAGAGAGAAACTGGGAGGCAGGAAGCAAGTATCAGGCAGGGTTGCACCTGCCCAGCAGGGGAACAGGAGCAGTACTGTGCAGGGACCCTTGCCCTCCAGCTCCAAATCAAGGACAAGGCCTGGCCTGAGGGCCATGCAGAGAGCCTAGAGACTTGGGGACACCAGCACATTGGACGGGAAGGAGCCATAGGAACACAGTCTGACATGTAGGCCACTACAGACCCCTTCCTCATGCCACACACATAAAGGGACTAGAGGCACAGGGACAAAGGGACACGTATGGCATCCACATCACTTCCAGTGGAGATTTCAATGAAAAGCACCCATCTGCCCTATGGTGGATGGCAACCAAGGAGATCCCCATGGAGCAGCACACAGACACAGGGACACAACAGGCTGGGCACCTGGAAACCTTTGGACAGGAGCCTTGTACCCAAGGAAGACCTAACTGCCATGAAAGTAAAAGGTTCTCAGAGGACAGAAGCAGAAGAAACAGGGACAAGTGGCAAAGAGATATATTTAAGCTCAGCATCAGGAAAAACTTTCTAACAATGTGCCCTGTGAAATGAACTGCTTAGAGAGAGGGTAAGGTCCCCATTGAGGGAGGCTTTCAAGCAGGAATGACTGACCACTACTTATATGGTTACAGTGTGGTTTCCTTTCCTGTATGGGTTGCTTTCTGGTGATGGAGAACTTGTGGCCTCAAGGCCACACATGGCCCTCTATGTCCTCAAGTGAAATCCTGGGGAGCCTGTGGCTTTGAGGACACGTGTGGCCTCAAGACCACAAGTTCCCTGCCCCTAGTAGAGGTTGTTGAGGTCTCTTCTCTGTGATTCTATGAGCCCCTGGGCTTACCTCTCTCCAAGAATCATAGGAATTAGACTAGGAAGGAATTTCAGCATTCAGGGATTTCAGCACTTATCTTATAAATATAGAACCAGAGGCCCAGAGAAGCTCCATGCTTTGTTCAAGGTCACACAGCTTTTTAGAGACATAGCCAAGATTCAAATTTCTCTGATTCTAAAACCAGTGCTCACTCTTTCATTTCCCGCATGCAGATGTGGGAGAGGGTGATGATGATCCCACAAGAATGACTCATTAAAGGTAGTTTCAGGCATAAGAGTTAAACCAATGAGGAGAGAGATTTGTGGAAGAGAACCTTTCCAATGCCCACTCAGAAGGCCGTGCCTAGATTGCTAGTTTGGACTCTCAAATCCCGGTTCTCCCAGCCAGCTCCACCTGGCCCCTTTAGCTGTGGTTGGGAGGATGGGAGGAGGAGGGGTGATGGAACAGGAAATGCTGAAAGGAAAGTACAGTATCTGCTGTTAGCAGGCAGCAGACCCACATGAGGATGTGTCATGGAAACCACAAACGAGATGACCACCAGACAAAGAACTTTGTGGGCATCTCTTAGCCCCACCCTTTCCTCTGTCTCTCTCTGGAGGCTCAGTCCAGTCACACAACCCTACAACAATACAGACAAGACTTGGGAATACCTACTCCAAGAAGGGACAAAAGAGGGGCCACATGGTTTAGGGGGAAGTACATGGGTCAGCTAGGTGGTACAGTGGCTAGAGAGAGCTTAGAATCAGGAAGACTCATCTTCCTGAGTTCAAATCCTGCCTCAGACACTTTCTAGCTATGTGACCCTGGGCAAGTCACTTAACCCTGTTTGCCTCAGTTCCCTCATCTGTAAAATGAGCTGGAGAAGGAAATGACAAACCATTCCAGGATCTCTGCCAAGAAAACCTCCAACGGGGTGACAGAGAGTCAGACAAAATTGACGTGACCTAACAACAGAACAGAAATGAACTCCCTTATGTGGCGGTTAAGGCTCTTTACCACCTGGCCCCTTCTTACCTTTTCAGGTTTATTACACAATACTCTCCTCCATGCACTAACTCTGTTCTGGCCTTTCATTGTGGTGTTCCTCCTACACAGTATTCAATCTCTGACCTCCACATTTTTGCACATTCCATGCCTGCAATGTTTTTCTCCCTCCTCACCTCTGACTCTTGGAATCCCAGGTTTCCTTCAAGTCTCTGCCCAAGCCACACCTTTGGCAGGAAGCCTTTTCTTGGCTTCTCCTCCTCACTCCCAAATGCCAGTGCCTTTCCCCCCAGTTACCTTGGTTTTCTATGAGTTTTGCACACAGCTCTATATGTGCCCATCGCCACTCATCCAAAATGTTACATTCTTTTTTTTTTTTAAGCAATTGGGGTTAAGTAACTTGCTCAAGGTTACACAGCCAGTTATTTTGTGTGGGTGCCAAGTATCTGAGGCTGGAACCGATCCTGTGTCTCCTGACACCGAGGCCGGCACTCTTACTCACTGTGCCACCTGGCCTAGCACAGTGCCTGGCCCATGATGGTGATTAGCCATTGCTTGTTGGACATTGAATGCTTACTCTGAAGATTTGGATTTGAGGTTCGGCTCCAATCCAGAGTCTCAGAGCTGGAAAGACCCTCAGCAGCTAATTAGTACAACACATAGAGACACAGACACAAAGCTGTGGCATCTGGGTAGCATGGAGTGTTGGACTAGGCATCAGGAAAAACTGGGTTCAAATCCTGCCTCAGACACTTAGTGTGTGACTCTAGGCAAGTCTTCAACCTCAACTTTCCTCATCTGTAAAAAAGGGATAGTAATAACAGTACCTCCCAGGGTTGTTGTGAGGATCAAATGAGAGAAAATAGAGAGTGCTTGGCAGACCTCAAAGGTCCATCTATATAAATGAAGGATGAGAAAAGGACAGAAGAGATCTTTGGACTCCACTGAACACTAGGGCTCACCAGACCCTTTGGGGGAAGGGAAAGGAAAAGAGCAGGTATAAAGAACCTACTGTATGCCAGTGTTAAGGACTTTTTACAAATATCACCTCATCTGATCATCACAACAACCCCAGGAGAAAGATGCTATTGTTATCCCCATTTTCCAGTTGAAGAATTTGAGGCAAACAGTTTACTCTCTGTGTGACTTGGGCAAAGTCCCTTGGCCTCTCTTCAGTTTCAGCTTTAATTTACATCTCTGGCTCTTAGTTTCCTTATCTGTAAAATAGGGAAATATTTGTACTAGCTAATATACAAACCTTTCCAGGGTTGGGGGTCAGTGTTTTGTAAACACTTAAAGCGCCATACCAATATTCTCTGTGACTTTGCAGTAGGCTGTTGTCTGTTTGTGGGAACCTTCAGGAAAGCTGGCTGTGAGTTTCCTAATGTGTGTGTATGTGTGTGCATGCATGTGCATATGTGTTTGAACATGAGTGTGTATGTGTATGTGTGTGCATTGTGAATGTGTATATATGGACGTGTGTATGTGTTCATATGTATATATGTGTGCATGTGCATATATATATGCGGGTGTGTGTGTATGTGTATGGATGTGAGTGTGTAAGTGTATGTGTGTGAGTGTGTATTGTGGGTGTGTATTGTGAACATGTGTGTGTGTGTGTGAGTGAAATCCTGACTGATAAAATCCCTGTTCCCTTGCTGCCTCCTTGTGTGTTGGAGAAAATCCTTGGGATCCCCAAGGCTGTACGAGCAAGCCCTGGATTTGATACCAAAGGACCTGAGTTTTAATCCTGGCTCTACTTTTGACTAATTACTCTACTTCTCTGGCCTCATTTTTTTTCCCCGGTAGTATAATAACAATAGTAATTAATCACATATATGTAGCACTTTAAAGGTTTGCAAAGTGTTTTACAAATATTAGTGTATTTCATCCTCACAACAAACCCTGAAAAGTAGGTGCTATCATTATCCTCATTTTACAGATGAGGAGATTGAGGTAGACAAGGGTGAATTAGATTAACCAGGGTCCCATAGCTAGAAAGTGTCTGATACTGGATTTGAATTTGGGGCTGCTTGCCTCTGGGTGTAGTCCTCTACCCTGGCTGCCTAGCTAGGAGTTTAGAATAGATCTATGATCACTTTGAACTCTAAAGCCCCCAAAGCTTGGTTAGGCTATATTGACCTACCAGGCTCAAAAAGTCAATTCTACAATTATAAGACAGGGGAGGCATGACCAGAAAGCAGTTCATGTGACAAGGACCTGAAGAGTTGAGTGAACAGCAAGCTCAATAGGATTTCCCAATGTGACCTAGAAGGGATAGAAGCTGATTCTAAATTTCCTTTAAGAGAGGCTCAAGTGTCTGGGGGAGGGGAAAGGGATTGGGAAATGATGATCCTGCTGAATTCAGTCTTGACTAGATCACATATGGAGTTCTGTGTGATTTTTTGATCACTGCATTTTAGGAAGGACAGTTCCAGGCTGGGGAACATCCAAAGGAAGGTGACCAGTATGGGGTAGTTCAAAACCATGTCTTAAGAGGATAAATGATAAGAGACAGTATGGTATAGTAGCAACAATGGCAAGAACATAAGATCTGGAGTAAGAGGACCTGCATTCAAATCCTGACTGTGATAAATTTGATGACCATTTACAGTAGATATTGTAGTGACAGAATTGTGTGAATTGAGTGAATCACACTGAGTCCATCTCATGACTCATTTCTGGAGCTAGCTCAGTTCCCTTTGTATTCAATTATGGGTCTAATCTAATTTCTGTTTTGTCAGAAAACTTTGTTCAATTTTGGGAGTTGTAGGAAAATTATATTGCATTGTTTGAACCTAGCCCTGCATGGCTGAGAAGCTGGACACCCTCTACCTGTTACTTAGATAACCTTAACCAAGGACCTAGGTTATGTTGCCTAGAAACCCCATCAAATCAGAAGATTAAGGCAAGGGGCTTTCTCACAGTCCTACATCTCAAGCAACATGTATATCTTATCTGAAAACTGGCCCCACAGTGGTCAATCAGTTACTGTTTCCTTTCTGTATTTGATCACTCTTGCCCTTCTAACTTGGAAAGTTCCTCATCTTGTATCCAGGTTTATATCCTATTGTTTTCTCTTAGTGCACAAAAATCTGTCTGCCCTGGGGCAGCTAGGTGGCCACAGTGAATAGAGCACCAGCTCTGGAGTCAGGAGGACCTGAGTTTAAATCCTGTCTCAGACAATTAACACTTACTAGCAGTATGACTTTGGGCAAGTCACTTAACCCCAATTGCTCTGTGTTCCCCCTCCAAAAAAACCTCCCAATATCTTTCTCCCCTGTATCCAGCACCAAGCTGAGGAGGCCTGGTCTCGATTTGTTATGCAACTGCCACGTTGCTTGATAAATCAAACTGCTTGGAATCTTTTGTTTCCTTTGAAACCTTTGTTTCCTCAGTTATTTCCATTTCACCCAGCACAGTAGTAAGGATTCATGTTCAGGTGAGGATTGGACTAGATGGCACTGAGGTCCCTTCTAGTTCTAAGATTGTAGGAAATAGTCCCTACCTCTCCAAGCTGTACTGGTGACTCTTCACAGTCTTTACTCCACTATCTTTCTGTGCAGGGTACCTTGATTTTCTCCTCTCCCCCATTTTCAGCTCCCTTTTATGTGTTGTCTTCCCCCATTAGAATGTAAGCTCTTTGGGGGCGGCTAGGTGGTACAGTGAATAGAGCACTGGCCCTGGAGTCAGGAGGACCTGAGTTCAAATTTGACCTCAGACACTTAACACAAAACTAGCTGTGTGACCTTGGGCAAGTCACTTAACCCCAATTGCCCTCCAAAAAAAAAAGGCAAAAAAAGAATGTAAGCTCCTTGAGGCCAGGATGCCTTTATCCTTGTGTTTGTATTCCCAGCCTTTAGCACAGTGCTGGCACAAAGTAAATGTTTAATAAATGCTTTAAAAAAAAACTTGAAATAAAAGTGGATCCTTGCTCCTAAGGAGGTTACAATCTAATAGGATTCTGTTATAGGCACTGTTTACTCTTCCCAGACTAAGCCCCCATGACAAAGCATACTGTCTTAAGATAATATAGATGACCACACATTTTTCTCCCAGCTCTTACCATATTCCCAAGCACCATACTCTGTCCCCAGGTCTATGTACCTTTGCACTGGGTGTCCCTCATGCATGGAATGCTCTCCTTCCTCACCTCTGGGTCTGTTCTCTTGACTTGGAGATTCAGCTCACATCCCATCTTCTGCAGAAAGCCTTTCCTGATCTCCCTAGCAGCTAGTGCCTTCCTCTCCAAGATTACCTTTTGTCCACACTGTATGTATCTTGTATGTATCTAATTATTTACATGTGCTCTCACTTACTAGAAAGTTATCTCCTTAAGTGCTTGGGACTGTTTTTGCATTGCATCCATTTGTTTAGGCTAGTTCCTGGTACACAGTAGGCACGTTATAAATGCTTATTGACCGACAGTTGAAGATGGGGAAACTGGGGGCCAGAATTCGAGGATGGGAGCCTACCAGTAAGGTTATTCCAAGACAGGCAGGCTGAATGTGGATCAGGCAAACCTGATGTGGATCAGGTTTTGGAAGGGGGTTGTGGTGAAGAAGAGCCTGGTGGCTAAGGCTGGGCAGGAGACATAGCCTTCTCCACAAAGATTCAGGAGGGGCTGGGATCAGCTTCCAGGGTGAGTCAACAGGGAGGGGGAGGAGGAAGTAGAAAGCTGTGTTCTTTTCCCTCAGGAGTAGCTGGGAAGGGTGGGGCTAGGCTTGGCCTTGAGCACAGCTTGTGCACAATTCACAGCTCTTGCCCCCACATCTGGTCCTCCTCACCCTTCCAGGCAAGGGCTTCATTCTCTCTCTCTCTCTCTCTCTCTGACTCTCTCTCTCTCTCTCTCTCTCTCTGTCTCTCTGTCTCTGTCTCTGTCTCTGTCTCTGTCTCTGTCTCTGTCTCTGTCTCTCTCTCTCTCTCTCTCTCTCTCTCTCTCTCTCTTTTTGAGGGGGGGAGGGGAACAGGGAAGGCAAGGCTATTGGGGTTAAGTGACTTGCCCAAGGTCACACAGCTAGTAAGAGTGTCAAGTGTATGAGGTCATTTGAACTCAGGTCCTCCTGACTCCAGGGCCGCTGTTCTATTCACTGTGACACCTAGCTGCCCCATTCTCATTCTCTACCAGCCTTTATTAGGCTTCCTCCTTCTCTCCTCTCTCCAAATACACACAGGACTGGAGAAAGAGAATTGTAGGATTTAGAGTTGTAGAAATATTAGAAGATCATCAACCAGCCTCTTCATTTGACAGATGAGGAAACTGAGGCCCAATGAAAAGTGACTTTCTAAAGTTAATGTAGATAGTAAGTAACAGAACCAAGAATCAAACCTAGATCCCCTGATCCCACATTCAGGATTCTTTCCACAAGCTGGAAGAGGCAGGAGCAATTTGGGTAGGTTCACAGCAATTCAACAAAGATGACATTTATTAAACACCTACTGTATTCAGAGCCCTGTGCCAGGAAGCAGAGGAGGTACAAATGTAAAGAGATTAATTTTCAGGCAAAACTCTGTCTCTGTCTCTGTCTGTCTGTCTCTGTCTCTCTCTCTCACATACACACACACCACATCTGCTCTGACTATAGCATATTCATTTGGAACATTATCAGCTGAACTCCACTGGCCACTTCCAATGATGTGTTTGGCTCAGCATCTCAGTATTACTGTCTGGTCACTTATATTTAGGGAAAAAAAAACACAAAACAGAAGAGGCAGTTAGGGTCTAGAGATCCCTACCTAGGCTGACCTAGAACAGCACATGCCCTAGATGCCATGCTTGGGCTACCATCCTAGGTGGGGAGGGGAAGAAGAAAGCCCTTCCTCCACCATAGGAAGCTCCAGAGAGAGTTCCAAGCCATACATTAAGAAGAGAAAAAGAAGAGGGTGCCAAAGGCGAGGAGGGAGAAAAACATTCCATTTAAGGCCCTACTGAGTGAGCTATTATTCCTGGCTTAATGACCAATTAATTCCCTTTGACTCTTCATCTTGCCCTGTGGCAGAGGAGGCATGGAGGGACCAAGAGACCAATGAATAGATTGCTTCCTCAACCCAACATACAAATCCTCCAGCATATATTTGCATCCCCCAGAAGTAGCCTGTGAAGCACAGCTCAATTCCATGTGTGCACCAATGTAGTGGTGTGGGGAAGGTGGGCTCATCACCCCCTTGTCACAAAGTTCAGATAAGACTTGGGCCCTGCCCTCCTGGAATTCACTATCTAGCAACAGGGTATGTAGATAACCATAATTAACAATGTTAGCTACCTAATCTCAATACAGTACTTTAAGGTTTCCAATGAGCTTTACATATATTATCTCATTTGAACCTTACAACCTACTCCTGTTTCCCCACCCTGAGGTAGGTGGTATTATTATCCCCATTTAACAGATGAGGAAAATTGGAGTTGAGAGAGTTGAAGAGATTAAGTGACTTGCAAACATTTAATACATGTCTGAGATGGAATTTAAAAATAAGGCTTTCAAATTCCAAATTCAGTGCCCTATATTCTATGCATTCCAAGTTTCCTTTCATACATTATATCAAAAATGCATAGGGGCATCTAGGTGGCACAGTAGATAGAGCATTGGCCCTAGAGTCAGGAAGTCCTGAGATCTCAGACATTTATGAGCTGTGTGATCCTGGGCAATAAAAGAGGCAACTTTCAACATTCAGTTGATTACTAATAAAGGAGGGTCATCAATTTCTTCCTGGAATAGGTGGTATTTGAGTTTGCTCCTTAAGGATGGCTAGGAATATAATGAGTCACAAGAGAGGAGGGTTGGGATGAAGACCCTGGTGGCCCACAGAAGACTTTCAGGAGGGCCTGGGATCTTAGGGCAATCTGAACAAAAGCGGGAGAGCACAGGACCTATTTGGAGAGTATCCTTGAGAGAGTCTACTTAGTGAATAGAGGAAAATTGTATGAGTTAAGAATTAGAAGATAAATTGATGCCAGATTATGGAAAACCTGGAATTCTAGGCAGTGGAGCTCAAACTTTTCTGTGTAAGCAACAGGCAACCACTGAAGACTTGGCCAGATTTATACATGTAGAACACTAATTGGGCATCATGTGAAGGACAGTTTAAAGAGAGTAGAGATGGGAAGACCCTCCAGGAGGTTGTCAACAAACATTATTATTAAGCACTTAGTAGATGCCAGGTACAATGCTAAATAATGGGATTAGTCCAAAGAAGGGCAAAAATATAGTCCCTTCCCCTCAAGGAACTAACATTCTAATGGAAAAGACAGCACACAAAGGTATGGAGACAGAAAATGGAATGCATGTTCAAGGAATAGCAAGCTGTCTACTGTAGTTGATGGTAGAGCAAAATATACATGGATGGGATAGGTAGGAAGGGTCAAGGTTGTAAAAGGCTTTAAATGCTAGATAGAGGATTTCCATTTCATCCTGGAGGTAATTACAAAATCACTGGAATTTATTGATTGAACTGCATTTTAGGAAAATCATTTTAGCAGTTTAGTGAAGAATGGCTTGAAACACTCTCCGTCAGAGTAAGCATGGAGTTGAGTTGAGCTCCCCAGTCTACTTCAAGTGATGTTTGTTTGTCCATGCTTGAGGAATTTGCATTGGATTGAGGAAGCAATCCCTTTATTGGGCCCTTAGTTCCTGTGTGCCTCCTCTGCCACATGTCAATGTCCTTGTTTCAGGGAGACCAATGAAAAGGCTATTACTATTGCAATCAGTAATGAAGCTGATCGATAGCACAGTGGATAAAATATGAGGTTGTTAGGGAGACCTCAAATCCTTTCTTAGGATTGCTGACACAGGAAGTCAAAGCTAGGAAGACCTAAATTAAAATCCTGCAGAAGATAAGTGCTACTGTGTTTCCCCGATAATAAGACCTATCCCGAAAATAAGCCCTCCCCTTACTGTGTAAGATTCCTCGAAAATAAGCCCTCCCCCGAAAATAAGCCCTATTGAGATTGCTACTGTAGTGAAGGTGATCCCCTGCCCTACACGCTACATTACGGTACCCTCTGTATGCACCGTCCCCCCCCTTGTGAAACACACGCCGCGCTCCGAGCTGCATCCAATCAGAGCTGCAGCAGTGAGCACGTCATCCTGTTCTTCCCCAGTGATTTGCTTATTGAATAAAGGTACATTTTTTTGTTCACATTTACCTGTTTATTAAAATTGCTGTCAATGTTCATTAAAATAAGCCCTCCCCTGAAAATAAGCCCTCTGGTGTTTTTCTGTCCAAAAAAATAATAAGACAGTGTCTTATTATCGGGGAAACATGGTAGCTGTGTGACCCTGGGCAAGTCATTTAATCTCCTCAGCCTGAGAAATTGGGAGGACAGCAGTGCCATCAACAGTAATTAGGAAAGTGAGGAAGAAGGGAGGGTTTTAGGGGAAAGAGAATATATTCTGTTCTGGACCTGTTGAGTTTGAGATGCCTATGGGACATCCAATGGAAGATGTTCAAAAGGCAATTTGTGATGTGGGACTGCAACTCAGGGGAGAGATTAGGGCTGGATATCTTCTGGGAATTATCTACAAAGAGATGAAAGTTGAACCCAAGGGAGCTAATGAGATCACCAAGTGGAGAAGAGAGGGGTCAGACATGAGACCCTGGGCTATAAAAGGCCAGAACCAGATTAAAATGTTATTAGGAAACACTTTTTTTGCTTTTTTGGAAGGGGAAGGTAGGGCAATTGGGGTTAAGTGACTTGCCCAAGGTCACATGGCTAGTTTTTTGTGTTAAGTGTCTGAGGCTGGATTTGAATTCCTGACTCTAGGGCCTGTGCTTTATTCACTGTGGCCTAGCCACCCTGGAAACACTTAACAAAATAAATAAAAATACAGCAGAACATAGATAATGTTAATATGTGGTTTTCTATGTCAATATTTAACTTTCAGGGATCCTTATGTATTGTTAAGTGGTTCCATTTCCATTTGGGTTTGAGGAAAAAGAGAAAAGTACCCAAGACTGTCTTGGTGGGAGGGCACCTAGTAGGTGTGACCTGGAGAGTAGAGTCAACAAAGGAAACTAAAGAAGTGGTCAGATAGAAGAAGTAGAAGAAAGTACCATTAAGCAATCCTGAAGAGTAAAGAGCATCTGGGAAGAGAGGATGACCATATGGGTAAGGGGAGGGGATAAGTACCTACTATGTTCCAGACACTAGAATAAGTACTTTTACAAACATCACATTTAATCCTCACAGCAACCCTTCAAGATAGGAGCTGTTATCCTTATTTTACCATTGAAGAAACCAAGGCAAACAAATGTTAAGTGACTTACCCAAGGTGACATAGCTAGAAAATGTCTGAGGTCAAATTTGAATTCAAGTCTTCCTGATTCAAGGCCCAGTGCTTTCTATCCACTGCACCACTCAGTCTCCTCTCAGGACCACAGTCACCCTATTTAGACTGACCATGCTGCTTACTGGTCATTGTTAGGTCATGCCTCCATATATACTCTTCCCTCCCCTCTTCCCTTTCCATTTCCAGATCTAGGAACAGTAATTGCATGTGTCAATAAATGATTTCATTCACTATCCCTTGGACTAACCAAAACACCTGTATGTGGCCTCCACAGCACTATTAGAATGAATCTCCTTGAGGACCAGTTTTCTTTGGTGTTTGTATTTTTGTATTTGTAGCCCTAGTTCTTAACACAGTGCCTGTCACATAGTAAGCATGGAATAAATGCTTTTTCATTCATTCATTTGGAGCTAGAAAGCAGACTTAGAGGTCACCTAATCCAGCCTTCTCATTTTACAGATGAGGAAACTCATGCCCAAGAGGTTAAAAGACTCACCCAGGAGCACAGAACTAATTGGTATGTGAGGCAGGGTTCAACCCCAGGTCCTCCAGATTCCCAGCCCAGAGTTCTACCCTCTACAATAAGCAAGCTGCCTCTGGACTCTGACTGACTGACTGACTAGGAGAAGGAAGAGGGTGAAAGGAGATATCCAAAGAGTAGTTAAGGGAAGATCTTTCTATAAGGACGATTAGTCTGGAGGTGAATGTTGAATCAGAGGGTGGAGACTGTGGGGACCAGAAGATTTGTTTATTCGGGGCCTAGCACAGAGAATGTAGTGCAAGAGGGAGGGGCAGATTGTATTAGCCCAGGGATTCTTAACCTTTTCTCTGCCTGGACCAAAGCTTTTAACAGTCTGGTGAAGCCTCTGGGATCATGTTTTTAAATGCATAAAAGATAGAATTACAGATTGAAATGGTTATTAAAATGCAAAAAAAAAAAAAAATCAGCAAGCTAACCCAAGGTCATGGACTATAGGCTTAGAACCCCTATGCTATACATTCTCCGAAGTTTTTTCCAGTTCTGACATTTTAAGGATCCATATAGACACACACATATTTCCAGAACCTTAGAATTGCAAGGGATCTTAGAGGTTGTCTAATCCAATCTTGTCATTTTACAAAGAAGGAAACTGAGATCCCCAGCGAGGGCATACAAGGTCTCACAAGTAATCAGAGGCAGAGCAGGTATTGGAGGGCACAGATTGGCTTCTTCCCAATGCTGAGCAGCTTCTTCTCCTCCCGAAATCCCAATCACAGCCACAGCCAGTCACATGTCTTCAGTTCTCAAGAATCCTGGTGCTGTCCCTTCCTTAATGGAGTTGGGATGGAGTTGGGGCTGAGGCTGAGGCTGAGGCAGGGCGGGCCTGGTTGGCCATAGCCTGCTGACGTGTCTACTTTAGCTCCAGGGCTGCACCTGCAGTCTGGGCCACCGTACCACACCCTAGAAATCAAGGGAAAGAAGTCCTTTCCAGGAGCAGCCAAAGCAAGAACCCTGGCCCTGCTGCTCCCTGGTCATCAATCAACCAATTAAAGCTGACTTTTAAGCTCCATTTAAGGAAGAAAGGCTTCTGCCCTTTGGGTTTGAGTATCAGCTGTGTGACCTTGGATGAGGCATTCCATTCGATCAGCATCATGGTATAGCAGAGTGAGCACTGACATCAGAGGACCCAGGGTTGAATCTTACATTTAAAATCAGAAAGATCTTCAAAGTTCATTTAGTCCAAGGCCCGCATTTTGTAGGCAAGAAAAATGGGGTCCAGAAAGGGGATGTGATTTGCCTGAGATCACAAAGGTATTAAGGGGCAAAGACTAACATACTTCATTGTAACACAGCCTAGATGCCTTTTTTAGAACTACGTTTTGCTCAAAATCCCCCAGAGTAAAGCCAAAACACAGAATTCATGTTCCCCAGGTTCAGATGTTTTGTTTTTTTTTAAAGAAAGAAAAAATGCATGCCTATTGTCTGGCTCTTCTTGGAAGGCTTTGATCCTTCACTGAAACACAAGGGATTGGATTTAGCAGTCAGCAGTCAATAAACATTAAGTCCCTTTTATGTAGCGGGAATTGTGCGAAGTGCCAGAGATGTAAAGAGGGGCAAAAGACTCTCAAGCAGCTCACAGCCTAACGGGCGCAACCGGTACAAAGAGGGTGTGTATTGAAGATCATCAACAGAGAGAAGGCACCAGGCTTCTAGTGGGGATCCAGAGGCTTCATCAGGGCATCAAAGGCTTTGCAGAAAAGGTTAAGAATCTCTGGTCTTGGAGTGGGCAGGTGGCACGGTGAATAGAGGTCCTGGACTCCAGGACCTGAGTTCAAATTTGGCCTTAGACACTTAACACTTACCGTGTTTCCCTGATAATAAGACCTATCCCGAAAATAAGCCCTCCCCTTACTGTGTAAGATTCCTCTAAAATAAGCCCTCCCCCGAAAATAAGCCCTATTGAGATTGCTACTGTAGTGAAGGTGATCCCCTGTGCTACACGCTACATTACAGTACCCTCTGTATGCACCGTCCCCCCTCCTCCCCCGTGAAATGCACACCGCGCTCCGAGCTGCATCCAATCAGAGCTGCAGCAGTGAGCGCATCATCCTGTTCTTTATTGAATTCATTATTGAATAAAGGTACATTTTTTGTTCATATTATTAAAATTGATGTCAATGTTCATTACAATAAGCCCTCCCCTGAAAATAAGCCCTCTGGTGTTTTTCTGTCCAAAAAAAATAATAAGACAGTGTCTTATTATCGGGGAAACACGGTACTAGCTGTGTGACCTTAGGCAAGTCACTTAACCCCAATTACTCTGCCTTCCCCCCTCCAAAAAGAAAAAAATTTAATTAAAAAATAAAAATAAAATAATAATAAAAAAAGAATCCCTGGTCTCATACAACTTTAGGGTGATTGGGAAAGGCTTCTAATTTTAAAAAATTAGTTAATTAATTTTTAGTTTTCGACATTCACTTTTATAAGAGTTTGAGTTCCAAAATGTTTTCCTCTCCCTCCTATCCCCCCTCTCCAAGATGGCACACAATCTGATATAGGCTATACATGTACAATCATATTAAACATATGGGAAAGGCTTCTTATAGAACATTAGTGTCAAAATCAGAAAGAAATGGTACCACTGACTTATACATAAGGATCACTGCAGGCCGCATATTGACTTAGTTTCAAAATGTAATATTAGACTCTTTGGGGTTTTTTTTTATCTATTTTTGTTAAATACTTTCCAATTACATTTTAATATCATTGGGTCTCTGTTGTAGAAGGTAGAAGATTGCTTCGGCAATCTACCATATAAGACTTAGGCCTAGAATGGCACTTAGAGACTATCTAATGTAATCCCTCATTTAAAAAAGATATTATAAATACCTTTTGCTTTTATGTTACAGTCATTTCCATCAACACCTCCTTTCCCCCTTTCAGAATGAACCCTAGAAAAGCAACTAAGCAGAAGAAACACCTGATACAGCAACAAAGTCTGATAATGGACACATTCTGCCACACCAGTCCCTCAACTCTCTGCCCTTAGGAAGTCATAGCAGACTTGGAACTTAGTAATTGTAATAATAATAGGTAACATTTATCAGCTAGGAGGCATAATGAATAGAGTGTTAGACCTGGAGTCAAGAAGACCCTATTTCAAATCTAACCTCAGATACTTCCTAACTGTGATTCTGGGCACACAGTTTCTCTCTGCCTCAGTTTCCTTATCTGTAAAATGGGGAGAATGATAGCCCCTACATCTTAGGGTTGTCAAATGAGATGATATGTGTAAAGCACCATATATATATATATATATATATATATATATATATATATATATACATGCGACCTATTATTATATAGTGCTTTAAGATTTGCAAAGCATCCCAATTACCCTCCAAAAAGCAAAACAAAACAAAACAAAGATTTGCAAAGCATTTTTACGTGGCTTGACTCAAATTCTATAGCACCCACCTCTTAAGGTTGTTGTGACGATCCAAAGAGAGGGTGTACGTAAAGTGTTATATAAAGGTCTGAATTATATCACTGTGGATGTTTCATTTCTCACCTGGCTGCATTCCTTTGGTGCTTCTCTGATTTCTTCCACTATGCCCCCCCACATCCTCTATTCCTCCTTCACACTTTTCAGCTTCTTTTTGTGTGCTGTCTTCCCCCATTAAACTGTAAGCTCCTTGAGGGTAGGGACTGTTTTTGGTTCTATTTGTATTCCCAGTGCCTGGCATGTTGTAAGTGCTTAATAAATGTTTATTGACTAATTGCAATTATTTCTGGCTAATACCACAGATGCTCAGAAAAGTTGTGTCTTGCTCAGGATCACACAGGTCATAGAACCAGGATTTAAACCCATGTGCTCTAAATCCAAATCCCATGGTCCTTTCACTACACCACTTTGACAGGCCTGGCTCAGCAAGTCATTTGGGTCTGATGAAACAGGTGCTGGGCTTCAAAGTCCAGGCTGATAATCCCAGTTTTCCATTTACTAGCTGTGTGATCCTGGACAAATCACTTGATAGACGGGAGATGGACCTGGAGGGCCTCGTTTATGACCATACCTCACTTTTCCAGTTTATAAAACAAGGATCATACAATACCCACTTCCTGATATTCCTAGTTCTTAGTAAGCTCCCCTCACAATTTTTTTCTTTTTAAAATTTATTTTTAGTTTTCAACATTCACTTTTATGAAATCTGGAGCTCCAAAATTTTCCCCCTCCCTCCATCCCTCCCTCCCCTGGATGGCATGTAATCTGATATTTTCACATTAGTCATGTTGTGAAAGAAGAATTAGAACAAAAGGGGAAAACCACAAGAAAGAAAAAAAAAGAGAAAATAGTATGCTTCCATCTGCATTCAAAACCCATAGTTCTTTCTCTGGGTGTGGATAGCATTTTCCATTGTGAATCTTTTGGAATTGTCTTGGATCCTTGTATTGCTGAGAAGAACTAGATCTATCAAAAATGGTTATCACACACTGTTGCTGTTACTCTGTACAAGGTTCTCCAGGTTCTGCTCATTTCACCCAGCATCAGTTCATGTAAGTCTTTCCCAGGTTTTCCTGAAATCCGCTTGCTCATCATTTCTTATAGAATGATAGTATTCCATTACATTCATATACCACAGCTTGTTCAGCCATTCCCCAATTGATGGGCATCCCCTCAACTTCCAATTCTTTGCCGCCACAAAAAGAGCTGCTGTAAGTATTTTGGACACTCCTCACATTATTTTGCGTTTACTTAATGGGTGTATAATTTAACACTCACTTTTAAGCTGGAACTGTATGAATGGGCTCTTTGATGCCTCTGTGTCCCCCACCAGGAGAAAGTAAGATCCTCTAGGGCAGGGCCTCTGGAAACTTGTCTTGTATCCCCATGTGCCTAGCACAATGGTTTGCAAACAGTGTCAACTTACTAGTTTCTAGATTAATGCATAAATGAATGACTTCCCAGGAAACATGTGGGGAAGGCATTTTGTGAAGCTATAGAAATTATATCAATCCCATGACTTAGTGACCCGAGAGTTTTGATGTCCTTTTGAGACTAACCCAACCCCGCCTGAGATGGGGGCAGGGGTTATTGTTTGTTCTCCCGAAGCCCTGGGTAGCCCATCCCTGACCCGGCCACAGCTGCTGAGTCAGTTACGAGCTCCCAGGGAAGGAAGCGAGGGCGAGGTTTGCCTCCAGAACCAGGTGGCAGGAGACTCCTAGGGAAAAGCAGGGCACAAGTCCCGCCCTGCGATCCGGAGACACCGTGCGGAGGAAGCGAATTAATTGTAGTGAATGAGCCAGTGCAGATAGTCACCCTGGGCCAAATGACAGGAACTGAGATGGAACAAAGACGCCAGCCTAAAAGATCTGGCCGCTTCTGCGGAAGGTGTGGGTAGTTACGCAGGGAGAGAGAGGGGGACTTCCTCTTTGGAGGGCACCGCACTGTAGGATTTGAAACTGGAAGGGACACCAAGATCACGTACAAAAGTCACCTCTTGGAGGAGGTCGTGGTCGGGGAAAGATAGCTGGCCTGGGAATCTGGAGACCTGGGTGCTAATCCGAGCTCTGCCACGTCTCTATGTGACTCTGGGGCAACTTCATGTGACCTTTCTGTGCCTCAGTTTCTCCATCTGTAAAATGTGTGGGTTGGCTGATCTCTAAGATCTAAATCGTATTTTCCTCCTGCTTATCTCTCGACCAAATCACTTAAAGAGAGATAGAAACTTGGGCCATTATCTTCTTTAAAACTTTTTTTCCATTCCGTTCAATAAATATTTATTAAGCGCTTACTCTGTATATCAGGCATTGTGCTGAACACCGAGGTTACAAAAAATGCAAAGACAGTCGCTGCCCTCAAGGAGCTTAGAGTCTGATGGGGTAGACGACATGCAGACAGCTATCTACAAAGCAAAGCTATATACAGGATAACTAAATACTGTGGGAGGTTATTAAGGAAAGGGACTGAACGTGCAGGGAGTAAATGTCAGTATCGGGATTCGAACCATAGACCAGACTCTGGAGTGAAGGCTTCGGGGCTGCTCTCGGGGCAGGTCGCCCTGTCTTTTGGATGGCCCTGTTCTGCGGTGCCCAGCCCGGTCCGGCTCTGTCTTTGGGTCAGATGGGCACGGCCCCTTTCTCAGTCTCGGGTTAGAGACGGAAAGGAGCGAAGAGGCCATCTGGAGGCTGCCCCGCTGGGCCTTCCCCTTCTTCTGCCCGTGGCTAAACTGGGGTGTAGCTGCCCAAGCCTGTCACGCTAGGGGCCCCTTGGGGGCGGGAGCTCCTTGGAGCCCTCTGACACACTGCGAGAACTTAGGGCGAACAGCAACCAGAGTTCCAGGAGTCGAGCACCGAGGATCGTGCCTCACTCCACCCCCCCAGGGAAACCCGCATTCCCTGTGACCCCTCGTGGCCTTAGCTGGGAACTACAGCCACAGGAGTGCCCCGGGACAGCATCGGCCCACAGGCTGTTCGCTAAGGATTTAGAACCAAAAGGAACCTAGACACCCGTTCGTCCAGCCCCGCACCCCTCGTTTAAAGATCATACTATCATATGATAGCATAATAATAATTAATAACTCGTAATAATATAGAATATTATTAATATATAAATAATAATGATTCAAAGCTGGAAGGGACCTGCATATTTACAGATGAGGAAACTGAGGCAACTTGCCCAAGACTGAGGAGATTAAGTGACACAGGCAGAATTTACTGCTGAGTTCTTTCCACGGCACCTCTAACCCCCAAGACAGGGGAAATTGAACCAAAATGAGAAAGGAATGTGTTCTGGGTCACTTACATCTTAGCAAGGGGCAGAGCTGGAGGTGAACTTCTCTCTTCCAGACCAGCCTAACATAAACACCATTTTTATTTGGATAATAATAGCCTACATTTGCATAGCATTTTATGGTTTGCAAAGTGCTTTACCCTTCTAATCTGATTTAAATCACACACTAACTGTGGAATGTGTGTGTGTGTGTGTGTAAACTGGTATTGTTATCCCCATTTTCCAGATGAAGAAATTGAGGTAAAGTGATTTCCCCATGGCCCACAGCTACTAAAGGCAAGAGAAGAAAACCATAGATAATGAAATGGAAGGGACCTTAGCTGTCTTCTAGCCACATCCACTCATATTACAGATGAGGAAACTGAGGCTCTCAGAGAACTGACTTGCCCCAGGTCTCTCACTTTTATCACCTATGCTTAGACCAGACTTACCCTCCTCACCCTTGTTGTTCAGTCATGTATGACTCTCCAAGACCTCATTTGGGGTTTTCTTGGCAAAGATACTGGAGTGGTTTGCCATTTCCTTCTCCAGCTCATTTTACAGATGAGGAAACTGAGGCAAACAGGATTAAGTGACTTGCCCAGGGTTACACAGCCAGTAAGTGTCTGAGGCCAAATTTGAGCTCAGGAAGATGAGTCTTTCTGACTCCAGGACTGGCACTCTATCCACTTCATGCCTAGCTGCCCTACACCCTTACTTAGGTCTTTGGAAGTCCCTCCTTTCCTTCAAGGTTCAAATCCAGTGCCATTTCTTCCATAAACCTAATACAGCATCCTTTCTCTTTACCCAAGATAAAACTGACCTCGTTTTGCTCCTCTTCTCATAGCGTTTGTTTGGATCTTTCCCTTGGCCCAATTACTTTTTTGCTGATCTCATACCAATCAATCAATCGATAGGCATTTATTAATTACTTAACCATATGCAGGTTCTATACTAAGCCTGGGAATACAAAAGAACATAATGTGTATAGATTTCATCCTTCCCATTAGATTGTAAACTTCTTTTGGGATAGAGACAGTATTATTTTTCATCTTCATATATGCAGCACTCATCAATTTTACTAAATAAATATTTTTTGGGGTGGCTAGGTGGCGCAGTGAGTAGAGCACAGACCCTGGAGTCAGGAGGACCTGAGTTCAAATCCGACCTCAGACACTTAACACTTACTAGCCATGTGACCTTGGGCAAGTCACTTAGCCCCAACTGCCCTCAAAAAAACCCCAAAAACAAGTAAATATTTTTCAAATATGAATTAAAATAATTTCCATTTCTCTAGCCCTTTAAAGTTACAAAGCACTTTCAATAACACTATGAATAAGGTCCTTCCTTCTTTCCTTCCTTCCTTTCTTCCTTCATTTCTCCCTCCCTTCCTTCCTTTTCCTTTCTTTCTTTTTTCCTTCCTTCTTTCTTTCTCCTCCTTCTTTTCATCTCTTCTTCCTCCTCCTCCTCCTCCTCCTCTTCCTTCCCCTTCCTCTCCCTCCCCTCCTTCTTCTACTTCTTCTACCCTATAATTTCAGTTGGCATAAAAAACTGAGGTGGCATAATGGATAGAATTCTGGACTTGGAGTCAAGAAAACCTGAGTTTGAATCCTGCCTCAGACCCCTACTAGCTGGATGACACTGGGCAAGTTACTTGTCCTCTCTCTGGCCCAGTTTCCTCCTCTGCAAAATGGGGGTACTAATAGCATCCACATCCCAGGGTTGTTATTAAAACAAAATGAGATAACATATGTAAAGCATCTTAGAGACCTTAAAGTGCTATCTCAATGTTAGCTATAGAGACCCTGAGCCACTTGTCTGAGCCCTGCAAATGCAGAGGGCTGCAGAGAGCTTGTAGGTGGTATGGGTGTCTTGCTCACGGTCACAGGCTAGCATGACAGCTTGGCCCTGGGTTCTTGTGACTCTAAGATCAGACCTCACCTCACTTGTCAACATACGTGTCATTAACATCATTGTAAAGTTGTTGAGGCTCATCCCAATTGGGTGACTTTCCCAAGGTCACTCAGCTAGGGAGTGTCAGAGCTGTGGTTCAAACTCAAGTCTCCTGTTTCTAAGTCCAGGCTTTATTACGTGCTACATTTTCCTGGTCCTCAGAAGGGCTGGGAGAGATTCAGGCTGGAGTCAGACTCCTGAGGCAGATGCACGTGTGCTGCTCTAGTCCAGGGTGGAAGGGGAGGCATCACTTGAATATCCTCCTTGGTTCTGTGGGCTAGACCAGTCCCCAGGCCTTTCCCAGCTTTGAAGTCCCATCTGCAAAGTAGAGCAAGCCTGGGGACAAGCACAACTATTAAGTTGGAGGTTGGAGTTATTTGACCCAGGTCTGAGATGTTGTTGTTATTGAAGAGGACCAATTACATCATAAGGGTGATGTCTTTTTTTTTTTTTGTCATTTAAAAAGATTTATTAGAATATACATAAAAGCTGCAAAAATATTTCAGTCAATAGATGTTACATTTAATATACAATTTAAATAGTTTTAAAATCTAGAATATATAAAAGGCACTTTAAAGTTGCACAGCTTAATAGTTTGATCATTATGGCTCAGTGTCAGCAAAGGAGGTAGACATTTCATGAGTACAATGGAATAAAAAGATTGGCTCATTAAGAAGAGTAGACAGTGGGGCGGCCAGGTAGCACAGTGAGTAAGAGCACCGGCTCCAGTGTTGGGATGATCTGGAGATCGAATCCCGGGCTCAGACACTCAGCACCACACCCAGAAATGACTGGCCGGATAACCTTGAGCGGGTTGCTTAGACCCTGGTTGCTTAAAAAAAAAAGAGTAGACAGCTCTGTCCCTCATACCTCTTCTTTTAGCTCACGGACAACGCAGCGCTGACTCTCCACCCCACTGTCCCCATTTTCTTTTCCATTCCTGTCTTTTTTCCTCCGGGAAGACACTAGCAAAGACCTGATGAACGAGCTTGGTGGTGGTGGCTTTGGTTGGGGCTTTCCTCTTCTGCACTTTGATGAGGTGATTGATGTCTTGCCGCCTTGGAGCTAGTCTTTTTCCCAGGGTAAGACCAACCAAACGAATGAAATCTATTATACAGGATACAAGGGGGAGAGACTCCTCATCATCGTCTCGGGTTTCATCATAACTTTGCACTTGATCTATGATAAATTGGGAATGATAAAGGAGGGAATCTTCTGTGCACTGGCAAAAAGTCAGCCCAGGAGGAGGAGGAATTGTTGTTTGTATCCTATCAATGAGGTCTTCTTAAGTGGCATCAGTATTTGTCTGTAAAAATTCCACAACTATTTTACTCAGGTATATCTTCTCATGCATCAGTGAAAATATGGAAGTGTATTCATCACTAGGTTCCATCAGAATATAGTCAGCAAAACCTGTTGAGAAGCAAATTACAGCTTTTTCTCTGTCACAAGGAGCAATCCACCACTGATGTATGGGACCAAGTTTTTTAGCTTTGATACCTCCCTCTGAACTTGAGTCGTGGTCATCTATTGGTTTTACCACACCACTGAAGGAGAGTTCTATATTCTTCTCAACTAGGCCTGTATCGAAGGGGCACAGATGGCCCTTTGTGTCATAAACACTGAAGCATGTTATTCTATGTTGTGGTAAATAATTGTAGTTCTCAAAGCCATGTTCTCTCTTATCAAAAAGGCGCAACCTTTTGTCAGCCAACATCTCTGCTTCTTCCAAAGCATCATTGGGGTCTCCTATGAAATGTATCAGTTCAGGGTCATCCAGATGCCGTAAGCGCTGTGGACACCGTGAAGCCTCTGGCTGCTGCAATTTGAGCTGAGGTAGATGCTTTTGAAGGAGGCCTTTTCTTGGCTCCAGTCTTCATTTTCTTCCTGCTATGTCCCCTAGAAGTTTCTTCCTCAGCTGAAGAGCTGGTTTCAGTAGACCATGCCTTCCGTTTAATGACTCCAGAAGATCTCCGGGATGTAGGAGAGTTGGTGGTGGCTTTTGAGATACGTGAAGATCTTCTGGGGGAAGGGTCCAATTTAATGTTTTTTCCTGCTTCCCAATCACTGTAATCTTCAGAGCTTGATGATGAGATCATTGCTGCCATCTTTTTTCTTCACAGTCACTTTCTGATGAAAACTAGCATCTTTTCTCCAAGGCCAATCCTTTATTTAGTGAGAATTTTACTTGCACCAGCTATCCTCCTCTTCCATTCTTCAGAAACCGCACATGTCCATGTTCTCCAAAATAACCAAACAGGAGGTCAGGCTGAGCACAAAACAGCCTCCTAGCTGTCTGACCTTCCAGTATCGGCTGGTGAAGAACTTGATATTAACAGTGTTTCCGGTATCAGGGAAACATAAAAATGTCACTCATAAGAGGTCAAAGAGGTCAATCATAAAGAGGGTTAGGATTGCTCCAGAGACCATAAGCAGGTAATTCTAAGACACTCTCACTATTCTATGGTGCTCTCAAGGGTGATGTCTTTTAAATCTTTTTTTTTTTTTCCTTTTTGGAGGGCAATTAGGGTTAAGTGACTTCCCCAAGGTCACACATCTAGTTTTTGTGTTAAGTGTCTGAGGTTGAAGTTGAGTGTGTTGAGTGTCTGATTTGAACTCAGTTCCTCCTGACTCCAGGGCCTGTGCTCTATTCACTATGCCACCTAGCTGTCCCATAAGGGTGATATCTTGTCTTGTGAGTGCATTGGATTTAAGTGAGGCAGAGTTAAGCAAAGTCATCCTTCTTACTCTTTCCAGTAGCAAGACAAAAGTCAAGAAGACTGGCGATGGCCAGCTTGAAATACAAACTTTCCAGAAATGACTGCTGCACATCTCAGCTAATCCCTTTGGCCAACAGTGGATATGGAGATTGGGGCCGAGGGCCAGGCAGAACATGCCAGTTACCACCACCATATTTCCTATCATGTCTCCTCAGATCCCAATGGAGACAGCCCAGTACTCTACACCAAAATGTCCTGAGGATAGCAATGCCACCCTCCCCCAGTAAGTTCTCATAGCCATTCTTCAGTTAATCAGTCAACAAGCAATTATTAAATGACCACTATGAATCTGGCATGGTTCTAAGTACGGGAGATAAAAGAAAGGCAAAAATCCTTGGCTCAAGGAGTTCGAATTCTAATGGAGGAGGCAAAAAGTAAATAGCTATTTGTATAAACAAAAATAATAGATCCATATAGAGAGGATGGAAGGTAATCCACGAGGGGAAGACACTAGCAGCTGGAGGCACTTTGGAAATGCCTCCTTGAAGAAGGTGGGCCTTGAACTGATTTGCCAGACCCCAACCTTGGATTATTCCCACGGTTTATTTTAATTGACATGCTGATGAATGAAGCTAGAGAAAATCATGAAATCACATTGACTAGGTCTGTTTCTAAGACATCTGGAGAGTTTTCTTTTAAGATTTCTTGAAATATGATATCTAAGGTTCTTTTTTGGTCAAGGCATTCAATCTAATGATTCTTAAATTTTCTTTCCTCAGATTTATTTCCAGGTCAGTTATTTTTGCTATGAAATACCTTACATTTTTCTTCTATTTTTTCAGCCTTTTTTTTTTTTTTAATATTTCCTGTTCTCTTCTGGCCATTGGTCTCTATTGGTCCATTCTGATTTTCAGGGAGTATGTTGCTTGGGCAAAGTTTTATGCCTTTTGTGCCAAACTGTTAATTCCTTTTCCAATTCTTTCTTCCATAGCTCTCATTCCTTTTCCAACTTCTTCCTCAAGTGCTCTCATTTCATTTATAAAAACATTTTTTAACTCTTACTCCATCTCTTCCAGGAATTCTAGTTGATGTTGTGCCTAACCTGTATTTTTGAGGGATTGCTTACATGACTTTTGGAGACATTGCCTTCTTTGTTTGTTTCTTGAGTGTCCCTGCCACCATAATAGCTCATTATGGTTACATTTTTTTCTATTTGCCCATTCTTCCAGCCTAATTCCTGACTTTGGACTTGGTATTAGAGATAAACTCTGCTACACTTCTGGAAGGAAGGTCTGCTGCTGCTTTCTTGAGTCACTGAATGTTGTATTATTCTAGGATCTCAGGGCAGGCTGGGAACCCTCAAGCTTTTAGTGCTCCCAAAGTGGTGCTATCCAGGGCAAAGTCTGATTGCTGTCCCTGGGTCTGATTTCTGCAAGTTCCTGACCTAGGTGTCAGTCAGATCAATAATAGAATGCTGTTGGACTTAGCACCTATCAGGAAGTTGTGTAGGTTCAGTCACAGGACTTCAGGCTCCTCTTTGGGTTGGGATCCTCCCCTGGTTACTTTTCTGCAGGCTGGACAAAGTACCCTGGACTGAGATCCCATTCTGCTCCTGGGTTCTGAGACACACTACTGCTGCTAGCTTCTGAACTTCCTCCTTTCTCAGTATATTGTGCAGGGTCTCCTACCCAGAAATGTGGCTCCTGCACTCTGGTCCCCTTCTCTCTCCACCTGAATCAGTGACCCAGAACTAGGTAGCTGGCACCTTTCTGCAGTGCCCTAGAATGGGTCTGGAGGTGCCCTGGGAGGGATCTAGGACCTCCTCCTGCCCTGGTGCACACCCTCTTCCAGAGCTGGAGTGCTCCTGCCCTGACTCAGCCTCAGTGTCAGTAGACTGTCTCCTTTTTTCATCCTGAGCTGGACAAAGGACTCATTGTGACTTTTTCTAGATTTCCGCATCAGGCTGCATTTTCTACCTCTTTTTAGAGGAGTTTTTCACAAAAAGTTTCTCAATGGTCTCCCCACCTCAAATGTCTCCTGACTTTAATCCATCTTCCCCCAGATGCCAAAGTGATTTTCCAAAAAAGCCAGCCCCAGCATGTCATCCTCCTACTCAATAAATTCCATGGGCCTCTATTACCTCCAGGATCAAACATAAAATCCTCTGTTAGGCAATGACACCTCTTCACAACCTGACCCCTTCCTACCTTCCCAGTCTTTTTACAGTTTCCTTTTTCTCCATGAATTCTACAGTCCAGTTCCCCTGGCCTCCTCAGTTTCTCACATATGATGCTACATCTCCCACCTCTGGGCATTTGCACTGACTGTCCCCCAATATCGCCTTCTTACTGCTAGTCCTCAGTCCCCTTCAAAGCTAAGCTCAGATCTCCCCTTCTGCAGTATGACTGTCTAGATTCCATTCCATTTATCCTGTATGTATCTTACATGCACATAGTTATTTGCGTGTTTTCTCCCCCATCAGAATGTGAGCTCCTTGAGGACGGGGACCATGTTTTTGTCCAGACTGATACTTTGCCCAGACTGAACTAGGACTAAGAACTTCTGATGGGCGCAGGAGATCACTGAGCAGGGACAGTCAGGCTCCTTTCCCTTCAGTTCTCTCCCTCTCTTCAGTTCTTAAATATGATATCACCCCTGTGGCTCCTCCAGCCAACTGAGTAAATCACAACCCTCCCAACTCCTTATCTGGGAGGAGGCCATGTCCTTCCATAAATCCTCCATAGCACCCAAAGCGTTGGAGGCCTTTCTTTAGCTCAGTTAACATTCCTGGAATGCCAGGGGGTTACTTAGTTAGTGCATCTTTTCCCCCTCCTTCTCTTGGAGTCAGGAGGCCTCAGTTTACCACCCAGCTCAGAGAGAGCCCTGGTCAGATCCTGCTGAAGAATCAGACTCAGATCTGGGTACCATAGTTGAGTAAGGACATTACTGACCCAAAGGAGACACCAAACCAAATGGTGACATCCTCACCTGGAGTCCTTGCCACATGAGGAGAGGCCACATGAGCCTGTGGGAAAAAAATGAGGAGCACCTCAGTGGATAGAGTGGCACAGTGGCTAGGGCACTGGCCCTGGAGTCAGGAGGACCTGAGTTCAAATCTGGCCTTATTAGCTGTGTGCCCTTGGTCAAGTCATTTTACCCTAATTGCCTAGAAAAAGAACTCTGCCTCCAAAAAAGAAAAAAAATGAGATTTGTTTTGTTTAGCCACTGAAGGCGGAACATGGAGTAAATGAAGGACAAATTTAGGCTAGATCTAGAATGTGGGAGTCTGCCCCACCCAATTAATAACAGAAGACTCAAGTAGCTCAATTAAAGCAATCAGAAAGGTAATCTAGATACAAACAGTCCTTAACTAATTTGAGAGGAATAAAAAGCTTTGATTATTAGATAACATTATAAATGATGTCACATGGGGAAAAGACTTGCGATTGGCTGAAAGAGTCCAATGCATCTTTGGGCTATGTTCAAAAACAGTCATTTGGCTTGGAGTCAAATTCAGGAGCTGAGGATTCCAGGCCCTGGGAAAGGGGATCAGTCTGAGGGGAGAATGATAAAGTGCCTCTCTTTCTCTTCTCCCTTCCCCATTCACTGTTTTAAAAATGTTTTTCAATCAGCAAAAATCTGCCTTCTCTCCCTCTCTTCTGCTCCTCCAAACTGAGAATGAAAGCGGGGAGAAGCCCTATTGCAAACAAGTATAGCTAGTAAAGCAATTTTTTGCGCTGAATATTCTGAAAAGGAAAATACACAAACACATACATACAAATATATACATACACACATGTATGCATTTATATGCATAATATACATATACACACATACACATATATGCAAATACACACATATAGACGTATACACATGCACACATATAGATATACACACTTATATACATACACACACAGACTGGTCTAGAAATTAGAATTGAATGCAGCTCTTCTCTGGCCTGAGTCCCATAGCTGTGGCTTGTTTCTGACCTTCTTCCTCTCCCAGGACATAGTTCAGGGCTCCTTAGCCTGCAACGTAGGTTCCCTCCTCATTTTGTCCTGGATCTATAATAGGAACTAGATAGTCGGCCACAAAGCTGCCAGTTGGCACCTGTTCCCACCCTTTGCACAAGGTCTCCTTGCCCCTGTGCTGGGCTGGGACCTCCTCTTGCCCTGTGGGAAGCCTCTCCCTGCCCTGGAATGTGAGTTCCTGGCCAGAACTCATCCCCAGTGTCCACGGACCTCTCCTCTGTCTCCCTGTGCCAAGCTGCGTTGAAAAAATGAATTGCTGTGAATTTTTCTGAATTTCCTCATCGGGATTTGGTTTTGTGTATTTTCCTGTTCTATCTAAAGGAGGTTTGAGGGAGAGAGAGAGCTACTTTGCCATCTTGGCTCCCCTCACTCCCCCTTCCCCCCCTCCCCCCCATTCACCACATTACCAGAGAGACTGGACTAGCAGGAGACAATGCTTTCAGCCAGGAGTAGAGAGAGACGTGTTGAGAATGAAGGAAAAGTTACCAAATACCAGAAATGGGATTGACTATGTTATGACCCTGTGAACTTCAAAAGATCAAAAGGACAACTAGGTGGCACAGCGGATAGAGCACTGGCCCTGGAGTCAGGAGGACCAAGTTCAAATGTGACCTGTGTGACCCTAGACAAGTCACTTAACCCTAATTACCTCAAAAAAATTGAATTTTTTTTAAAAGCTCAAAAGACCTGGAGCTCTGGTCAGTGTTGGTAGTTGTGACTGAGGGCCTGAATCATGAGATACAAGTCACACAGAGAAATCAGACAAAGGTAGTTTCAAGACCCTACAAGACCACTCACTCTTCTAGCCCAGTTAGGAAGTTACATGTAAGGCGAACTTCAGGAAGAGAGCCTTTTAGTGAGTTCCCTATTTACCATATGAGTTGCTTAAATGTGTCTTTCACTCAAAATTTTGCTAGAAGTTCATTCAAACCTACTCTTCCCGTGAACCTTTCATGTACTGAGAATGCAGTTTGGAAGAATGTCTTGGTAACAACTATCCTTGTTCTACCTACTTAGTAAATATCCGTTCTAAAAACTGAACCTCACTATTAATCAATGGAAAGCACACCAGCGGGGGCTCAAGACAGACAACAGTAGAAATGCTAGGCCCTAAGGGGGACTAGAACTACATACTAATATCATAACCTAGTCAATCTCATCTCTGAATATTTGGTAACTTTTTCTAGGAAAACTTTCTTTTTATTCTCAACACATTTTTCTCTACTCCCAGCTGAAATATTAGAACTAGATACAATGCTAGAACCTGAGCCCCTAAAAGGGGCTAGCGCCTAGAACTCTGAGGAGGAGAAGACAGTCAACCTCAGAGGACCTCACCTGCACTTACCAACACATAGGAGTTGGGGAAGTAACCTGAGAAGGTGCTACAGCAGGAAAAACTTCCTAACAATTACTCAAAAATGAAATAAACTGCTTTTCTCATCTGTAGGATGGGGACTAGAATACTTATAGTTATCTACTTCACAGGAGCAGCTAGGTGGCGCCATAGTGCATAGAGTGCCAGGTCTGGAGTCAGAAAAGACTCATCTTCATGAGTTCAAATCTGACCTCAGACACTGACTACCTGTGTGACCCTGGGCAAGTCACTTAACCCTGTTTGCCTTAGTTTCCTCATCTGTAAAATGAGCTGGAGAAAGAAATGGCAAACTACTCTAGTATCTCTGCCAAGAAAACCTCAAATAAGGTCATGAAGAGTCAGACACCACTGAAACAGCTAAACAAATCTACTTCACAGGTATGATGTAAAACTCAAAGGGAACAATATATACCAAATCTTTTGTAGATCTTTTTTAAAAAAATTTTTTGGGAGGGCAGTTGGGGTTAAGTGACTTGCCCAAGGTTACACAGCTAGTAAGTGTTAAGTGTCTGAGTCTAGATTTGAACTCAGGTCCTCCTGACTTCAGGGCTGGTGCTCTATTCATTGCGCCACCTAGCCACCCCAACCTTTTATAAATCTTAATAAAAATTACACTTAAACACCAAATAAAATGTATATTAAACACCGAATAAAATGTATATTTCCATATGTAAAAGGAAAAGAAGTTTTATTGAAACCATGGGTCTCTATTATATAAAACTTGGCAATTCCTTTTTTTATTATGTACGATTCCACCTGTGACTTTCAAAAGCTACCCTGCTTGTTGCATTGACCTTGTAAATCTCAGCTTGCTATGTAAATACCAGTTGTTTTATTTTGTGTATAGATTATATCCTCTTCCTCATCCCCCATCCATTTAGTAGAATGTAACTCCCCAAGGACAGATGTGTGTGCATCTGTGTATGTATGTGTGTATAAAATATAACTGCATTTAATAGATTTGTTGCTCAGTTATTTTCAGATATCTAGATCTTTGTGAGTTGGGGGGGTCTTCTTGGCAAAGATACTGAAGTGGCTTGCTATTTCTTTCTCCAGCTCATTTTACAGATGAGGAAACTGAGGCAAACAGGGTTAAGTGACTTGCCCAGGGTCACACAATTGCTAAGTGTCTGAGACCAGATTTCAACTCAAAAAGATGTCTTCCTGGCTTTAGGCTCAGTACTCTATCCACTGAACCATCTAGCTGCCCATATAGTAGATGCAAACAGATAAATGTTGGTTGTAAAGTATGAGTCAAAGGCTATGTAGAGTCTAATAACAATGTCTCTAAGATTGGGTGCTGGTCTACATTGTTTCCTCCTGGGGAGTCCCCTATATCAAGGAAATAATAATAACAACAGTATAGGGACTATTATATATCCCTACATATATAGGGACTAAAAATATCCTATTAATAATAAGTGACATTCACACAGGGCTTTCAGACTGGCACAATGTTTCACACACATGATCTCATCTGGTCATGGATACTGTCAGTGTGAACTGGACCATAGGCTGAGTCTGTAAGAGGAAGTCTTGGCTAACTTAGAAAGGTTTAGGGCCTGGGTATTGCTAGGGAAAGGTCTCAGGCTGGGGCTAGGAAGGATGAAGGACTACAGCTCTGGGTGTTCAACGAGGCTAAGCTCTCTGGGTTGGCTTGTCATAGGCGAGGGGGGCCCCTATCTCATGCCACCCTTGGTGCCGTTGCTAAGTTGCCCACAGTAAACATTGGAGCTGGCAGCACCAATGAGCTACTCCCCAACTGAGAGAAGTCTGGAGGCAGCTGCTGGTGTTTCTGCAGTCTCCTCCCTGGGAATAGTTCAGAGGTAAGTCAGGAAATGACCATCAACATCCAAAACCAGACTTTTCTGTTTCATACCTTACAAGGGCTTATTTTTGCCAGGCTAGGCACTGGACGTTTATCCTGCTTAGACTTTGAACAAGGCAGAGAGACATAAACACACAGCAGCAGCCCAGAGGCACAGCTCAAGCACAGCCCCCAAAAGGCATGCACACAAACCCTCTTTCCCACTCAGGCACCCTCTCCCACCATTTTCTACGTCACACCTCTGTTTAAAGATATTCTTAACTCATCAGCTGAGGAATGCTGGGAGTTTACACAGACCAGTCATCAGACACAGACACAGACACACTACCTCTTACAGATTTATAATCACATACATATAGTACACACTAGCCTTGCCACACCCGCAATCACAAATGGGCTCACTCTCACAGAAATCCACCATCATATATGGTGGATACACGTTATCACACAGAGTCACAATTTTACACAGGTACACCAATCCTCACAGAACCACAGTGATACATGAGTACTCCATCCCAAGCAAACCCACAATCACAAATCACAATACCCCTTACAGGAAAACCATCATACTTAGACACATTATCCCACACATAGATCCTCAATCTCACATACGTACACCACTCTCACACAGAGACCCACAACCTGATATAAGCACACAATCACATTGGACCCACAATCACACTGCACCCCACACAGGCACACAATCATATGACCTACTGTCCTTCATACTAACCCATGTTCACACCTGGGGATATACTATTCCCACATACAGACCTAAAATCATTCATGGGTACACATACTATCTCATCCATACACTTTGCACAAGTACAACCATCCCACGTGGACCCACTATCCCAATGAGCTATGGTCATACACAGATACTCATAACTTAGGAACCAGCTTTCTGCACAGTTTTAAACCTGGGGTCCATGAACTAGTTTTAAAAAATATTTTGATCACACAGAGATTTGATCACTGTATTTCAATATAATTGGTTTCCTTTGTAATACTCTAGATTTTAGTTAGTGGATTTAAAATTCTGAGGGCTTCAACAGACTGATGCCAGAGGGGTCTATGACATTGAAAAAGTGAAGAATCCCTTGTCTAGATCTTCTTCCCTAAGTCTCCCAGTCAATCAAGATTACTTTGCCTTCACCCCCAGCCCATGTGCCTACCACTGCCAACCTTTGTAAACTGGCAGCATTCCTCAGCTATTGAGTCAAAAACCTCTCCAAACAGAGGGATGAAGTGGAAAATGGGCAGATCCCAAAGGTTGACAAATGGTTCCCAGTACTTCTTAACATCGTAAGGTAAGTTCCCTGAGTTTCTGTCCTTAATAGAATCTAGATTAGGCAGCCAATGGAGCTAAACATGACACTGATTCATACTGATGCTGGTGGGCTTGAGTGAGTACAGTTAGGACTTGGGGATTGATGAAGGGTTGGGTCAGACTTACAAAAATGATGGGGTTGGGAAGAAGGGAGAACCTCTCCCAAGGAAGAGGGTGCCTAAAATGGAACCAGCTCCACAGAATGTCGTCTGTCTTTCCAAACTAAATGCCCTCTCCCTAATTCTATTCACTTCAGCAAACAAACCCCTTCAGTATGCAAAGTACAATGGAGACTAAGATAGGATGCAAGCCTTGCTCTCAGGGAGTTTATCATCTAATAGGGGGATGACAGGTTCATATCTGATAGGGGACCTTGTGTTTAATGCTATGGAGAGGTCAGTGATGATGACAACAGAAATGACCATATGATACAAGAGAAGGTGAGGCAAGGGCAAAGGAGGGACCCAGGCAAAGTGCTCTGAGAATGTGAGGAAGGAGGACAAAGGAAGGCTTTTTGTAGGAAGTGGTACCAGAAGTGGGCTTTGAAGGAAGGAAAGGATGTCAAAGGAAAGGAGTGGGAGAAGCATATGCCAGTCATGGAGGAAGGAGCAAAAGTATGGAAATGGGAGAGGGTAGGACAGGAATAGAAAGGGGAAATAGAGAGTAGTCCAGTTTGGCTGGAGCTTAAAGTACATATGGGGAGTAGTACAAAATTAGCCTCCAATGGTAGGTTAGACCCAAATTATGGAAGGCTTCAAATGCTGGAATCATCAGTTAATGCAATGTGGGAAATGAATGAGGAGTCATGAGAGGTGTTTAAGTAGAGGAGTGACATGTGCTGTCATTAGTACAGGGAACTTCCATATGAGGAAACTCCCTCCACTAATACAGGTCAGCTCCTTCTCTACAACCTATAGCCTTAGAGAATTCTCTGGGGCACTAAAAGGTTAAATGACTTGCTTAGGGTCACAGAGACAGTTTGGGTTAGAGACAGGGTTTGAACCTAGGTCTTCCTGACTGATGATAGCTTTCTATCCAACTATGACCTTCTGCCTCAACATGGTCTTAGACAGAAATATTAGATTATTTTGGCATCAATGTAAAGAATGGATTGCAGAGAAGATACCCTGGAAGTAGGGAGATCAATTAAGAGTATAGAACAATAGTAATAGTTGCCACTGGTATTGTTAGGAGGCATCTAGGTGGTACAATGGATAGAACACTGATCCAGGAGTTAGGAAGACCTGAGTTGAAATCCTTCCCTCAGACCTTTAGTAACTTTGTGACCCTAAATAAGTCATTTAACTTCTGTCTGCCTCAGTTTCCTCAACTGCAAAATAGAAATAATAACAGCACCTACTTCCCAGGGTTGTTGTGAGGATCAAATGAGATAATATCTTAATACTTTAACATAGTACCTGGCACATAATAGGTACTTAACAAATCCTTCCTTCCTGCCTCCCTCCCTTTCTTCCTTCCTCTCTCCCTCCCTCCTTTCCTCCTCCCTCCCTCCCTCTCTCCCTTCCTTCCTTCCTCTCTCCCTCCCTCCTTTTCTCCTTCCTTCCTTCCCTCCTTCCTTCCTTCCTTCCTTCTTTCCTTCCTTCCTTCCTTCCTTCCTTCCTTCCTTCCTTCCTTCCTTCCTTCCTTCCTTCCTTCCTTCCTTCCTTCCTTTCCTCCTTCCTTCCTTTCCTCCTTCCTTTTCTTCTTCCTTTCTAGGATGGCAGGGATTTGAGAGAGGATAGATTTGTCAGCTGGATATGAGGGGTGAGAGAGAAGTAAGATGACTGAAGTCATGAGCCTGAGTAATGGGAAAACAATGGTGCTCCCAAAAGAAACAGAAAAATTAGGGGGAAGAGTAAGTTTTCAGGAGATGTATCCTATTTTGGACAGTTTGAGTCCAAGATGTAGAGTTCAAGATGCTGGTGGGACTCCACATAGTTTTGTAGGGTTCAGATGACATATTTGTGAGAAACACTATGTAGATTTCAAAGTGCTTTATGAATGCCAGTTATCAGCATCATAAGACAAGCACAGAAGTTCAGGAGGTAGTGGGAAATTTAGGACCAGGACCCAGGAAAGAGGGTAGGAATGGAGATATAGATCTGGAAGTCATTGGAGTTTGGGATTAGGTGAGATCCTGAAGGGAGAGAGTAGAGAGAAGAGAAAGGTCTGAGAACAGAACCTTGGAGAATACCCACATTTAATGAAGAGAGAGTTGATGAGCTGATAAAATTGTCAGGAGAGAGGTCCTGTCAAGTCATGGAAACCAAAGGAGAAAAGCACATCAAGAGGAAAAGGAAGAGGAAGTTAAAAAAATGAAAAGAGGAGAAGGAGATTGAGTGCTTTTTGTAGACATGGGATGTGAAATATTACATATAATTTCGGGCTTCTTGGATAAATTGATTGGTTTTAACTGAATTCCCATCCCCCTTTTTATTCTTTTTTAAAATAACTCTCTGAGAGGAGAGCACAGCCAACAAAAGGACCATGCCCATTAATCACATATAATACCCGCCTCTCTACTGATACATCAGGAAATATAGGTGATGAAAAACATATATAAAAACAAACTTTTTTTTTTAAAGAAGGAGGCTAGGTTAAATACTTCAGAGAGTTCATAGAAGAAGGGGATAGAGCCAGGTTTGATGGGGACACCATTGGATTTAGTACCAAGGAAGTCATTAATTACCTTGAACTGCAAACTTTCTTCCATCAGTGAAGATGGAGGCTGCACCCCAAGTTTGAGGAGGCAGGGAGTATGGGATCAGGAAACTGAGGAAGCCAGCTAGCTTACCACTTCTAGGAATCTGGCAGAGAAGGGAAGGAGGGATATAGCACAATAGCCTGAGGAAGTGGTAGGGTCAAGGGTAAGCTTCAGTGACTGGAGATTTGTGTTTGTTTATAGGTTTTTGTTTTGTATTTGATTTTAGAATAAGGAAAACCTGAGAATATTTGTAGATTGAGGGGAAGGAGTCATAGTGAAAGATACTGAATGTGTGTGTGTGTGTGTGTATCCTATATCAGATTACTAGCCATTTGGGGAGGGGGGAAGGACGAGAGAAAATTTAGAACTCAAAATCTTATGGGCGTAAATGTTGAAAACTAAAAAAAAAATAAATATATTTATTAAAAAATAAATTAAGATACTGAAGTAAGAGAAAAAGAGAAAGGATGATTAATGGAGCACAGACTCAAAGCAAACAGGAGATGCAATCTAAGGTACAGGGGAGGAAATTTAGTTTTTTTCTTTCTTTCAAGAAGGAAAGCCACCTTATCCTCTGAGATGAGGAAAGCAGAAGAGGATGGGTGAGGGCATTGATTCAGAGGAGGGAAAGATGGGAATTGAGGTGGTCCATGTAAGATAGCCTCAATTTTCTCATTAAAGTGGCTAGCAAAGACACTGTTCAGAGTGAGGAAAATGGAGTAAAACAGGAGTCTGAGATGAGAAGTTTGGAATGACTGCTGTGGAGAGTATGACTTTATAAACCATGAATAAAAGGATTGCCATGCAGGGGTGAGGGACTAACTGAGAGAAGAGATTCAAACTCCTAATGGACCTGTCAGCATGATTTAGTGACTTCCTCCAACAGTACTTAGTTGGAGCCACATGGGACTGAAGGTTAGCAGTATATAGAAATTGCAGAATAGGAAGAAGACAAATTACTCAAGGAAAGAGGACAGGGAATTATTGAAGTGGTTCTGAGTCAAGGCTCTGAGAGGCCAGAACAGGATTGATGGGGAGAACAGGGAGGAACAGAGGGATTATGACAGTGAAGAATAGGTTTGGAAGCAGTAAAGGCTAGAGGGAAGTGGGAAGGACAGGGCAGGTCAATGAAGGAACTTCAGAGTTTAATATCCCTTCAGTGACAAGGGGGACAAGAAAGAAAGTGTGGCTGGTTCAGTACAAGCCTCTCATCAGTCCTGGTGGGACAATTCAACTTGCAGGTGTATATGGGTAGTTCATTTCCTCAGAGGGGAAGGGCTATGGGATTTGTTGGGATCATGTCCCTCTTTTCCTATTAAGAATCCTTTAGACCTCGTTCACATACAGTGAACTGAATATGAACCTGGGTAAAATCCCATCTTCCCCTCACCAAAATGGCTAGAGAATTTTATCATGAGAGGGAGACTCAGAGGGAGTATACTTTAACCTGTGCCTGCCTAAAACATAAATTCCCCTCTACAGTACCTGATGAGTGGTCATCCAGTATCTATCTGAACACCTTCAGTAATGGAAAACTTATCCATTAATTAGTTTTCCTCTTCTTAAATCTGTAGCTGAGTCCCTGAAAATTAGCTTATCTTGGGACCACGTGGTCCCTTACTCCTGAAGACCTAATAGAATACAACCTAGGGTCCAAAGAGCCCTTTGAGGGCTCACAGGATCCAAGAATGATCTGGAGGGCTTACCCAAGAAGGTCATCCTTTCTTTTTTTGACTTGTTATACTTCCATGTAGAGTTTACTCTGGGAAACCTCCGAATATAGCTTAGGTATAGCTTGTGTCTAGTTTTCCCAAATGTGGCTGGGGGTCCCCAAGAATGAGCATTCAAGGCAATAAACATATATTAGGTAGGAAAATCCTTATTTTACTCCACAAAAAGCCAAACCACCAAAGGATTCACAGGAATCTATTAACAACACCCACAAAACATTAGTAGAGTACTCTTATTGATTGTAGGGTAGCCTCATTGATCAATATTGATTTTCTTTTTTTTTCAATAACTTTTAATTATGCCATCTAGGGGCGGCCAGATAGCACAGCGAGTAAGAGCACCGGCTCCAGTGTCAGGACGACCTGGAGATAGAATCCAGGGCTCAGACACTCAGCACCACACCCAGAAATAACTGGCCGTGTAACCTTGAGCAAGTTACTTAACCCCGATTGCTTAAAAAAAAAATTATGCCATCTAAAAACTCCAGTCTTATTCTCCTCTATTTATTCTTGGTTCAGTCTGGCTGCTTGTAGCAGCAAGCACCCCAAGCGTCCTCAGGGTTTGCTGCCAACACAGGTTCTTGGATCTGCTTTGTTAAAGGAAAGCAACTCAAAATGAGTTAACAAGCTTACTTTAATCAGTCAGATATGTATCATTCACCTAGTTCAGGGGAAAAAGGTCAGCACCCCGAACTTCAAAGTATACAGACAGAATTATCAAGTCAAAGAAACAGATCAAGTAGACAGATTTCCAAACTGTCCAACCATTACATCCATACCCAATCGACATCTGGGTTTCAGCATCTGGGTTTTTCAAAGCCGGGGGACTCTGGACAACGGCTTCCCAGAATCCTTATCAAATCACAGAACACTTCTCAAAGTGAGCCCCAAAACAAAGCCTCACATCAGGGCTTATATAGCCTTCTCCTGGCTCAGAGAATGTAACAACCTTTTGGACCCACTGGCCAATCAAAAAGTATCTACTGAAAAACAAGCCTCCCACCCCAGGCTCCAGGTGCACTTTAGCCTAGGGGCAGGGAGGATCTTTAAAATTTACATTCCCATTACACTGCTTTCCCCATCTTTGTTCTTTTTAGTGCCATTTCTGTGTCTTCTATCAGCACCTCAGGGACTGTGATGTTAGGAGTACAAGTATGGACTACCTCAATGGAGAAAACAGTTTGTTGACATGGTTTTTAGTAAATTGTTTCCATTTTTCTTCCATTTGTAGTCTTCTTTCCATTCTCCAACGTCCTTGGGATGGCTTTGCTTAGGTGGATATCTTGCCAAGATTTCTTTAAACTGAATTTGCTCAGCATCAGTTCATATGAGTCCATACTCAAATGCTTGAATGGACTCCTGATATCTCATCTACTCAGATATTTTCACAATGCAGATCTCTAACTACCCATGGCTGCCCATGCCCTTGACTCTTTTCTAGGCCCTCCCACAAGTTCACCACAGTGAGGCTGCCCACTGTTCTAGGAGTCTTCCTGGCTTTTTCCTGATATTGTGAGAATACCAATGCCATTCACTTTTATCCCTCACATAACTTTTTTTTCCATACATACATTACCCTGATGATATACTTCACTTCTGTTTTCTTTGAAGTTCTTTGTTATATATTGAAGCCTTTTCACACCCATTATGTCCTCTTCATTTTTTTTTTTATTGTCCTCTTCAAGACACTCATTTTCAGGTCCATGTGTGGCACACTCTGACATTCTCTGCCAAGGGAAGCTGAGGCTGGTGGATTGTTTCAGCTTGGGAGTTTTGAGCTGCAGTAGCACAAAAGTCAATTAGATGTGCGCATGAAATCTGGCACCAATATAGAGTGAGCACCCAGGAGAGAGTGACCACTAGGCTGGTAAGCTGCCAATCTGCCTAAGGAGGGGCAAACCAGAAATAGAGTGAGTCAAAGCTTCCTTGCCCATCAGAAGTGGGACTGGACCTGTGAGTGACAGCTGCACTTTCAGTCTGGATGAGATAGGGAGACAGTCTCAAAACAAATGAACTAATTTTCAGTTATAAGGAGTGTTATGTTTTTATGTCTCTCAGCCATGTATCATCACCCCTGTTATCAAAATCAGGTCCACTGACTCCAAGTCCGGGTTCCTTTCCACAACACCGTGCTCTATTCTTGGTGTGATCCTGGGCAGGTCATTTAACACCCGAGGCCTCTCCTCCTTCTGTAAAATTAGGGCATTGTACTGATGTACAAGGTGCCTTTTGGGTGTAGATCCTGTGAACCCTGCCCAACTTTTGCACTAGAAGGTTGGGAAGATTCAGTCTCCTCAGCCATCTCAGATTTATCACAACTGAGGCTATGAAAGAAATTTATTGGAGTAATGAATTCTGTGCATGTCCTATCTACTGTATAAAGAAATCCAAGGAATCGATGTTGGAAAGGACTTCAGAGGACATCTCCAATGTGCACCTAAACAACAATGCTCTCCATGGCATTGCCTCTGAGAGGGTCACTTGAGTTCAGGACTTGGTGCCAAGGTGTCTTGGCTCCATCCGTCTCATCTGCATTTGCCATTTCAGCCTTATCTGGCTGGTCAGGCTGAGGGAGCTCTTAATTGGTCACGGAGTTGGGGGTGGGGTGGGAGAGGAAGATGGTACCCCCCTCCTCCCCTTCAGGGATCATCTGATGGGGAAGTGTTGAATCCAAGGGTGGAGCCTGAGCTGGGAGGGGTGGGGTGTGGAGAGGCGGAGGGTGGGGCGTGAGTGAGGGAGTGGGAATGAGCCGAGATCCAAACCACCCCTTCACGGTCTCCTGCACCTGCAGTCCAGCCCTCCACGTTCCCCATCCAACTAAGGAAGTGATGAGGAGGCATAGGGGTAGAGGAAAGAATATTGAAAAAGAGAGAGGGAACCTGGTTCTAATTCTCACTCTGCCACTAACTTGCTGAGTGACCTTTGGCAAGTCTTCCCCATGTCCGTTCCACGGATTTCTGCAAAATGAGGCGTTTTTCCCCCCAAAAGGACCCCTTAGAGATAATCTCTTAAGGGACCTTCCAGCTCTGTCAGTCTATGAATTAGTCTGGATCCAACCTCCCTGCTAAGGCGTCCCCAGCTCCGTGTCCCTTCCTCCACATTCGCCACCCACACTGGGCAGGCAGCACCCAGGCAGGGCCGGCTGATCCGTCTAGGACCGCTTCTCTCCGCCCCCTGGGCCCGAGGCCAAAGCTAAGAGTCAAGTGGGCGCGCCGCCGGGGGAGGGGAGCACGGGAGGGATCCGGTGTCTTGGGCTGCAAGCTGGTATTGCAGCTGGCGGCGAGGCGAGGCACTGGCCGGGATATTAATAACCCGGGGCTGCAGCTTTCCATGAGACCCTCCCAGTCATGGCCAGCGCGGAGGAGCCCCGGGAGGGCGGCCCCTGCGGGGAAGGAGCCGGAGCCGCTGGGCTGGAGAGGTAGGACAGGTCCGTGGGGGGTGGGGGTCCGCCGTGCCCGTCCAGCCCCGCCCGACTTTGGGGAGAGATCGGCGGGATTGAGACTGGGGCTAGGGAAGGGGCCTTCCTCAACCTGCTGGCTTCTTCCAAACTTCTTCCAGTTCCCTCGCCCCTTCTTCACATGCGCCCTCTCCCACCGCCGCCCCATACCACCCCACAACACCCCAGGATCCTCTCTCAATCCGTTAAGTGTCAGGCCCCGCCCAGAACGTGGGGATGGGCAGAGCTGGGCGGCATGGCTCCCCAGCGCGTTGTTTCGGGGTGGGGGCCGAGAAATCCAGAAAACTCAACTCGGGACCAGCCCAGCCTAGCCCAGGCGTCTCTGTGTGCGGGTGTGTATTCAGAAAATTTATTTCGCTTGTGCTATTTTGGGGGGAGCCCTTCCCCAAAAAGGGAGTCAAACCTCTCCAATAGGCATGAATCATCAAATACAGCGAATGCAGGAATGCCAAATATCCAGTCTCATATTGTCTTCAAGGGTCTTTCCCATCCCCCCCCACTCTTCCACAAAAAAAAAAAAAAAAAAAAACAGGAGTGACCCCAGAACCCTGAGTTATTGAGTTTTAAAAATTCTGTTCTCCTGCACCTGGCCTCTTGGTCCTAGGCCAGTGTTGAAAGACTGGGTGTGGGGGAATCACACAGATTGTTGCTTCTTCACACAGCTTGTTGCTTTTTGGGCCCCAAGGATCTTTGGGAAATCATGGAAGAGAAAGTGTAGTCTCTACC
The DNA here is from genome assembly GCF_028583685.1 of Petaurus breviceps papuanus. Lineage (NCBI taxonomy): Eukaryota > Metazoa > Chordata > Mammalia > Diprotodontia > Petauridae > Petaurus > Petaurus breviceps. The sequence goes on along the minus strand of NW_027187338.1, from coordinate 9,898,637 downwards.
TGTGGAAAGGAAGCTTCAGAGAGAAGGTTTTAACTGCTCCCTTCCCCTCACTCTTGTGAGCCAGCCAAAGCCCCAGGAGGGCATGGCCCTGAGAGGTGAGGATTGAGTGGAGTGGGTGGCCCCACATTCCCATGGATTGAAAGATGAAATTGCCAACACAGAGACACCACACACATACATACCTGCATACAATCTTCCCCCATACCCCTCACCAAGATACACAGTGACCAGCACACACATAATGTGTGCTGAAGGTAGAAAATCCCCTAAGGACTCTAGGTAGGGAAGAGGGAGATTTCCCAAGACCCAAATGAATCCTGAGGTCATAGCCCTTAGAGTTACAGCTAAATTCTTCCCCACCTCCCAGAAGCCTCCCATAATCCTGCCCCTCCTCCAATGCTGGACCTGCTTCTTTAGGGAGAGCTGCTGTGTAAAAAGCTTTTCTGGACCCTCAGATTATACAAGAAGCCAAGTCCTTAAAGGATTCATCCATCTTTCAGACACCCCTGCCAAATGACAGGAGATTGAATTGAAGAATTGGAAGCTAAAACAGTCATCTCTCAATAAGCCTTGGGCACATGTACATTCCAAATAGCAGATAATCCACAAGCCTTTCATGAGCTAGATGGAATGAATCAGTACGGTTTAGTAGAGGGCTAGTTTGTGAGCCAAGAAGCCCAGCCTCTGACACATTTTTTTTTTTTTGCTTTTTGGAGTTAAGTGACTTGCCCAAGGTCACACAGCTAGTTTTGAGTTGTCTGAGGCCGTATTTGAACTCAGGTTCTCCTGACTCCAGGGATGGTGCTCTATTCACTGTGCCACCTAGCCACCCCCCCTCTGATACATTTTGGCTGTGTGACCCTGGGTGAGTCCCTTAACTTCTCAGAGCTCTAGCCTAGACAACTGGCTAAGACTCTAAAATACAGTCAGTGAAGGTGCTGTTCCTTCTACCAGTAACATCAGAGGGCCTTTCCTTACTTTTCCAATATCTTGTTGCTGAGCCATTTCAGTCCTGTTGAACTCTTCATGACCCTATTTGATATTTTCTTAGCAAAGATACCGAAGTTGTTGGATATTTCCTTCTCCAGCTCCTTTTACAGATGAGGAAACTGAAGCAAACAGGGTAAAGTGACTTTCCCAGTGTCACACAGCTAGTAAGTGTCTGAGGCTAGATTTGAACTCAGGAAGAAGAATCTTCCTGAATCCAGTTTCAGCACTCTATCCACTGTGCCACCATTTCCCCACTCAATCCAGCATTTATCAAGTGCACACTCTGCAAAGTACTTTGCCTTGAGGTGGGAAATGGAACACTAAAGTCAGTTTTAATGATCTCACAGCTGAGCAGGGAAGTTGGGGCTGGGGAAATGAATAAGGAGAGCCAGCTCGATATAAAGATGTAACTCAGTGAGCCTACAAAATGGATCATTGAGATTCATCTCTGTTAGAAGGCACAAATATTTGAAAAAGGGATAAGGGTTTGGTTTTTTCTTCTAAGATTTGCTCCTTCCTAAACTACTTCAAGAGTAAACAAGGCAATTCCAAAATGTATTCTGTGTCCAGACAACTTTTTCTAAAGTTCACGTGATGCATTTGGTATACCGGGATACAGGAATATAATATATTGGATATATATAGAGAATATATAATATACTGGAACAATAGAAGAGAACCAGCAGACCTGGGTTCCGGCTCAGACTCTATTTACCAGTTGTATGACTAACCAAATCCTTTCTCTTTCCTTGGTTTCTTCATCTATAAAATGAAGGGGTTGGTTCCTTCCAGTTCTAAGTTTCTGGGAGGTTTCTGGCTCTTCTGCACGGATCTAGCTGAAAAACCCACTGGGGCCTCCACTTCAAGGCTTCTTCAGGGGCTGACAAAGGGCAGAGAAAGGGATGCATGGGAGTCCCATGGAAGGATTTAGGTTACAATAGTAAGAAACAAGAAAGGCCTTTACAGGGAATTTGGAGTGTAAACAGTGAGGGCTTTCATCCTGGGCACAGATCTTAAGCTTGAATTCATCTTTCTAGGACAGAAGTGTTAAGGCATAGTGGGGAGTGTAGTGATTTTGGAGTTAGAAGATCTGAACCTAAATCCCAGTTATTCCACTTACTGTGTGCCCTCAAGCAAATCATTCTCCCTCTCTAAGCCTCAGTTTCCTAATCTGGAAAACTAGGGCATTGGATCAAGTTCCATGGGGTTCATAACATTCTATGAAATATGTTGCTGTGTGGGCATGACCATTTAGACTTGTTAGATTCATGACCATTTAATTAATTTAGATCTTAAAGAGTCTTCAGAAAGAAAACAGGTTCATCTTGGATCTCCTTGTCACCTCTTTCTGGTCAGTGTGGCCAGTTCATACTGGCTATCTGGCTATCACTGTTTCCCTGGTGGTGGTTTTACTTTCAGGAAACCACCAAGTCACTTTAGGAAGTAAAGGGGAAGGAAGAACGGAGGGGGGGGGAGAGGGAGAGAGAGAGAGAGAGGGAGAGGGA
>NW_027187338.1:9854820-9896042 GCF_028583685.1 Petaurus breviceps papuanus | reverse complement strand
GAGAGAGAGAGAGAGAGAGAGAGAGAGAGAGAGAGAGAATGTATGTGTGTGCACATGTGTGTAAAAGCCACTAGAGGACCAGGGGTCAGAGTACTATGACCAAAGTCTCAGAAACTACTCTCATATACACAGTCCCATCTTCACTATGGCTCTCCACAGACCTCAGAATTTTCTTTTGCAGGGATTCAGGGGCAGAGGACAATGTTTCACTCCAAGAGAAGAAATCTGAATTCCTGCAAGGGGAAGAGGTCCTGAACCCAGAGATGACTCTGTCCCTACAGGGGGACATCAACCTAGAGGACATTCTCTACCTTGGGGGCACAGATGATACTGATGATATACTCTATGTAGAAGAGGCATTGAACTCAGAAGAGGAAGCTGACCCGGAGGAGCTGCTCTATGTAAGAGAGACAGTCACCCCAGAGGAGACACTCAACCTAGAGTCACTGAACCAAGAGGAGATGGTCACACCAGAGGAGACACTGAGTGTAAAGGACACATTTGACACGGAGACACTGAACCTCGAGGAGACAATTCCTCCAGAGGAGACATTGCGTGTGAAGGACACATTCGACCCAGAAACACTGAACCTTGAGGAGACAATTCCTCCAGAGGAGACACTGTGTGTGACAGAGAGAGCTGACACAGAGGAGACACCAAATGCAGAGGAGACAAATGACCAAGGGGGGAAAGCCAGCTCTGAGGAGAGCCCTGCTTCCAAGGAGAGCCTCAGGGTGGAGGACAGCCTGAGTCCAGAGGAGCTGGAGCTGCTGGAAGGCCGCTTCCAGCAATGCATCGAAGCTGTAGCCCAGCTGGAGGAGGAGCGGGACCGCCTTATTCACGAGCTCGTGCTGCTTCGAGAGCCGGTTCTACAGGAGGTCCAGAAGGTCCACCAGGACATCCTAGTTGCCTACAAGCTACATGCACAAGGGGAGCTGGAATGTGACGGGCTAAGGGAGGAGATCCGGGTGGTGAAGCAAAAGCTGTTCAAAGTGACAAAGGAATGCGTAGCCTACCAGTACCAGCTGGAGTGCCGGCAGCAAGAGGTCGCCCAGTTTGCCGCCTGCCAGGACGAGCTCACCGCTCGAGTTGCCCGGCTATCTGAGGAGCTGGCCCAACTCAAAGACACGTGTGAGAAACAGAAAGTGCACTTTCGGCAGCAGCTAGAAGCCCCGCGGGATCAGGGGGATAGCCATTTTCTACAGGAGAGCCGGAGGCTCTCTGCTGAGTTTGAGAGTTTCATGGCGGAAAGCCGCCAAGGCCTGGAAGAAGAATATGAACCCCAACTGATGAGACTCCTGGAGAGGAAGGATGCTGGGGCAAAGGCATTACAGAAAACCCAGGCAGAAATTCAAGCGATGAAGGAAGCCTTGAGACCACTACAGGCAGAGGCCAGACAGCTCAGCTTGCAAAACAGGAACCTGGAAGACCAGCTCTTGCTTGTGAGACAGAAACGGGATGAGGAGGTGCAACAGTACAGGGTAGGCCCTCCAGGAATAAAGGAAACACAGGCTGTTTAACTTGGAGAACTGAAATTGGAAGGGGATTTATATGCTTTTAAGGTCATGGAGGAGGGAGCATCTGTTTTCCACATATGTGGAAAAGAGCTAGGGTTATTAAAACAGCAGGAGTGAATGAGGTTAGATATCAGGAAAAAAAAATTATATATATTCCTGTTGGGATGGTTAAATGCTCTATTGTATCCCTAGCAGAAGTTTTGTAATTTCCTTACCTGGAAATCCTGATGTGGTTAGAAAACTAACAAAAATGATTCAGATGAAATTGGATCTTGACGCAGCAGGAGATAGGATGATATAGGACACTAGGGGCCTGGTGGAATCTGAGTAGTAGGATTAAAAAACACCTAGAGGTCCCTTCTAGTCTTGTGTCTATAAAGCGCCTTCTACCATGTGCTAATTCAGTCAATCAGCAAGCATTTATTAAGTGCTTATTACATGCAAGGAACCTTGGAGATATTTTTTAAAAAACAGTCCCTGCCCTCAAGAAACCTACATTTTAATGGGGGGGAAACAACATGTGTAAAAATTGGTACATACAAGACACATGCACAATAGAAAATAAAGGAGAAGGCTCAGCTAGTAGCTTAGGGGACCAAGAAGGGCCTGCTGCAGAAAGTGGCAATTGAGTTGAGTCTTGAAGGAAGCCTGGAATTCTAAGGAGAGGAGGAAGGGTATTACAGGCATAGAAGATAGCCAGTGAAAAGGCATGGAGATAAGAAATGAAGTAAGTACCCTCTGCAATGATCAGCAAGTGTGCCAGTATGGCTGGATGATAGAATACATGGAGAAAAGTAAAGGATAAGATGACTGGAAAGCTAAGAGGGGGCCAAGTTGTGAAGAGCTTGAAATGCCAAAGGGCAGTATATTTGATCCTGGAAATAATAAGGAGCCACCAGAACATATAGAGTTGGGGGTGGAGTGGGAGTAGTACAGATATGATGTGGTCAGAGGCTCAGACCGACTGACCGACCGTCAGACCTACACTTTAGGAAAATCACTTTGGCAGCTGAATGGAGAATAGATAGGAGTGGGGAGAGACATAAGGCAGAAAGACCAGTTAGAAGATTATTGTCATAGTCCAGGGGAGAGATGATGAAGGCTTGAACTAGGGTGGTGACTGTGTGAATGGAGTGAAATGAAAGTACAAGAAATGTTGTAAAGGTAGAAACAACTGGATTTTGTCGTTGACTAGATATATGGCATGAAAATGAGGCATTGAGGATGACAGCAAGGTTTTGAACCTGGAATACTGGAAGAATGGTGGTGCCCTCACCAGTAACAGGGAAGTTCCAAAAGGGATTTTTTTTAGGGGGGAGGATAATGAGTTCTGCTTTAAACATGTTGAGTTTGAGTTATCTATGGGATATCCAGGTCAAAATGCCCAATAAGCAGTTGGTGATATGGGATTGAAGTTTGGGAGAGAGGCTGGGGTTGGATATATAGATACAGGAATCATTAGCCCAGAGATGGGAGCTGATGAGGTTGCCAAGTGAGATAGTACAGAACAGGCATTCTTAACGTTTTTTGGTGCCATGGACACTTATGTTGGTCTAGTGAAGCCTATGGTCCTCCTCTCAGAGTATCTTTAAGTAACTGAAAGATGTATTACATTTCAGTTAGAGATTAGTGAAAACAAGGATGTATTTTTTTTCTATCCAAGTTCACATACCCTCTGAAAACTATCCAGGGGCATCTTGGGGGTCTGTGGACCCCAGATTAAGAACCCCTACTATAGAGAAAAATGGGGTACCCACAGTTAGTAGGCATGACAGGGATGAAGGTCCAGTGAAGGAGACTGAGAAGAAATGGTCAACACAGGTAGGAGAAATAAAAGAGAGCAGTGTCAGAAAAACCTAGAGTACCCAAGAGGAAAAAAATGATTAACAGTGTCAAATGCTGTAGAAAGATCAAGAATGACTACAGGGGGTGGTTAGGTGTTGCAGTGAATAGAGCACCTGCCCTGGAGTCAGGAGAGCCTGAGTTCAAATCCAGCCTCAGACACTTAACACTTACTAGCCAAGTGACCTTAGGCAAGTCACTTAACCCCAATTGCCCTGCCTCCCCCCCTCCAAAAAAAGGAAAAAAAAAGAATGACTACAAAAAGTTCATTAGATTTGGCAATTAAGAGATCATTGGCTGTGAAAAAGCAGTTTTTTGAATGAGATCTCAGTTGAATGAGATCATTCGGGTGGCAGAGTATTTAAAAAAAACAGTGCAATGAGAGGAAGTGGAAATACAGAATGTAGATACGTTCTCAAAGCATTTAGCTGAGAAAGGAAGGGAGATAAAGGGAAATAGCTAGCAGGGATGGTTGGATCAAGTGAGTTATATGTTTGTTTTCTTTTTAAGAAGGGGGAGATGTGAGTGTTTGTGGGCAACAGGGAAGGAATCAGTAGATATGAGAGATTGACAATTAAAGAGACAATGGGGGTAATAGTGAGAGCTACTGACTGGAGAATATGAGAGGGGATGGGACAAGAATGCATGCAGAGGAGTCTGCCTTGGAAGGGGAAGGACCACCTCAACATCAGATACTGGAATTAAGGAGGAGATTATGAGTAAAGATATCAGAAAGAAAGTGAAATGAGAAAAGGAGAACTTGGCAAATGGCTTCCATTTTTTTTTCAGTGAAGTATGAGGTGAGATTCTTGTATGAGGAGTTGGGGAGATAGGAGGTCATGGGAGGATTAAGAAGTGAAGATATTTGGAGTAGTCACTATAGTGAATGGGACAGAGAATCAATTAGGGAGAAATTGAAGGACTGCTTTGTTGCAATGAACCCAGTAGAGATTAGATAACATAAATGTATAAAGGGCCCAATCACCTTCTTTTTCTACTGAACTTCAATTACCAGCAACATAAGATTAGGAATAAAAGAGGCAGAGGGTAGGAGTAATCCAGGTTTGGCAAGGCATGATCAGTAATACGATAAAGAGGCTCGAGATCTGTGAGCAGAAGGTAATAAAAAACATTTACATAATGCTTTAAGGTTTGCAAAGCACTTCACAAGTATTTTCATTTTATCCTCACAATCCAGGAAGGTTGGTGCTTTTATTATTTCCATCTTATAGATGAGAGAATTGAGGCAGATGAAGTTAAGTGACTTTCCCAGGGTCACATAGCTAATAAGTGTCTGAGGATGAATCTGAACAGAGACCCCCCAGACTCCAGGTCCAACACTATCCATTACTGCCCCTAGCTGCTTCTATGGCGGTGTAGAATTGAATTGGACAGAGATGTATAGAGGTGATAGCCTGGGACAGTACTGAGGGGTAGGGGGTTTGGAGGTCATAATGAAGACCAAAAGAAGGGGTAGGATCACAGTAGCAGAGGAAAGTTGGAATGGTAAAATGATAAAATTTCATGACAAAAGTTCATAAACATGAAAGTGAACATTTGTGAGTGATAGCAGATTCAAAGGTATAACCATCCCCATGGGTAGCTGAAAGTGGCATGGAAGAATAGGTCATAGAAATTGAGTAGAATAAGGACCTGGAAACTTCAGAGTATTCAAGTAAACATCAGTATATATAGGGGCAAGGTTGAGAGAAGCACTAAACCAAGTGAGGAAGGAGGGAAAATGGCCTAAGATTTGGTAATTGCCAATGGGCTCTGCATTGGCTGATATATTTGGAAAGTGTGACCCTCAAAAGAGAAGAATTGATTAGTGAAAGTGGTAGGTAGAGAGAGTCTGAAAGTGGTATTGGAGAACAGAGAGTATTCCAATTCCCTTTACCATCAGCAATGAATTGTAGAGCATTAAAAAGTAGTCAGTGAGTGGGAAGGGTGGCCAGGTCTCAATGAATGCCAGAAAATGGAAGGAGAGAGAGGGAAAAGTTTAAATTGGAAACCAAGTTTAAATTATGGAGCAGGTGTATAACAGGGCACAGTAGAAGGATCTGGAGTGGGACACTGAGGTAGATGGGAACAAGGGAACAGATAGAGTTGGGGGTTTATTTTTAAAAATTTTTTAAAATATGACTTCTTTTTCCTGTTTCATTTTTCAAATGCTTTATTCACTTCTGATTTACATCATTCATTTTGGCCAGATTTTGAGTTACAAATGTTCTCCCCATTTTCCTCCTACCTACCGACCCAAAATAGCAGTCCCACAGGATATCCCCTCCTCCAATCTGCTCTCTCCCATATCTTCTCCCATACCCCCTTCGACTTTTCAGTAGGGCATGGTGGATCTCTATGCCCCACTGCCTGTATATCTTATTTCCCAATTACATGTAAAATAGTATTAATAATAGTGTGTGTGTATATATACATATATATTTAAACATTTGATTTTAAAACTTTGAATTCCAGTTTCATTCCCTTCCTCCCTTGTCACCCACCCTTACTGGAAAGATAAGCAGTTCAGTATAGGTTGTACATGTGTAGCTAATGCAAAACATTAACATAGTAGATATATTGTAAAAGACTGACTATATTTCCCTCACTCCTATCTCACCTCCCACTTGTTCTGTTCTATACTTTGATCCCATCCCTTTTCAAAAGTGGGTGCTTCCAACTTCCCTCCCCTCCAGCCTGCCCTCCCTTCCATCATCCCCTTCTCCCCTACTCTCCTGTAGGGTGAGATACCCTATTTAGTGTGTATTTCATTCTCTCCCCGAGCTAAATTCAATGAGAATAAGGTTGACCCATTCCATTTTGCCTTCCTATTCTTCCCCTCCATTGTAACCATTTTCCCTTGCCTCTTCTATATGAGATCGTTTACCCCATTCTGTATCTCCCCATCTCCTCTCATTATATTCCTCTCTCACATCTCAATTTCACCTTTTAAGTATCATCCCTTCCTGTTAAATTGGTCCTGTGCCCTCTATATCTATGTATACCTGTAACCATATATACACACATTCACATATGTATTCATATGCCCATATACCCTCATATATAGACATATATATATATATATTTCTATTCCCTTCAACTACTGAGAAAAGTTTCATAAGTTACAATTATTGTTTTTCCATGTAGGAATGTTGGAATGTTAATAGTTCAACTTTGATAATTTCCTTATGATTTCTTTTCCCTGTTTACCTTCTCATACTTCTCTTGTTTCTTGCATATGAATGTCAAATTTTCTGTTCAACTCTGTTTTTTTCAGCAAGAATGCTTGAAAGTCCTCTATTCCACTGAATGACCATATTTTCCCCTGAAACATGATACTCAGTTTTGCTGGGTAGGTGATTTTTGGCTTTAATCCCAGCTCCTTTGACCTCTGGAATATCATATTCCAAGCCCTTCGATCCCTCAGTGTAGGAGCTGCCAGATCCTGGGTTATCCTGATTGTGTTTCCACAATATTCAAATTGTTTCTTCCTGGCTGCTTGTAATATTCTCTCCTTGATCTGGGAATTTCAGAACCTGGCTATAATATTCCTAGGAGTTTTCTTTTTGGGATCTTTTACAGGAGGTGATCGGTAGATTCTTTCAACCTCTATTTTGCCCTCTGGTTCTAAAACATCAGGGTAGTTTTCCTTGAGAATTTCTTGGTGTATGATTTCTAGGTTCTTTCTTTGATCATGGCTGTCAGGTAGTCCAATAATTTTTAAATTATCTCTCCTGGATCTATTTTCCAGGTCAGTGGTTTTTCCCATGAGATATTTCACATTGCCTTCTATTCTTTCATTTGTTTGGATCTGTTTAATAGAATCTTGATTTCTCATAAAGTCATTAGCTTCCATTTGCTCCAATCTAATTCTGAAGGAATGATTCTCCTCGGTGAGCTTTTGAGATTTTTTTTCCCATCTGGCAAATTTGGCTTTTAAGGCATTCTTTTTATTGCCTTTTTAAGCTTCTTTTGCCATTTGAGTTAACCTGTTTTTTTAAGGTGTTATTTTCCTCAGTCAGGCTATTGATTCTCATTTTGTAATTTTCTTGCATTGTTCTCATTTCTCTTCCCAATTTTTCCTCCACTTCTCTTATCTGCTTCTTAAGGTCCTCTATGGCCTGTAACCAGCTCCTATTTTCCTTTGAAGCTTTTGGTGCAGGAGTTCTGACCTCACTGTCTTCCTCCTGTTCCATGCTTTGATCCTTTTTGTCCCCCAAATAGAAGTCTAATGTTGGATTCTTCTGTTTGCTTTGCTTCCTTTGCCTGGTAATGTTGCCACTCAATTTCTTGACTTTTGGGCTTTTCAAAGTAGGACTCTGCTACCAGACAGGGGAGCTTCGTACCAAACGCTGGGGTTTTCTCAGCTGCTGGAGGTTTTAGTTGGTTGCCCTCTCTGAAGCCTCCACATGCTCTGGTAAGCTGGTCACACACCCCAGGACCCCCACCCTAGACAGCAATCCAGATCCAAGCAGGTTAAAGCAAGAACGATTACCCCTCAGACTGATCGCTTGGTCTCCCTACACTCTGCAGGCCTCAATGTGGAGGCAGCTTCGCTGCAGCCCTCAGCGGCTCCTCACCCTGGGGGCAAAAGCTGAGACACTCCCAACTACTGGGTCCCAAAGTCCACACTGCCCTGACCACTCACTTTGTCCTTAGCATCTATGTGTTGATAATTCTGGACTGCCACAGCTGCTGGTGATCTGGAGTCCCTCCAGCTGGAGGCTGGTCAGGCCTGCCCTGGAGCTAAAACCTCAGAGTGGGGCTGGGCTTGGCTCCCAGAGAGCTGCACTGGCCTATTCCTGCCAGCCTGCCAGGCTGTCCTCAGTGGAAAGCTAGCTTCTCTGTGTCATTTTGTGGGTTCTGTAGCTCCAAAGTTTGTTCAGAGTCCCCTTTTACATGGATCGAGGTGGTGAGAACAGGAGTCACACGGAGGTCCTGTTTCTACACTGCCATCTTGACTCCGCCCCCCTGGGAGTTTATTTTTTAATAGCTGTGAGTTCAGTATCATCAGAGAATGGGAAGATTATAAGGGGGCAGGAATATGTTAACCAATGAAGAATTATACCAGGCATTATATTAATGGAAGACAATCATTAGGGTAATTAATTCCAGGACTGAGTACTTCTAGCCAAGCCATCTCAGGTCTCGTTTCCAGTTGACCCTTGGAAAAATTCAAGCTACCCAGTTTTTGGAAGGCTATTCAGAGCCAGCGCCTTTTTCTCTCCCTACTGGAGGGAGAGCTACATTACAGAAAATGCTAAAAAGGGATCAGTATAGGTGTGTGATATGGTTGACAGTCTTCCAGTGAACTGTAGTGCTGACAACACTATCTACGTGATTCCCAGGTGATGTCTGCTAACTCTCTTACTGGCACCTGATATTTCAAGGCTATTACTCCTCCCAGTTGTAAACTGTGCCTGCCTTTTCTACCAACTCCCCCTATTTTATATGCTATCACCATCCTCCCAGTCATGGGATCTTTGTCACTCTAGATTCCTCCTTCTCTTTTACCATCTATCCCTTTTCCAGTAAATTGCCAACTCTCTGTGTTTTTTTTTTTTTTTTTTGCTTTTTGGAGGGGGGAAGGTAGGGCAGTTGGGGTTAAGTGACTTTGCCCAAGGTCACACGGCTAGTAAGTGTTTCTAAGGCCGGATTTGAACTCAGGTCCTCCGGACTCCAGGGCCAGTGCTCTATTCACTATGCCAGCTAGCTGCCCTGTAACTCTCTCTGTTTCTACCTCCACATTTTCTCTCTCTCCCATCTTCTCTGCTCCCATAGCCACCTCTATTATTTCAAAAAACTTTTTTTTCAATTCTGAATTCTCTTCCTTCCTCTTGCCCCTCTCCCACTCACTGAGAGGGCAAGGAATACTATACTCATTATATATATGAAGTCATGCAAAACATATCGCCACATTAGCCATGTTGCAAAAGGTGGGGAAAAGGGCAAGAAAAAATGCTTCAATTTGCACTCAGAGTTCATCACTTCTCTCTCTGGAGGCAGATAGTAGTTTTCACCATGAGTCCTTAGGAATTATCATGGATCATTGTATTGGTCAGAGAAGGTAGGTCATTCAGAGTCAATTATGGTTACAATTTTTGCTGTTACTGTGTTGATTATTCTCCTGGTTCTGCTCACTTCAGTTTGCAACAGGTCATTTCTTACAATACAGCAGTATTATCATTGCAATCTATATGGTATATCCACAACTCGTTCATCCATCCCCCAATTGATGGGCATCCCCTCAGGTTCTAACTCTCCATATTACCCCTTGCTTGGCATATTGTAGTAGCTTCCAAACTGGTTTGGTCTCCAATTGTCAAAGCATCTATAACAGTTGCCAAAATAATCTTCCTACAAGTATGATTACAGCATCACCTTGCTCAAAATACCCTGACTTCCTGTAATTACAGGGTAAAATTTAAACACCCTATTCTTACATTCAAGGCCCTCCACCATTGGATCCCAGCCGTATTTCACTACCCTTTTTGTAATCTATACTCCAGGCAGTGCACTACTTGGCTGGCCCCCATCTCATCTTGCCCTTTCCTACCTCTGACCATTTACATGATTTCCATCCCACCACCACGCCCAATCCCCAAACTTGAAATGGTTCCCTCCATTCCAACCTATCAAAACTTCAAGGTCCAGCTTATGCATGCCTTGACTCATTCTTCATCAATAAGCTTTTATTGAATAATCTCATCTATATTTAATGCCCTACATTAGACACTGAGGATTACAAAGGTGTGCCACTATTTTTATGCCCCCTTCCTTGGTCTTCCCAGTTAAAAGAGATCCTTCTCTCCATGAATCACTGATCACTATTTGACTTTTCCTGTGCATTTGATTGTGTCTTAATTTGTACAACGTTGAGTTATTTGTGTAGGTCTTCAACACCTTCCTATAAAGTCTCTGAAGGTTGTATTTTATCATTATCTCCAAGGTCTTGCATAAAGTAGGCACTTAGAACTTGTTGAATTGAATCATTTCATCAATAAGCGTTTATCAGTTAGTCTAGTCTGTTTATGGCTCAGTGCTAGACCCTGAGGAGAAAAAAGTGTAAAAACAGCCTCTAAAGTTTGGTGAGACAGAATACCTACAAGGTGCCACATGAATAGTTCATAACAAGAATTTCAGAGACTGAAATAACATGGCAGGCCTAGGCAGTTGGGAAGTCTCTGTAGAAGAAACAGTGTATTTTAACTAGTCATTGCAGGACATGAATCAGACAAGGTTTGGGGGAGTAGTAAATATAAGCAACAACATGAATACACATGGCACGTTCCAGAACAATGAATCAGTCTGGCTAGCTCAGAATAATTTGTGTAGAGGAGCACTAGAAAATAAAGGTCAGAGAGACAGGTAGGGGCTCAAACAGTGGAGAACCTTCAGTGACAGACTAGTTTGGGCAATATTAAGCCACAGAAGGCTTTTAAAACAGGTGGTGGTTTTAGTGTGATAAATCTGGCAGCAATATCCAGGATAAATGGGAAGTGGGCCTCATTCTACTGGCTCAACTCTTCCTCACAATAAAAACTCCTTGTACTCTGAGGGCTCAGCATTTTGTCAGTGATAACAAGTTTCCTTCATCTGCACAATTGCTTTTGAAAGATATTCAAGTACACAGACTAAGGCACAGGAAGAATCAGTACTCCATCAACTATTTAGACTAAATGCTCCCTGATAGTTGAGTCATTGTGCATGGTTAGCACCAAGAATAATAAGATACTGAATTATAGCTTCTGGGATTCAGGCAAAATTCCTCTTCCCCTCAACAAATGTATATTTGTAAAAAATAGCCTACTGTGTGTACTCTGCTGGAAAAGATAGAAAAATGAGACTTGGTTCCTGCCCTTAAAGGGCTTATGTAGAAGGAGTAATGGGATTTTGCTCTTCATCTATATGGCAGGTACTTAAAAAAATAGGTAGATTAACAATACAAATATTAATGAAATTATGAAATATACTAAATACTTAAACAAGGTGTGAAGTGTTGAAATCAGCAGTTATCTCTTCCAGCTGGTGAGATGTAAGGGAATACTTCATGGAAGAGGGGAACATTTTTGCTGGGTAGGCTATCAATAAGCAAAGAAGCAGGTATACCAGGTGTAGGACACAGCATGGGCAAATGCTCAGAGGTAGAAAAGCACGGGGTGGGGAGAGAAATAAAATGCTTTACCGCTATGGACTCATTGCTGTATCACAGGTGCAAAATCAAGGATGACTCAGACAGCAAATATTTTTGGCCCTCCTAAGAGATGTACCAAAGCTAGATTCCTGTCCCATTAGTCAGAGTACATAAAGAACAGGAAAAAGTCCAAGATAAATCTAGTCCAACCTCTTCACTTTTCAGAGGAAACTAAAGCCCAGAAAATGGAAGCGACTAAGGCTTCAGTCTGAGGAATGTGAAGTCACTTCTAATTGCCACTCTCTCTAGCCTGTGTCTGTGATCTGGACCAAAAACTAGACTGGTGAATGGCCAACAAACACCTTACTCAATTCCTGTAAGAAATCTGGTCAAGGTCTTAGTGTTGTTTTATAGTAGCCTCTTATTACCATCAACTTAATTTAATTCTTGGACAAATTCCCATAAATCTCTGGCTCATTAGAATATAGATATTGCAAATGAGATTCAATTTCAGATGTCTCTAAAGGTCATCATCACTACCATAGCCAAGTATTAGCATCTGATGGTTGATGATCCTATAGTAGACAGTAGACAGACACACTATCTCTGTCATTTATGGGCCTAAATTTTAAGAGTTGAAGCCAACCTGTAAAAACAAAAATCATGGAATCTTAGAATTGGAAAGGATCAAAAGGGGCATCTAGTTGACTACCATTCTCATATGGCTTATCACCAAGCAACAAAAACTCTCTTGCTGACTAGTCTTTAACTGCCATTTGAGATTTGGGTACCAGCCTTGGCTTTGTCACTACTAGCTAGCCTAGTAACCTCAGGCAAGTACCCTCCCTGTTCTGGGCCTGCTTCTTTATCTACAAAATGAAGGAACTGGACCAGATGATTTCTTAAAGGGTCCTTCTGTCCCTAACATTAGAAAAAAAAATTCCCCCAATTACACATAAAAACAATTTTTAACTTTTTAAATGGTGAGTTCCAAATTCTTTCCCACCCTTCCTGAGATGGTAAACATTCTGATATAGTTATACATGTACAATCATGTAAAACATTTCCACATTAGTCATTTTGTAGAATAAAACTCAAATCAAAAGAAAACCAAGAAAAAGTGAAAAATAGTACGCTTTGGTCTGCATTCAGACACCATCAGTCCTTTCTCTGTATGTGGATAGCATTTTTCAATCATGAGTCCTTTGGGATGGTCTTGGATCACTGTATCGCTGAGAATAGATAAGTTATTTACTATCGATCACCATACAATATTTCTGTTACTGTGTACAATGATCCGGTTTTTCTAACTTCACTCTTCATCAGTTCATTGTCTTTCTAGGATTTTCTGAAATCATCCTCTTAGTCTATCTGTCATTTCTTATAGCACAATAGTATTCCATTACAATCATATACCACACTTTGTCTAGCCATTCCCCAATTGATAAGCATCTCCCCCAATTTCCAATTCTTTGCTACCACAGAAAGAGCTGCTATATTTTTGTACTGCCTTCCTGATTCACCAGGACCTTAACTGTATAATTAAAGATTATATTAGATCTAATGATCTTAATCATCCTTGCTCTGGAATTAAAAGAAAAATAGCTTCCAAAGATCTGGTCTATCGATTGTCTTGACACTGAACAATTTTTCAGACCCTCTAAGACTTAGTTGCTGCCTCCCTTGCAGATGGAAGTCTGTGGAACACACAGTAGAGAAGTCAAGACTGAAATTCATCCCTAGTCAGGCTCCATAAGGAAACTGGGAAATTGTGAAAAAGCCCTCTCTGCTGCCCTCTTGAAGGCTCATGAGAAATTCTCTTGGCTTTTTCTTACAGGAGCAGATGGAAGAAATGGAAGACAGACAGAGGCAATTGAAAAGCAGGGTACAACTCCAGCAGCAGAAGAACAAAGAGATGGAGGAGCTAAGGATCAGCCTCACTGAAGAGCTCTCTATTTATAAGTCAGTTTTTACTGCTACTCAGAATTTGTCTATACATGCTGGCTGAGGTGGGAGAGGGAGGTAGCTCAAGGGGATGTTTGTGAAGAATTACGTCTTTTTAGGGGAATGATTTTTAAAATTCGTCACCTGCCCTCAGATGAAAAATGGCTTTGTGTTTTCAAAGGGCTAAGCTACCTAAGAAGCCAGAACAGCTCGAAGTCCCCACTCCCCCAGGAAGTGGAATGGAGACACAGTCTCAAGGTGATCTCTCTGGTGAGAGAGCAGTGCTTGCATCCTGAGTGCTAACCAATTTAACCATACCAGTCAGTGTTGGTTTGGATCTTTACATCCAAGACATAGGCTTTCTAGATGTACAACTCAAGCCACTCACAGCTGTGAGAAATGAGGTCACAGTCCAAGATGCCCCTCTTTCTTTTTTTTTTTTTTAAAGCAATCGGGGTTAAGTAACTTGCCCAAGGTTACACAGCCAGTTATTTCTGGGTGTGGTGTGAGTATCTGAGCCCGGATTTGATACAGGTCATCCCAACACTGGAGCCAGTGCTCTTACTCACTGAGCCACCTGGCCGCCCCTAAGCAATTGGGGTTAAGTAACTTGCTCAAGTTTACCCGGCCAGGTGTTTCTGGGTGGGTGCTAAGTGTCTGAGCCCGAGATTCGATCTCCAGGTCTTCTCAACACTGGAGCCGGTGCTCTTACTCACTGTGGTACCTGGCTGCCCCTGATGCCCCTCTTCTAACATGACTCAGGTTATTTCTATTTGGTATAAGACCTCTCACAACTAATTACTTTAGCTGGACAATGAAAGGCATAAGAAGTCTCCAGGCTTTGTCACTCTAAATAGTTTTCATCAGGCATACTGCTCCAGGGAAGCTAATAGACGAATTTTTTCCACGTCCATTAATTATACAACTTATAGTGGCAGTGAGACAGAAAGAAGTTTTGCCCTCTAAGGTGGCCAAGGAAAGGGTCATATGAATTAGTGTGACTGTGATAGTCATAAAAATATCACATCAGGTCAATATCATTCACAGGCCAAAGAACACAATATTTAATATCTGAGCCAGTCAAGGCACTAAGCTACCCATTCCTTTCCCAATTAGTGGCAAAGTTCAAAAGACTGGGTTTTATATATGAGGATCCCAGATTTTGGTTAAAGTGGGAAGACTGTTCATACTTTTCATCACAGCTTAGGACTCAGTAAACATGATATCCTGGTGAGAGAAATATTCCATAGCTGGCAGAAGTGGAATACTTTGCCTGTCAAGCCATACAGAACTACTGGTCAATGTTCCACTTTGATATATAGCTCCAAAGTCCATGACTAGTCATTTTACAGTGACCTAACCATAATTATCTGGTTAATAAATCAGTCATCACTTGTGTCTTAAAAGAAAAAAATATTGTCTGGGGCTCCTTACCACTCTGATCCTAGTTATTTCAGTCATTATTCTTGACAACTGTTCAGGGCAGTGGGTGGGTTACATATTTCATTTCAGACAGAGAAACTGAGGCACAGAAGTCCCTTAACCAGTTCTGTGATTGAAACAAGCATCAGTACTATCCAATTTACTTTCTAGTTTAGCTGGCATACAATTTCAAAACTAACTTTTGAGGCTTTTCCTGACCCAAACTTGTATACAAGTATATATGTTGTTTTTGGAACAAACCAATTGTATATCTCCCATCAATAAAGAGAGTGATCTAATGGACTAATTTATACCAGAGGTAATTAATGACATTTTATTATCTGCAATTGTATCTGCATTTCAAGAACATAAATAAGAAGGTATGTTAATCCTAAAGGAATTAATTGCTAATGGTGAAACTTCAGATATCCTGGCAACTGGATGGGGGAGATTAATTTTGTTCAAAGTCTTTTGCTAGACACTAGAGGCCAATTTACAAGTAATAAAGAATGTTTTTTCATGGAAACAGCATCTAACCTAACCTTGACTTTAACACATAGAGCACTAACATCTTCACAGATTCTGGTGTAGTTGGGTAGAACAAATCCAAGCCAATTTTGTCAGTCTAGAAACTCTAAGGGTGGAAACCCCCTGTACTAATGTAGGTTGGTAATTTCGGTCTTAAGAGAGTTACTTAGTAGTATTTCACTGTATTTCAGTTTGTACAATGTATAATCTAAACCTGCCTTTCTTTCAACTTTACAGGAGCTGTTTAGAAATCTATGGCCGACTCTGTAACCCAGAAACAAAAGACAAAACTTCTTAGTGAAGAAACACTGAAGCCTCACTGGACGTTTTTTCTTTGCAATATAAAAGGGAATGAGGGACCTGGTAAAATGTTTCCTCCTGTGAAAGGCGTAAGCACTGGCTTATCAGTTTTAAAGAGATTTGCTGCCCTCCCCAACCAGAAGCAGAAAACCAGGCAACCCTCAGCTTGTAGGGCATAGAGCTTACTGCACTGAAGAATGGAAGCACCTGCTGCCCCCTAGCAGACTCACGTGCACGCTATGAAAAGGACACACCAACAGTGACCAATGTATGCCTTGCAGTGTTCTGAAGCAGAAATTGTTGCCTTACGTTGATTCAAAGCTCTAAGCCTTTGTAAGGCAGAGCAAATGTCAACAAGGTAGCCCATTTTAATTAAGTGGAGTTTTAAAGTTTGATTTATCTGTGCCACAAGTGTCTGACTTTAAATAGAAGTTTTTCTTAAAGTTAAGCATTTGTAAGGGTGCTGTGGGCTCCAGTAGCTTGTTTCCTTATTCCTATCAATAGTGTCCATTACACAGCACACATATCATCCTTGAAAACAAGGGACCAAACGCAATTTTCAGACCAAAATGGTTTAAGATCATTTGGACTTTCACAGAGTTTCAGCCTCATGAAGATTGCTGTGGTACAAGGCAATGATGCACTTGGCTACTAAAAGAGGTGACCAAGTACCTAGAATACTATCTGGTATTATTAGGTCTTGAAGTGTAAAATCTTCACAACCTATTATTACTAACCTATTAAGTACAAGTCCCATTGGGGAAAAATCCAACACATTACAAGAAGGGTCAACCTCTCTTTTTCCAAATTTAAAATTTCTCACTGAACTCTCTCTACAGCAGTCTCTAATAAATCTTGAAGACCCATGTATTTATTTAGAGAAGGATGAGCAATAAACTTCAAAACAAAAAGATGGCAACATTCTATCAGAATAACACAGTCCCTTACTGATACTTTGTCTGATGTCTCCTCATTTACATCTATGAAAAGCTAAGTTTTTCTGAAACTTGACACTAGCTTTACTTTTGTTTTGTTATCTGTCAGGTTCCAGTACTTGATGAATTCTGGGTATAAAATAAAAACCCACAGCAGTTTTTATGTAGAAAAACAATTTATTCCATCATAAGCACTTACAGTTAGTCATGGACAGTTAACAGGCTGCTGGTTGGAGAAGTTACCCCATTGTCCAAAGGACATCATATAAAACGAGTGGTCAAGGACTAATTTCATTTGTGTGGGGTTTGTTGGGAAAAATTTTTTTTTTAAAGAAAGGATAAAGGAAGAAAAGAAGCCATTCAGAATTTTAAAGCTCTTGGCAGCCACCAATTGCTCTGTTTCCAGATTACTGGGTAGTCTACCAGTAGTATATCTGTCAGGTAAAAACATACACCTTCTTTATAACCTGGTGGTCCCAAGTTAAAAAAAAAATTCACAGAAAGGAAAGAAATAATATGAAAACATAGCTCAAGAAATATACTAGAGAGCAAAACTATATAAGGTGAACAAAGATATTCTGCCAGGTACAGCTACAACATTTCACATGGCTGTTTGTCCCCCACCAGATGAGAAGTGAAAGGAGGGAGTAAACAGTTACTAGGGAAGAAAAAAATTAAATAAAACAACAAAAATTTAATAAGAAATTTTGACTGGTTACAGAGGAAACCAGCAGGGGGTAGGCCAGTCTACAGCAGGGATGATCTGTACCCTAGAAGGTTAGCCATGACAGTTTTAGTCTTTGAATCTCTATAAAAAGGGAAACAGTTCAGAAGTATTACAATGCTAATACCTCAGTGGCTCAGACTCCTCACTTGGATGTAAATCCTACCCCACTCTAATTTTACTTAAATTAGCCTGAAAAACTTGCATTTATAGCAAAGGAGGAAAAATAAAACACTCATGGTCCACTTCTTGCGGCTAAACCAGATTTCAGAGTTGGATTTGCTCATAAAAAGTTCTTGGAAAAAATTTAAATACGGGTCTGTGGCTCTGCTGAGTCAAGCTCCCTTCCCCCCCCCCCCCCCATAGTTAATAGTCAGAAATCATTCACTCTCTGGGTTAACAGGTACCTATAGAAGAATGTCTGGACAAAAAAAGTCTGTCTCAAAACCAGTGTTATCAATCTCAGGTTGGGAAGAAAGGGGAGTCTAAAAATCAGCACCAGTGCAGACATGTCTAGGACCCCTGTCCCTCTGGATCCACGCTTCCTTCAGGGTCTTCATCATTGTATATGTTTTCAGCCTGCCCCAAACAATAAAAAAAATTAAGAGTACAGAGGGAATACAGAATTTTTCTATAAGACAAGCTTCCCACCAAAACATATCAGGTTATTTTTATAAATGCTTCACCAGTTTCTTCCAGATAACAATACCTTTCCAACCTATTTATTTTTACAGGTACTACTCCAAACCCAAATTTATAAACCAGGTACATCAGGAAGAACTCGTGTGCATCCCAGAAGGGCACACTCTGGGGCTCCTTTATGTTGAAAGCTCCTCCATTTCATGTTATTATTAAATTTAATTAGCCTTCAATTTTTAAGGGACACACTGACTAGATAAAGCAAAGCATAATTCCTTAGTAACCAACCACTTAAATCTAGGGTCATAATCTACACAATGAAAAGGACTAAAGCTCTACTCAGGAGTTTTTATTTCACTATTAAATGATGTTTCAATACATTCAATAAGACCCTGAAACTTAGTGTGTTTAATATAACAATGTTTTCCAAGGTTTTTCAGCAATACTTTCATTGGTCTTTGAAGAATGATCTGGATTAAGACATTAAAAGCTCTGGCCAAAACCACAAAGTTTGTCAGTGGAAAAGCCTGGAGAACAAATCCCAATCTTCTAGCTTTCTATCCCTAGCTACTAGACAGGTGAGGGACAAAAGGTTTTAGAAAGACAAACATACTTTAGCTCACTTACTTTCCCTCTCCCCACTTCCCATCCAAGAGAACGAAAAAACACTCACCATCTGCCAGACTTGCATGATATTGTCTTCTGATACAGAACAAATAACCCAAGGTTCATTGGGGTTCCAGGAAAAATCTGATATCTTGGCAGTGTGACCACCATGAATAAACTGAGAGAAGGAAAATGAGATATTAAAAGCCAACAGAACCCAATTATTGGCTAGTTCAGAATACTTTGACTAGAGAAACCTACCAGTAATTCTGGCGGTCCATCTTCTGCATCTTCAGGTGACTGCTCTTCTCCAATTTTACTGCAGGAAGAAAACAAATTAAAACAAGCTTCACATCATACAGACATGTAAATGAAAATATATTTTCATAGCAAAAACTGAATAGTGATTTACCTCAAGTCCCAGACATTTAGCCTGCGGTCAGTGCCACTGGAAGCCAAGATTGTTTCATTGTGGGGAGACCACTGAACCTGAATTTAGGAAAGAAAGAAGTAGGAAAGGTAAGAATTAGAAGCTTGGTGGGGGAAAAAATCTCAAGTTTTCTAAACACTTTAATAGAAAAGTAATGGAGATTTTAAAATTAGGTCATAGAATTTTAGAGTTGGAAGGTACCTTAGGGGTCATCTAGTCTAACCTCCTCATTGTGCAGAGGGGAAAAATGAATCCCAGAGCAGTAAAGTGATTCATCCAAAGCCACACGAGCAGCTAATGTAATCTGATCCCTTTGTATTGGCAAAGCTAACAGGTACCTAGCATCTAGTTTGAAATTAACTAGATCAAGCCTCTGTTAAGAAACAAAAGGTATGAACCCGTTTCTAATGTAAAAGGAAGTTGCTGATGTAACAGGAAGGGGCAAAACAGGGAGGAGCTAATAGGTATATAAGGAGAAGCCCTAGCTGGAATTTCAGATCTTCTTGGAACCAGGTTTTGGATGCTGAAGAAGAGAGGCCCAGGCTGGAGAGAATGATTTTTATTTTGAGAACCTGAATGAAGTGATTCTTGGAACCAGCTGAAACTTTTTCTTTCTTTCTTTGCTTTTGGAAGGGGGAAGGCTGAACAATTGGGGTTAAGTGACTTGCCCAAGGTCACAGGGCTAGTTAAGTGTCTGAGGCCAGATTTAAACTCAAGTTCTCCTCACTCCAGGGCTGGTGCTCTATTCACTGCACCACTTGGCCACCCCCCAGTTAAAACTTCTGCTGAAGACTTCTGAGGGCCAGCTGGAGCTGCGGAGGAGCTGCCAGAGGAATCATGACTGTGGTGTTGGTACTTTGTCTGTTTGTGGCTTTGTTAAGCCTTGACTTCCCAGGAACAGAGACTGTGAAGGATTTAAGGTGGACTGGACACTGTTGAGCTTAAGTGTGGAAGAGGAACTGCATGGAGAGCTGGACAAGGGAACTGGGAGCTGTCTGCCTTTGAACCCAGGTGGCAGTTTGGTGAATCCAGGTAGGAGCTGGGACCATGGAAGGGAAACCATGAAAGCTCAAAGCCTGCTTCGAGTCAGGATGAAAAGACCTATCCATGAATATTGAGTAGTGATGACCCTGATGTGAGGTTTTGCTTTGGGACTCACTTTGGGAAGAGTTGTGTGATTTTGCCAGATGAGACTCTGGGCAGCTGTTGAACAGCTTTGAAAACCCAGATGTTGGTGCTTCCCTCTCTAGTAACTACTAACTAACTAGGTATGGATGTAAGGGTCAGACAGCTGGAAGCCCTGTCTGCTGAATTGTGTTATTTTCTGTTGAGTAGTAACTCGTGGAACTGTAATTTATTTGTGATTGTGATTAACTAAATGAATGTACTACCCAGGGGTGGAGCTTTGACTTTTGTCTTTTGTGTCCCTTAAGGAGGCTCCTTAAGGATGACTGAATATGATAGTACTTTGGTGAAAACTATGTAGCCATTTTAGTGATGTCATTGTGAATGCTGTATTTTGTTTTTCTGTGAATGTTTTGCTCTGATCTGTTATTGAATAAATAGTGTTCACCATACTATGTAATTAGAACCTTGAAAGCTGTTCACAGCAGCAGTCCTCTGGAAAGCTGCTGGTGTGTGGCTTTACAAAATGGGATGTGAACTCAGATCTTCTGATTCCAAAGACACGTTTTGTTTTTTTAGATAACACATTTGAGCTCCAACTCCCATACCTTTCCAGTCCTATAGCATACCACTCCCTTTGTTCTTTAACAAGTTTCTATCAAACACTAAAATCAAGGCCCTGTGCTACACGTTGGGGATACAAGAATGAAAGTGTTAAGATATATAAAAAAAGAGCTATAATAAAAAGAAGAAATCCAAATAAAGTGCTAGGAGAAACCTGAAAGAGACACCTCCTAGTTGAAGGAATCTAAGAAAGGCTTCACACAGAAGATGGCACTGGGGTTGAGCCTTGATGGGAAAAGTTTGGGCAGAGATTTGGGAAACAGTTTGGGGAAGGTAGCCAGTTTAAAACTAAAACTAAAATAAAGTTAAAGCAGAATTTCTCAAAGTATGGCTCATGGATCGCCAAAGAGGGTCCATGAGGTAAAAATTACATTCATAATAATATTAAGCTGTTCCCAATTAAGTCAGACATTTGCAAAAATACTTAAAACAATGCCATTCTCACTAATTTTTTAAAATATAAAGCATAAAACTGCATGAAGAATGTCCTGCAAAGTTAATTTTTATAATGTTACTTATGCTAGTATAACAAGGGCTTATTGTTGCTTTTAAATGAGTATTTTAAAATTTTCTGTTTAACTCCACCCCACCCCAAATGTGGTCAATTCAATAGACAAACTTATAAACTTTGGGGTCTTCAATAATTTCTAAGAGCATAAAGGGGTTTGAGAACCACAGAGTGAAAGCAACTTTAGATGAATGATGTATTCAATCAAATTCTAAAATTACAAGTAAACTACAGTAGTGCTTAAGACTGAACTAAGTCAGATTATTCCAACAACATTTAGTGAGAGAACTGGAAGAACAACAACTAAGAGCAAAATGGAATAGATCTGTGCTAGTGTTTTTAGATCCATTCTCATCTCTGAAGCAATACAATTTGGATTTTAATACCTCAGTACCTGTTGTGCTAAGAAGACAATTAAGATGAATTTGGAAGAGTGAATGAACCTAACCATGTAAACAACAAAAATTTAAAAATCAGTGCTGGTGGGAATAATTCTGAATGCATTTATACTAATTTTTTGAAATCTCCCAAAGAAGTCAAAAGATCCAAAGAAAAATCATGAATGATGTTATTAGAAGAAACAGCAATCTAGAAGAAATCATCATGGAACATATTAACACAAAATATCAAAATTTCCTATTTTTTTTTTAAAAAGGACAAAATGTAGAAATGTAGCCTTAAGATTCTCCTCCAACAAGGCATCTGCTATGCTTATGTTAATAAACATATAATATTCCTTGGGAGAGGCAATCACAGATACTTTTGTTCAACAATCCTGCAATTGTCAATATCAAGCAAGACATAAAAAAGGATGTCTGAGTATCAAAAGGTGTTAGGTACTGTCAGAGATGTTTATGTAAATTCCAAATGAAAGAAATTCTCTACAGATGGTTAGAGTCTTTTAAACGTTCCTTTTTGTAGATTAAATTGTGCTGATTATATCAAGCCCCAGAATATCACAGGCATCCTCAGTGAAATCTACAGCCACTTAAAGGAGATCAGTTCAACATTCCACACAGGAAAAGTGAATAATATACAGTCAAGTACATAGGCTTTTGGGGGTGGCCCATCAAATTAATCTAGCTATACACGAATATATAGACATATATATATAGAATACATAGACTATAGACAGTCACTGAAGATGAGCAGGGTCCAGAATTGTAAAAGTAGCAGAGTTTGAGGGCCTGGAATGCCTTTAGGAAAGTGAACAGTGCTATCAATTATCCCAAGATGCTCCTTGACATAAAGCTTTTTTATTTTTAATACCAATACTCTCCTGATGAAACTATGTATGGTATTAAATCATGAAATGCCATGTTATCCAAAGACTGAAATTATGGAAAACTCAAAGCACCAACAAAGCTTGTATTTGAAAAGGAAGCCAGTCAGTCACATAGTAAACTTAAGAGATGACAGGTGGACAACCTGAGCACTGGTACTAACAAAGAAGAAATGTTTTGATACCTCCTCTATCAGTGGATTAGTTACAGATAATTTATGCAAAGTATATCTATGGCATTATTAATCAGTAAATGGCTAAACAAACTGTGGTAGATGAATGTTATAAAACTTTACTCTGGTGTAAGAAACAATAGAGAAAAGTACATATCAACACAACTGAGGTAGAGTGAAGTAAGCTTAACCAAAACAACAATATACACAATGCCTACAACAATCTAAACAATAAAACCAAAAAGAAATCCAAAGTGAATGATGCAAAATTTAAAAAAACAAACAAAACTCCATAGAAAAAGGATGACAGGGGTGGGGCAGTCCACAATGCTGGTCACAACATATACTTTCAGACCTTCTGGATATACTGCTTGGTTTTGCTTACCTCCCCCCCAGCCTTTTTCCTCTTTTTCTTTAAAAGATGCCTTTAGATAACTCTCTGGGAGGGGGGAAGGAGAGGGTTACTGGGAGAAATTCCCATGATATAAAAAACAAGATTATAAAAAATAATGTTAGTTTACTTTTAAAAAGAACAAGGATGAGATGCCCTCTATGGTAAAGAGGTGAATAAGGACTGGTGGAAAAAGGACCCACCCAGTTAAGAACATGCATCCACAGAAGGATAAAGGCATTTTTACATTAAGGAACTCATCCCAAGTCTTGTGTTTTGATATATATAACTTTGTTTTATAAAAAACCACATACCTACTCTGTGTTCCGTTAGTCTTGCAACAGCCAAAACTATAGTTTATGGAGGATATTAAGGGATGGAATAGTTAGAAAAGTTTCATGAAGGAAGCAGGGCTTAATGTGGGCTTTGATGGAAGGGTAGGAAAGCAGAATGGCAAAACAAACAAAGCAAGTTCAATGGTTCAAAGAAGAGATGAGAATATCCACACCAGACATTATGGGCTAGGAAAATGATAATAAATACAAACTGGATAGGCATTATGGGACTAATTCACAAACGGGGATTAAAACAGAGCCAAAGGATCTTAAAATTTATATAGAAGGTAACAGTGAACTACTGCAAATTTCTGTTGTTCTTGTTTTTTGTATAGGGGAATGACATCAGAGGGAGCACATCATGGTAGTAAGAACACTGGTTTTAGAGTCAAAAGACTTGGTTTATTTATAGATCTATTACTACCTGTGTGCTTTGGGGTCAATCTCTTCATATCTCTGGGCTTCAGGTTTCCTCATCAATAAAATGAGAGGGTTGGTTTAGATTACCGCTAAAGTTCTGATTTCTAGCTCTAAATCTATGATCCTAATGCATGTTAAGGACGATTAGTCAGTGATATTTTGAATCAGAAGTGGACTTTATTTTCAAGTTCACAAAGTGCTTTATATACAGTATCTCAACAATTCTGTGAAAGGGTACTACAAGCATTATCCCAATTTTATTTTAGGTTTTGCAGGGTGGAAGGCAGGGCAATTGGGGTTAAGTGACTTGCCCAAGGTCACACAGCTAGTAAGTGTTAAGTGTCTGAGGACGGATTTGAACTCAGGTCCTCCTAATTCCAGGGCTGGTGCTCTATTCACTTCGACCCCCATTATCCCAATTTTAAAAATAAGGAAATGGAGGCTTAGACGAACTAAGTGACTGATCTGTGGTTACATGCTCATGTCCTATGTAAAAAAATCTGAATCCAGGTCTTCCTAGCTTCAAATCCAGCATTCTATTCACTATGCCAGGTTGCCTTTAAAGTCAATTGGGAAGAAGGCAGAGGCAGGCAGGAGAGGATGAGAAAAGAGGAAGTAGTATATTAGAAGATCATATGGCAGAAATCCAGATGTGAAGCAACATAAACAAAATTTATTATTTTTTTCAGTCCAGTGGGAGGATTTTTGTTTTGCTTATCTATATTTATTTGTTACTGACTAGCCTAGGACTACATAGCTTGAAGCAAGGGAAAAATAGGTCTTTTAACCTTGTAATCAGTACACTAAAGAGCTAGAAGTAAAGTAGTTTTAGATGCTCAGTGGAGATCATCAATTTGCACAAAGCACCAGTAGCTGAGCCATGAACTGAGAGAAAAAAAGTGTTGGAGAAGAGTAGAACAATGTCCAAACTTTACTTCAAACATAGCCTTAGGCTGACTGGCATGTATTAATAAATAGAAACTCCCAAAGGATATCCCAAGAAGACAAGTGAATATTCTAAACACATGCAATTACAAATGCCTGAGAACTGGCACAAAAATCCTTTTGCTGTTTCTCCATTTTCTTCTAGAGAGCTGTTTTTATTCATTTCTCCCTGGTCTCTGCTGTAACTGCTCTACAATGCTAGTTAGAAATATGGTCTCTCCAGTTTCTTTTCTCTTCAATAGTCTGGTCTAGATGTTTTAACTTCTTCAGAATAGGAACAGTGTCAGGCTAGAGACCACAGCTGGCTTGCTTCAAATGTTTCAAGCTCTGTCTACAAACATTAATAATTTATATTTATGTAGCCATTAATGTTTGTTCATTCAAATGGGTTTAAATTTCTAGCCATCACTTTACATCTTAATCCAACAGCTTTCTTCTCTGATCTTCTCTCTTGGGTAGACCCACAGGAAACAAAACAACACAACAACAAAGTTTTAAGCCAAAGCCCCACCCCTGGGGAAAAAGCCTTTCGAAAAAATTCCTTCCACTGCTCACAAACAACATCTTCAAAACAAAAAAAGCAGAACTGATTCCGATACAACTTCAAGCACATCCAAATCTGACCCAGCACCACTCCAAGAATCTGTTATTTCACTGGTATTAAGGAATAACTCATGACATGGACTGTGATCCTTTAAGAGGTTAGCAGTGTGTCTTAAGTGCCACTGTGGCTGAAAAATTCCTTATGCTGTGGCCAACTTGGTAAATTAGTTTCTCTGTACTTAATGAGGCTTGCTCACAGAAAACATAAATGAAGTGCATCCCTGGGCTGATGTTCAAAGGCTATTACCTGGGGAGAATATGCTGAGTTGACACTGCCTTTAAGCACATTAAGGTCACCTTCACATTACAATGAGGCAACAGCAAGGACTTAATATAGAAGAATTAGAACTTAGTTTTTTCAAAACAATTATCAGTGAAAACTAAAGTAAAGCTTTCCAGGAAAGCCCTCTGTAGGTTTATTTATGTGGGACAACAGAATCTGGCTCTTGTTCACAAGCAGAAAATTTCCCTTGGGAACACATTTTGTCGTGCAAAGTTAGAATTGGAAGCTCAGAACTACTTCTGTTACCTAAAATCCAGGGAACATCCCCAATAGTAAAGCAATCATTCTTACCTGGAATATTTCATCCTTATGTGACTCAAAGGAATGCAATTTCAGTTTCAGATTTCTAAGGTCCCACAATGCAACTGTCTAGATATAAGAAAAAAAAGCAAAGAAATAATTTCACAAAAAGGGGTAGACAAACATAAAACAACAACAACAAAAACCAAAAACTGCATTCCCTAAAAGAACTATCAGCCTATTCAACATAAAGAATTTTGGATGAATTCATCCTATGCATTTAGGTAAGAGAAATTAAAAACCAAACCCCTTACCTTATCAGCTGATCCTGTGGCAAGAATGAACTCACTATAAGGATTGAAAGAGAGACAATTTACTTCGGCAGTGTGGGCATCCACCGAGTGGCTTGGTTTGGAAGTATTATTTGACCGTGTGTCCCAGCTACAGCCAGGGAAGAAACAGAGCAAAATAGTAAGTTTAAGATTGCCTAAGTGTAAACTATCTGAATGAAAGAAAATAAAAGAAAAAAATCAAATTCTACATACATCATAAGCTTCTGATCATCAGCCACTGATCCAAAGAGAGATT
Organism: Petaurus breviceps papuanus; assembly: GCF_028583685.1. Taxonomy (NCBI): domain Eukaryota; kingdom Metazoa; phylum Chordata; class Mammalia; order Diprotodontia; family Petauridae; genus Petaurus; species Petaurus breviceps. Next base: position 9,869,504 of record NW_027187338.1, on the reverse strand, counting down.
CATGGAGCAGGTGCCAAGAAACATCTTCAACTACTGCTGTGTGTCCTGTGAATATTGTCTTTGCATCCACTACTTTACCTTCCTTTGGAACTGCACTGATGTCCCACAAGCAGATAGTCTTAAAAAGTAAAGCAAATTTTTAGATAGAAGAGTCCTCACCACCACCCACAATCCTTGTAAAAATCCAAATGACTAATCCCAGTGTCTCACTAAGAGAGGTTTCAGGGGATTGGGAAGATACTCACATGATCATCTGATGCACTGAGCAAGTGTCCACTGAGATTTGGGTTCCAAGAGAGCCCATAGCCCTCCTTTTGATGTCCACGGAGACGCAAGTCTGGGTTACACTCCCCAGAAGGGTCTGCAAAGGGACAAATTAGTCTTGTCACTTTAGCCTATGCTGGGTACTGAAAGGACCATGGCCAAGAAACTCACTATTTTTGGGGGGAAAGTTTCTCTTCCAATTCAAGATATTCATTTATTAAGTCTCACCCCCCCCCCATCTCCCAAGAACACCCTGAATAAACACACAACGCAAATGCAATAGAAATACCAAAGTCCTTTTCACTACAGAAAAGAAAATTCTTTTTTAAACTGAAGGGAAGAATCTCTAACCACATTCTGAACACAAGATGATAAATTATGCAAAGAATAATTAGCAATTAGTGTAGACTGAAAGGAGCAACATAATCCCATAGTGACTCATTATGTGGAGAATTTTCCTCTGGCACTAGGCATTTCTCCCCAGTTGAACACACAAGTGTGTCTATGTGGAAAAGAGAGTACCTGGTTTTGAAGGGTGCTTGGTGTAGTCAAAAACAAGAACATCACTGGATGGAGTCTTTGTTGCAATGATGCAAGGATTTTGGGGCATATAACGGGCCCTGTTCACTTCACCTTCGTGGTTAATCTTGATTTCAATTTCAATTTTCCCACTAACTGAGCCAAAGCCTCCAAATTCTGTAAATACAGGAAAAAACTACTGGGAGGACATCAAAGCAAGAAAAAGTATTACACATGTGCTAACCAAGGATACAGGCAAAGCTAGCTTCAAGGTGCCCAGTGTCATACCAGAAACAGTCATGAAAATCTGAGCAAATATTAAATGTTGAAAAACTAATCATTTAAAATCAAGAATAGTCTCAATTTTACCACAGAAAGAAGGGTCTTAAAGAAATCAGATGAAAATGTTTTTGAAAAGTTGTGAAACACCAGAGAAATGTCACATATTAGTACTATTATTCAGATATTAAGCCTAAAGGATGCTAAGCACATGAAAATAGCTATCAAAAAATGATTCTTTCCCCCGGTAACTCCCAATTACTGACAATTTCAATCTGATAGACTTTCATTCTGAACTTAAATTGTAAACTCATCAGCCCTAGTCCTTAATTTATTAACAATTGGAAAGCATTCTGAAACTACCATTTCTGATTGCCTCAGTGCCTTCATTCCCAGTCTTAGAATTTTTGTTTCAGGGATTTTGTACCTTAGGATAGTGACATTATTAGCTCTGTATTCTCAAACAGGAACGTAAAACATTAATATTATGTTTATATAAAAGTATTATAGATATATCAAGAGACAAGGTCATCTCAACACCGTAGACAGTCACAAACTAAACAGGCTACAGTGCTTCAAAAGGCAACTATCAATTGTAACTGTAAAGCTATGTAAGCAAAATGATAATGTTTAAGTACATAGTTAACTTTCACTCTTTGGAATGTCATAGCAGAGGCTATACTCGTTTACATGTATGGTTTGCTATGTGATTATCTCAGACACCCACTGATTATTATTTCTGTTTGAGAATTTTTTTTTTTTTTTTACAAAATACCACTTTCAAAATTAACATCTTTATTAAATCAGTTAAGAAATGTTCACATGGGGGCGGCCAGGTAGCACAGCAAGTAAGAGCACCGGCTCCAGTGTTGAGAAGACCTGGAGATCGAATCCCGGGCTCAGACACTTAGCACCCACCCAGAAACACCTGGCCGTGTAACCTTGAGCAAGTTACTTAACCCCAATTGCTTAGGGGCGGCAAGGTGGCTCAGCGAGTAAGAGTACTGGCTCCAGTGTTGGGACGACCTGGAGATCGAATCCCAGGTTCGGACACTCAGCACCACACCCAGAAATAACTGGCCGTGTAACCTTGAGCAAGTTACTTAACCCTGATTGCTTAAAAATTAAAAAAAAAAAAAATGTTCACGTGGAGGGTTTTAACAAAAACAAAACTTTTTAAAAGCATAATATGTATATTAGCAGCAAAATACTTTTGAGGTTTCCATTTTCAGCTATTTTTAAGATAGCATAAACAGTATATACATTAGCAGAGAATGTCAGAGTCCAGTCTTTATCCTAATTCTGTAATTTAGGTCTTCCAGTGCAAAATAATTTAGGACGCATGTGTTAATACTCCCTCCAACAAGTAAAAACAAAAAAATGCACAAGATAATCCTGGCACTACAAAGTCCTGAGACAGACTTTTTGGCTTAAGAATTCGCCATTACTTTAATCTTACCTCCTTCTTATGACATAAATCATGAGGGCTGCACATACATGTAAACTCACCCTTTTCTTACTCTCCCATAAAAAAGTATTAGCAGAGAACTGGATAACCTGGTATTTGGTTTCTGAGTGGGTTTAGGAAAATTCTGGTGACTATACAATATTGAACTAGTCCAATAAAAACCCTTTGATCTCCATATTGCTTTTCCATTTTTTTCCTATCTAGCGATAATGGTACATGTATATCACCTATGAAAGTGCCAAAAATATAGAGCATATACCTTAAATTTCTTATTTACATGGAAGAGTATGTACCTCATTTAAATACCCGTTTATCAGCACGTTACTACCAACTAGAAAAATGTTCCACTAAACTCAATGCCATCATAACTATTTAAAATTACTACTATTAAAATTGTGGGACCAATGTTTGCTCACGTAATTGTTTCTTCAGTGTTAATGGTCACTGACAGTCACAGATTAGGGCATCCTACTTTTAATGGTCTTCCACAGGAATAAAACTTAATTTTCCTTTGATAATAGCATATAATTTCTTCCCAATGACAAAAAGGAAGTCACAGTTATGCAATACTACATGTTTTTAACATAAGGAAGTAGAATGGCAACATTCACTTTCTTTTCTTAGTTTTTTTTTTTGAGGGCAATTGGGGTTAAGCCACTTGCCCAAGGTCACATGACTAATAAGTGTTAAGTGTCTGAGGCTGGATTTGAATTCGGGTCCTCCTGACTCCAGGGCCAGTGCTCTCTCTCTACTCACTGTGATACCTAGTCACATCACCTTCTTTCAAGTGTTAATATTACTAAAGAACTCTTACTACTCTTCAAAATACTAAAATCTATAAATATGATTTCAAAATTAATTTTCAGCTACATATTATACAAAAAGAGAACTTTCCATTTAATTCCCAAAATTTCCACTTTGACAATAGTAATAATTATAAGGGTTTAACCTATTTTTAAAATTATTTTTTTTACTATTTTATTTTTTACTATTATTTACTGCATAATGAATAAAGTGGGAAAATTACATCAAATTAAAAACTGAGAAATTCAAGAAAACTTTACATAGAAAAGAATAAGGTATAACTTTATATCAGCAGACTATTTTTCACCATCATCACAGGTAAGTTTCTATGTTAAGTAATATGATAACCTCCATTTTTCAAGGTAGACTGAATTAATTTTTATTAATATACACATCAGGTTACTGAAATGTGAATTCACATAGTTTTTCCCTCAAAGATGGTACTTGCAGATAGAAGATATAGATGATTACTTATCAGTGGAGAACCTCTCAGCCATGGCATGGGGCTGTCAGGCAGTGACAATAGCAGGAATCCAGGCCTGGCTCCCTGTGCACGCTGAGGGTGATGAAGGGGGGAAGGAGAAGGAAGAAGAGGTGGACCCCAGGAAAGCAACCTAGGAGGAGGGGACTAGCATAGCAGTCCCTGCCACTTCACCAATGTCAGATGCTGGGGCAGATGATTATGATAAGGAGCCAACTTGACATTTTTATATTGCTTTAAGGTTTGCAAAACACTTTACATTATCTCACTAGATCCTTATAAACTTACAAAGGAGCTATTAGAAGTGGTATTATTCACATTTTACAGAGGAGAAAACTGAGGCATACAACTTGTGATTTGTCCAGGGCCACAGAGCTAATCTGTGTCAGAGCAAGAATATCAACCCAGGTATTCCTGACTCCCAAGTCTAGCAAACTATCCACTATTCCAAACTCATTCTCTCACTGAGCACCTACTTCATTCAGAATGTTCTGCTAGGAGCCATGGTGATGCACTGCAGTGTACCTGTCCACAGTACTTACCCTGAGGAAGTTAGTTGGGGAAACAAAAACAAAAATCTAAGACACTGAAACAACAACAACAAAAAAACAGTTCATGACTATAACACTTTCATTTCAAAACCTTCAGTGCTAAAAACCTCTCAAATTCAAGACCATAAATACTGAGCAGCCTTCAGAAATTACAGGCTTCCCCCATGATACTTCTGGTTGTTTCTACAACTCTCAAAGGTCATGATATGAAGCAGAGGTTTCAAACTCACTTCTCAAAAACCGAACCAGATCAGCAAAACAAATAAAACTATGCTACAACACAGATAACAGCAATTCATGGTTTTCTTAGACAACATACTGCCACAGGCATCCTTTCTATTTCAGTTTGACACCACTGATGTAAAAGACAGAAAACAAAAGCAATTCTTATTTCCTTCTAAAGTCACGGATTAAAGGACCAGCCAAATCTTCATGTAGATAATACAAGGGTACAAACTCAAAAAGCTACCAAAATAGTAAGGGAGTAGGTCATTTTTATTGTAGTTATATCACTTCACCTTGGAAGAAAAGTCCTGGAGGGTATGCTATGATTTTCTGCATTATGGAGGACATCTGTAGAACACCAAGTTGAGGATGTTAATGTGTTAAAAAGAGAACTACAATTCCATAGGTAGCTAAGGAAAACTGACTACTGCTCAGTTAGAAACCTTTATTACTATTTTGATTCCAGTTTTCCCAAAGTCCTTTTAAGGGAGAAGACCTTTAGAACATCTTTAAAATAATTAGTATTAACACATTTTAAATTCCATTCAGTGTCAATTACAAAATCATTTTGTTTTCTTCAAAATTTAATATTAGTTTATTAACTATATAACTGATAAAATACTAGATGATCATCTTGAAACATGAAGCTAAAAAAGAAAACAGTTTACATCTTTATCTGGAGTGAAAATTTCCACCTACAAAAAAAAAATTTCCACCTAAGCTCAATAAATTATTTTCGGTTTATAACATTACTATGCCCTGGCAGTTGCTACTATGAACAAATGCATTCTGTTTAATGACAAAAGCAAAACTTTAGCCAGTTTTCACATTTTCACTGCTCTCACTACCAGTGTTTCTTTGCAAATGTTTTATACAACTGCCAGTTACCATTTACCTGAAATTAAATGAGGTCTAGCAGGCTCTAGGTGTCAACCTATTATTCTATCCCCCTATTAATCAACTGGAGGACCTTGGAGAAGTGCCAGAAGACTCCACTTGGTTGCTCTGGGAGATAAGAAGCTGCCCTCCTTAGAGCCATCCAAAAAGCTAGATTAATTATAAGGAAGCCTCAAACAGAACCACAAAGGTAGCTCCACTGCCAATATACAGCAGAAGAAAGCGAAAGATAGATAAGGACATGAGAAGCAGTTCCATCTCTTTTTAAACTTCATGCTTATTCTAAAAAATCTTTTTCTTGAAATTCGTCTAACCCAACACTTCTAATATTGTGGATCAAGACCCCATGAAGAATTTGGCAACAGTAAAAGATTTCTGAACCCACAACTCCTAAAAATTAATTAAAATTCAAACTTGTAATGAATCTGAGGTGTTTCTGATGGTGCTTGCCCGATTGCATCATTCAACTTCACTGAAGCCTTGGTTCTGAATACAAAACATGACCACTTTGCACTGCGAGTACCCCCAGGTCATGCAACATCGACCAACACTGGCAAACATGTAAAAGGGATTGTCACATGTGGAAAAAGCTTGACATTTAAAAAAACACTGGAAAAATAAAAAGTAGAACACTTAATATTTCTTTTTTTTTTTTTAAAAGGCAAGTGATTTCATCAATACCAATATTCCCTTCACCAAGACAGATTATAACTCCTCCATACTACTTCAATAATTCATTTTCTGTTGAAAATTTGTCCTCCCTTCTAAATTCCTTCTGCCTTTTGAGGGTACTACCAACCTTCTAGTCACCTAGTCACCCTCCATTCTCTCTCAATTCTACCTCTCCAATGTCTTCCATCCAAGCCCTCTTTCCCTCCATGACTGGTCTTCCCACCTCCAGTTTTTTCCATCTCTAATTCATCCTCCATGTAGATCCAAGAGACAGCAAAAAGCACAGTCCTTCTATGTCATTCCCCTACTTAAACTCCAGTGGCTCCCCAATGCCTCTGGGAAAAAAGATAAACTCCTTAGTTTGGCATTTAAACCCTTCACAATTTGGCTCCAGTCCACCTTCCCAGGCCTACTGCAAATTACTACGTTTCACACATTCTATGTCCCAGCCAAACCGGTCTTCTCATTGCTTCCTATACATAACACTTCACACCTCCCTTCTCTGGATCTCTTTTTACAGGCTGTTCTCCTTGACTGGAGTATTCTCGCCCTCCTGACTTTCCACTTCAGTCCTACTAGCTACTCTTAAGACCTAGTGAGCTCAAGTCACACATCCTACCTGAGCACTACCCTGATTGTTGCTAGTTTCCTTCCTGTCCCCTTGCCAAAATTACTTTAACATTCTGTATTAGTCTGTGTACATTTTCCCCAGATGAATATTACCTCCTTGACATCAGAGACTCTCTGATTTTGTCTTTGTATCACCCCATGATGCAGCACAGAACAGGTACTTAATAAATGCTCACCTAGTGAATGAATGTATACTTAGCTAATCTGGCCCTATTGCAGAGTCCTACCAAAACCATCAGGGCTTGTACTCTGATGGGCTAGCTTTTAAGAACTCAACCAACCTCTACACCATAAAGAGAAACTAGAATAAAATTCCAAAAGCCAGGAGGGGTAAAAGAGGAATATAAAGGTGAATAAATGAAAAGTAAAATAAACAACGGGAAATATAAAAACATTTAAGCTGTTTTAACACATGCAGAACTACAAAAATCAGATTTGTCAGAGTTCATCACCAAATTGCACACAGAACAATTTTCAGGCACGCCTGATAAACTTGTTTTGGCTAGTGGCCCATGATCAAGATACACATACAGACCTTGATCAGAGTTCCTTTTGCATCTAGCAGTACACTGCTAAACCAAAGAACTGAAAGTCGAACTGCACAATTTTGACAAAAGAATGCCTAGGGGCGGCCAGGTAGCACAGCGAGTAAGAGCACTGGCTCCAGTGTTGAGAAGACCTGGAGATCGAATCCCGGGCTCAGACAGTTAGCACCCACCCAGAAACACCTGGCCGTGTAACCTTGAGCAAGTTACTTAACCCCAATTGCTTAGGGGTGGCCAGGTGGCTCAGCGAGTAAGAGCACCGGCTCCAGTGTCGGGATGACCTGGATCAAATCTGGGCTCAGATATTCAGCACCACACCCAGAAATAACTGGCCTTGTAACCTTGAGCAAATTACTTAACCCCGATTGCTTAAAAAAAAAAAATGCCTAGCAAACAACTAGAGTAGAAGGCATATACCTTAGATGAAAGAATGGATTATGATCAATTTACATCTCTTATAGGGAAGGGAATACTCAACATTTAATATTATTCAGACTAGAGATAGGAGGAAAATAAGTTCATCTTCAGTCTGCTGCAAATGACTCAATTTATACCGTTCCCAAGGGAAAGCTGTTAATATAACACACCAGAAGCACTCAAAATCTTATGGTCAATAAAAATAGGATAGAGTTACATGGCTTACTTTTAATGAATATACATTGTACTTTCCTTATAAGCTTAACTTCCTTTATACAGAATAGTTCCTTATCACACAGATTATCAACCTATCTAAATAGATGTCTGAATCCTTATTTCCTCTATTGTCAGTAGCTTGATAATATAAAATAGAAAGAAAAAAAACTATAGCATGCTGGCCTATACATTTTAGGGGTCAAATAAACACTTTGTTGAGTTAATAGGAAAATTCAGGAGTGGTAAACTAGACACTGGCATACTAACCTTCCTACACTGCTAACCACACCATTTAACAAATGGGAGTCAATATAGGTACTTTTCTGATTTTCTGCCATTTATAATTTTGATTAAGTCTAATATTCTTAGCCAAATTGTCTGCACCTGAAAAACTGAGTTAACATTATCTGACTTACCTATTTCTCACGGCTGTCAATTAACATTAAAACGTTTTAAAATGTTTACATATTGTACAATGCAATATATATTATTGACATCCTAGTCCCATCAGCAGACAAAAACAATCTAAACATAGCTCTGACTTGGTTTTTTTAGCTCTCTTATTTACCACTTTGCCACGACTGGGTGTTAGACGGGGTTGGGGGGTGGGGGTGGGTGTCAGTTCCATGACAGAGGTAAAGGGTCAAGTAAAGGAACATTCAAGTGGACATAGTTAAACTTCTTACTCTACTATAAACCAACAAGGATACAGTACATTTTGTTTTCCCAATCTAAAAAATTACTAGTATACTTTGTTTCAACCATAAGTAGCCCTTTTATTGTTTCCCACCACTCTTGCAAAAATTCACAAAATTCGCAAAAATAAAATGCTGGAAACAAAATATGCTATGAACCCCTACCTCCTTTCTCACTGTCATAGTGAGAGGCATCAAACTGAGCATCGTCATTGGGGAGCTGAACGCTGGCTATCACAAGATGGTTCTGTTCATCTGACGTGTGTGTGCCCAGGACAAGCCGATGAATGCTGAAATCTTTCCCTTCAGGTCTGCAATAGCAAAGCAGGTTACTCTAATGAATCTCTTAAGTACTGGGTCTATGGAATGGATGCTTTAAACTTAATCAAAGTGCTTCTGGGCTATCCATACATTATTCTTTTGAATCTTCCATAGTGTGGGGACATGGCAGGCACTTTGAAAAGTAGTCTGACTTTAGGAAAGTAATTTGGGGAGAACTGAAGAAGCCAATGCACAAGGATTCATGCATCAAACAGAAGATTATTTCTTAGAATGGAATAGAATTTCTTAGAATTCTAAGAATATTTCTTAGACTATCAGTGAGTTTAAGAGATACCTGAAAAAGCATCCCTTCTAAAACAAGCCTTATAAGAAAACCTTTGTTTAAAGATCTCCAGTAATACCTCTCAAGACACTCTCATTTCATTTTTTGTTTCTCATTCAGTTGTTTCTTACTCTTTGTGACCCATTTGGGGTTTCCTTGGCAAAGATACTGGAGTGGTTTGCAATTTCATTCTCCAGCTCATTTTACAGATGAGGAAACTGAGGCAAACAGGGTTAAATGACTTGTCCAGAGTCACACAGCTAGTGAGCGTCTAAGGCCACACTGGAACATGAGTTTTCCTGACTCCAGGCTGTATACCCTATTCACTCCACCACCTAATTGCCCCATTTTACTTTTAGGCTCCTATTATAGTTTTTCCTTATGTGTTTCTTTTTACAACTTTGACACAATGCTCCTAGTTTATCCTTCTGAGGCCAGAGACCAAATCTAATCCCTCTTCCCCACAATAGCCCTTCAAATGTATAACACTGTTACCTCCCCTCCTTTTAAAAAATTTTTCTTTATTACTATGAACTTGAAAGATATCTTTTCTCTCAACTAAACATGTCAATCATCCCATTGCACAGACCCAATTGAGGTCTTTTTAACATACTGTTCATCTTTTTCTCAGTTATCAATATTTCCCCTAAAATGTGGTACCGAGGATTGAACAAGACTCCAGATGTGGGGCTAACAATGGAAGGTTATAATAGGACTATTGCCTCTTATAGGAATAAGTTATAACTTATAGGAAGTTAGGTCTCTCTTAAAGCAGACTATTATATTCATTTTCTGAATTTCCCATCTCACCAATGACTCAGTTTACAATCTGCTAAAAGTGTAGATTTTTTTTTAGATTAAGTGCTATCACTCTCCAATCTTGTATTTGTGGAACTAATTTTTTGAACCCAAGACTGTATATTTATCCTATTTGCTCCCCACTATCACTTTCAGGTTCTTTCCTTATCTCTATCACTCAATAACCTCTCTTCTTTGAGGCTTATACTATCCTTATCTACCGCTCAATCAAAATTCTGGTAGCTATTGTCTACAGACTCCCAGGTCATTACCCTTCCTTTCTCAATGAGTTCAAAACCTGCCTTACAATTTTCTCTCCTTTCCAACTCCTGCCCTCATACTAGGGGACTTCAACATACACATTCTCCTTCAAATATCCTAACCATTCAGTACCTTGATCTACTCACTTCCCATGAGCTATTCCTCCACTCCACCTCAGCCACACACAATGATGACTATACCATGACCCCATGATCTTCCCAGCACCTCCATGTTCAAGAATTCTGAAATCCCCTTATCCAACCATAATCTATTAGCTTTTTACCTCTCCTTCTGCCTTCCCTTATATAGCCCTACTCTTTATTGGCTCTGTAACTGCCAATCCCTTGACCCCTCAGTTTTCTCTCAATCCATTCCCACTACTCACTCTCTACTCTTCTCCCCATCTTAACTTCCTGATGAACCAATTCAACTCTATAATGTTCTCTCTTGAATTCCTTTTATCATATTACTGATTACACCCACCTAAGCTTGAGTCTTTGATCACTCTAACCTTTTGTTGCTTTCATTCACAGGCTGTGTATGATGATGGAAAAAAAATTATGCAACTGTTCTAGGTCCACTACAAATTTGTTATACCTCAACTGAGCCTTCACTGTAGCTAAGCAATCTACCTCCCTTATCAACTCACTAACTCACTCTCCTCAGCAGTTCTTCCAAACCTTGAATCTCTAATTGCTTTTCAGACATCTCAAACTGGATATTCTGTAGACATCTAAAACTCAGTATTGTACAAAATCGAACTCATTATTTTTCCCCCTAACACCTCCCCCTCTCCGCCACCCCAATCTACCTCTCCTATTACTGTAGAGGGCAACATCATCCTTCTAGTCCCTCAGCTTAATAACCTAGAAGGCATTCTGGATCGCATACTATCATTCATCCTCACATCCAATCTATTGCCAAGGCCTCCCACCAAAGTGAATTTCTTAAAGCACAGGTCCAATTATGTCAGTGTCTGCCCACCTCTACCCCCGCCTCCAGGAGCAAAGGCAAAAGCAGATGTTTGGCATTGAAAGCTCTTCATAATCAAGGCCCCTCTTACCTTTCTATTCCTCTTACACCCTACTCCCCAGTATGTATTCTCCAATCCAGCAACACTGGCCGCCTGGATGATCCTTGAACTAGACACTCTACCTCTCAGCTCTGGGCATCTCTCTGGTCCATGCCTGGAATGCTCTCCCTTCTCCACTCTGATTACAGACCTCCCTGGCTTTCCTTAAGTCCCAACAAAAACCCCATTCTACAGCCCCTCTTAACTTCCACTTTCCCTCTATTAAACATTTCTGATTTATCCTATACATAGATTGCTTTGCATATATTTGTTTGCATGCTGTCTTGCCCATTAAGATTGTAAGCTCCTTGAGGGCTCTTTTGTATCCCTAACATTTAGCACAGTGCCTGGCACATAGTGGGCACTTACCTCAGATTTAGCTCTATGTTTTATGCTTCTGAGACCTTTCTGAATTCTGATTCCATCTAGGGTATTATTTGCCCCTCCCAGATTGTGTGTTCCAGAAATTACATAAACATGCCATATGTTTAACACTACACCCTAAACAACACACCCAAAGAGATCCTCGGGGAGATCCACTAGAGATCACCTTCCAAGCTAACATTGAATCATAGTGTTTACTTTTTACGTCCAGACATACGGCCACTTCTGAATTCATCAAAATCAGCAAGGTTAGAATCAAAGAGCTACCCACATCTGCAAAATGTAGGTAGAAAAGGGGAGATACCTATTTTGGTGGTATTCAATGTAAACAACTATAAATTACTGAAGAGACAGACAGATTACTGACACTGGAATGAGAAGCACTTGTTTCAAACCCTGCCTTTGACAATTATTAACTGTAAGATTGGGTCAAGTCACTTTACCACCTCGGGCCTCCATTTCCACAGCTACAGAGAGTCTAGACTCAAAAAAACAGATTTTAATGGGCACATAATTCTGAATGAGAAAAAAATTACACCTTTGTTTTTAATATCTAACTGAAACCTGGCAGTTTCTTTAACTGTAAATTTAAAAGAGGTAATACTATTCTGAGGAGTCTAGAGGCTTCATTAGGCTGCCTAAGCAGTACGAGACACACAAAAAGGTCTCAAGAACCCCTGGACTAGATGGTCACTGGGGTCCCACTTAGCTCTAGGGACTCTACGACTCTGCACCTTCTATGTGTATCTTCAGCCTCAAAAGACAAAAGTGAAATAGTTCCTATTCTCAAGAAATTTACTTTCTACTGGGAAAATACAATATGTACACATATAAGTATGTATAAGGATGAGAATGAAAACCTTTTGTTAACTGAAAATTTTTTTTAAAACCATACAAATGTATTTAAGTTCAAAATGAATAGAAAAAACATATAAACATAAATGTATTTTAGATATCCATAGACAGGCAAAGGCCCAGGCCTGCAACAATAATAATAGCTAAAATTATATAATACTTTTGAATTTGTAAATTGCTTTATCAATATTTTATTCAAATCTCATAACAAGTTAAACACTATTATTCCCTATTTCTCAGGACAGGAAATTGAGGCTTCAAGAGGCTAAATGACTCGATAACAAGAACAAAACCAGTGTAAGAAGAATTTGAAACCAAGTCTCTGATTCTAAGTCCAGTGCTCTTTCCACCACTCTCTGCTAATGCTATTAGAAATTACATTACCCTAAAACAAGGTAAGTAAAAATTTTATCATCTATAGCTTTAAGTACTATACTTCCTCAGGACCCTAATGCCATACAAAGGCAATGAGCTTTACTGCTATGCTACTAATACAGTAAAGACTAGAAATGTTTATTAAAGTCTGATAATTTTTTAAACCTATTTTAACATTCTAAATACACAAGTATTTTTATTAGGATGGCTAAATGCAAGTACTATTTCTGTAGTTAGAGGCTTCTTGGTCAGTGCCTTACAGAGTTCTGAGATTTAAAAGTTCAAAAGGACCTTGGAAATGTTTGAAGACTAACCACTCATTTTACAGATGAGAAAACTATAAGGCTAAGTGATTTGTCCATGGTCCTACAAGTGGTAAATGGTCAAGCCAAGACTCTAAATAGGGTCTTCTTCCTCCAAATCCATCATTTTTAGAATTATGCTCTACTTCAGTTTGCTACAACCTTCACATGACTACTCAGCTCACCAAAAAATAAAGCCAAAGTATTTCTTCTACATTAGCAAACTCTTCACAGTAGTGCTAAAGTATGAAGTTACCCAAACTATTTTGCCTCTCTTTCCACACACAGGAATAACAAAGCATCATGACTAGTCCTACATACACAAATAGCTATCAACCAATTTAGATATAGCTAGGTGGTTGTGATAGTAATGGAATAGAAAGATCCCCCTGTATTGGCTTGGTTTTCAAATTGATTGTGTTAAAACCCAGAGCTTGTTAATCCCACCTGTGGGATGGACTTGTTGATGTGAAAAGAGAGTCCTGAACTGGGAGGAGCTAGTGACATAGATTAGGAGAGACAAGAGAGAGGCAGAAGAACTTTTTGGAAGCAGCAACCTCGTGGAGGCAGAGAGAGACTGAGAGAATTGCTGGGGGGCCACTTTGAATCGCCCTGGACTTTTGAGACCTGCCCCCTGAGCTGCCAAGGACTGAGGAGACATGGCTGTTTTGCTGGTACTTTGTCTGTCTGTTTTGATGTCGTTTTGCCAGATTTGTCTACTGGTGAAAGACAGTCCTGCAACAACAGCACTGTCCTTCCCCAGTGGACAGTATTCACTCTGTCTGCAGGACAGTCTCAGGAGCTCTTAGTCAACAGCCAGGTTCCAGGACTTCTTCAACAAAAGGACTGTCCAGCATGGGACATTTACTAGCTGTGTAACCCCAGGCAAATCACTTAATTTCTGTCTCAGCTTCCTCATCTGTAAAATGGGGATAATAGCACCTACCTCTTAGAGTTGTTGTAGTGTTTTAATAAGATATTTGTAAAGCTCCTTGCAGACAGTAAAGACCTAAATAAGAGCTTACTATTATTTTGATGCCACTCCTAGTCCTTTTAAGCATTAAGCTAATTCAGATCACCTGGTTACATCTGGAAGCCACTGTGCTGTCAGGCTGGGCCACTCTAGGGCATGGGTCATCACTAAGTCATAGAGAAAAGGAGTATTTTTTTTCCATATTTTATACTCTTCATTGATCACACGTTCTTCCACAGCATCATCAAAGGCTGCTAAAAAAAATAAAATAAATGGAGTTAACCTCTAAGCATAAGTACTTTGAAAAAATCATCCATGGCACACATTTCATTCCTCAGTTTGAGAGGGACAGGGATATCCAGCCCATTGTAGAATGTATGAACCCTCCAAACCTTTT
>NW_027187338.1:9828807-9854810 GCF_028583685.1 Petaurus breviceps papuanus | reverse complement strand
ATTCCTGGAGGGTCAGCAGATATAATACATATAGATAACTAAGGAGAAACTCTCATGTTAGAATGCTAACAGCTAGGGAGATCAGGAAAAGCTTTTTCAGTTCTACTGAATGTTGGAAACATCCAGTTTATCTGAGTTGGTTAAGTTCAAAATAAAATTTTTTAAAGGCTTCTCATAGGAGACAATAAGTCAAGAATTCTAAGATACCCGGTTGAGGAAAGTGCATTCCGAGCATAAGCTAGTGAAAACGCTCAGAGATGAAATACATAATTAGGAGAAGAGTAGATAGGTAAATATTGGCTCCAACACTGATGCTTAAAGATCAACAGTGAAATACGTCTGGAAAGGTTAGGCTGGCGCTGGATTACGAAGGGATTTAAATGTCAGTGAGGATTTCGTACTTTATCCTAGTGGCAACGGGGGAGAGCCTGGAGAACACTAACGAGGTAAGATTCACAATCACACCTGTGTTTTAGGAGTTGGCATGGGCGCTGAAGGAAGAGGGTTCGTTCTACCCAAGAGTAAAGACTAGTACCCGAGACCGTCGGATTCCCCGGAATCCCATCCCCAAGCTTTCCAAGTTAAGCCACTTGTCCAAGGTCACACAGCCATCGTAGCAGCGCCTTCAGGCGGCAGGAACTTGTGTTCCAATTCTACCTTTGCTACTTGCTACCGTGGTGAACTTGGGTCAGTCCCGTGCCCTCGTGCGGCCTCAGTTAACCCAACTGCAAAAAGCGGGGGATGGAATCCACGATCGCCATGGGCCGGTCGCAGCGCACCCCTCCCCCCAGCCCAGGTGGGGCAGCGCCGGCCTCTGGCCTCCTTCCTGGGGACAGACACGTAGACGAAGCGGAGAGGCCTGCGGGAGGATGGCAGTCCCGATACACTGGGGAGAGCCGGAGACCGCCGGCAGAAAGGGCTATTCTCACATCCCTCCGTCCGCGGGTCGGGGAGGGCCGACTCGGGCTGCCGGGAGGGCCCCCTCCTCTGCGCTCGGCCCCCCTTCCCTCCCCCCGGCTCCCCTCACCTTCCTTGTCGGCCATGGCGGGCGGAGAAGCTGACGGACGGAATGACGGGCGGAGGGGCCGGGGACTCCCGGGGTCGCGGCACCGCGAAGGGGGGGGTGAGGGTGAAGGGGTGGGGGGTGGGGAGGGCTCGACGGCGCTCTCTCAGCGCGCGCGGCCTCTATTGTTTCCTGCCGCCCCTGCGGGTGGCCCGAGTCGCGCACCTTCGCGCCAACGGCGGCCAATCGGAACAAGCGCAGGCGAAAGGGGGGGGCAAGAAGGAGGAGGGCGCCTAGACAGTGGCCAATCGGAAGACGCGTCGCCGCCGCGAGCCGGCTTCGGCATCGCGATCTACCCCCTCCCCCCACAGTTTGGCACCGCCTCCTCTCTCCGCGCGGTCGGGTTGCGGAGATTAGCGAGCGCGCGCAGCCCGGCCGCCCGGGAAAACGGTTGGTCACGTGAACGGGGCGGGAGGGGGAGGGGAAAGCTGGAAAACGGGGTGGCTCGAAGCTCTCCTGGGAGGCGGCCATTTTCCAAAGTCAGGCTCCATTAAGGCTCACCCGAGGTTCTGGATTTGACCTCCTTATACGGGAGCGTGCCAGGACCCCCCTCCATTGAGGCGAGAGGGAACCCAGGACCGTTTACTGAGGGAAACCCAGCTTCTTTCCTCGGGGGCGAAGGCATCCTCGCCTAGACCTACGGCCGTGTGTAAGGGCTGGAAGAGACTAATTTAGCTCCCACTGCTGCCTGGGTCAGCTCCTCCTTCTACGTGATAGGGACCTAGGCTCAGTGGCTGTAGTGGACGATGGCCACCACTGAGACCTGGCCCTTTAAAGGCACGCGTCATGGGGCGGGGACTCCGGGCGGAAGCTGCGCCAGCAAAGGGCGGAAGTGGAGCCTTGGACGCAGTAGACATGGCTCAGGACGGGGAAGACGTGAGGGACTACAACCTGAATGAAGCGCAAAAGGCGATCAAGGCCAAGTACCCCCCGGCCACCCGGAAATACGAGTGTGAGTGCGCTTCCTCTCAGATTTTGGGCCCTCCTAGCGGGGGAGGCCTTCTTAGGGTGGAGAGGCGGGAGAGGGCCACGGTGGGAGTCCTCGCCTAACGCCACTAGTGGACCTGGCACTCTATCGTCTTACCGCACCCCCATTTTACAGAGGTGTATCCCAAAGTCACACCGATAGCAATTCCGGAGCACACACTCAAATCCTGTGCTCTTTCCCCGACTTCGCTCTGTCCAAGCGGTCCTGGCCCGGTTTCCTGCTCACTGTGTGACCACAAACAGGTCCCGCCCCCGACCAAGCCTCAGCGTCCTTTTCTGTAAAAGACTAGATCACAGGGCCAGGGATTTAGAGTCAGAGAGTATTTAGTTCAGTCTCTAAGATTTTTTCCAGCTTTACGTTTTCTGACCATCATTTTGAAGCGTCCTTCCAACTCCAAATGTCTGCTTTTAGTTCACTAAACATTTATAGGCATCCCTGTAGGTGCTGCTGTTCACGACTTAATGCAGTTGAGAAGAAAGCTTTGAGTTGTGGAACAGCTTGAGTTCATTTACTAAATAGAGTAGAAATAAGCGGTTTATCTAGGAAGGGAAATCGAAGTTTGGATACTAACTTTGGGGCATTGAAAGTTTTCCTGAAGTAGGGATACTAACTTTGGGGCATTGAAAGTTTTCCTGAAGTAGGCAAATGAATCTATTGATTCAATGAATTTGAATTCATTAATGAATAGAATGACAGTAAAAGAAGCAGGATCTGGGGGAGGCTAGGTGGCACAATGAATAGAGCACCTGCCTGGAGTCAGGAGATCCTGAGTTCAAATGCCACTTCAGACACTGTAGCAGCAAGCACCCCAAGCGTCCTCAGGGTTTGCTGCCACTGCAGGTTCTTGGATTTGCTTTGATAAAGGAAAGCAACTCAAAATGGGTTAAGAAGCTTACTTTAATCAGTCAAACATATATCGTTTACCTTGTTCAGGGGAAAAAGGTCAGCACCCCGAACTTCGAAGTATACAGGCAGAATTATCAAGACAGAAACAGATCAAGTAGACAGCTTTCCAAACTGTCCAGCCATTACATCCATACCAAATCAACATCTGGGGTTTTCAAAGCTGGGGGGCTCTGGACAACAGCTTCCCAGAATCCATACCAAATCACAGAAGACTTCTCAAAGTGAGCCCCAAAACAAAGCTACACATCAGGGCTTATATAGCCTTCTCCTGGCTCAGAGAATGTAACAACCTTATTGACTCACTGGCCAATCAAGAAGTATCTACTGAAAAACAAGCCTCCCACCCCAGGCTTCAGGTGCACTTTAGCCTAGGGGCAGGGAAGATTTTTCAAAATTTACATTCCCATTACTGACACTTAACACAAAAACTAGCCATGTGGCCTTGGGCAAGTCGCTTAACCCCAATTGCCCTCCAAAAAGCAAAAAAAAAAAAAAAAGGCAGGATCTGGAAATAGAGGACCTGAGTTTGAATTATTCTCTGCTACTTATTACCTGTGTGGCATTGAGAAAGTCACTTAGCCTTTCTGGTCCTCAGTTTCCTTATCTGTGCAGTTCTATGACTCTTTGATCGATTAGCAGGGTGTATTGAATGAAAGGGAATTAGGGTTACTAGTCTTAGAGTTAGAAGTCTAGACTCAGTGGAAAGCTGTATTGTCCTGCCAAACCACTTAACCTCTCTGTGCTTGTTTCCTTATTTGTTAACTGGCAATAATAATACCCTATCTACTTTACAGAGTCATTGTAAGTAAATTTCAAATCTATATAGTACTATATAAGCAAGGTATTATTGTTATCTTGGGGCCCTCCTTTGCAGAGTTTTTTTTTCTTTGCTTATTCATTCATTTATTTATACCATTCTTTTTTTATAAGTTCCAACTTCTCTCCCTCCAGTCCCTCCTCCACCCATTGAGAAGGCAAGCAATATGATACCCATAATATGTATGAAATCATGAAAAACATACGTCTGTATTAGCCATGTCTTACAGAATTTCTTGCTTTTAAAGCATGAGCTTAAGTGTATATGAATACAAATATGTACACTATATATATTGTTTTGGGGTAAGAGTCACAGGATCATAGATTTAAAGTTAGAAGGGACTTCAAAGGTCATTCATTGGTTCAACCCCCTCATTTTACAGATGAGAACACCTCCCAGAGGAGCTAAATGACTTGCCTAAGGTCAAACTGGTATTAGATTCTGCAGAGTTTGGAATTTGAACTCTGGTCTTAGAACTCCCAAGTCTGACATTCTTTCCAATGGATCAGTACTGTACTAAAGTAGAAGAAAGAAGCTGCTGACTAAATTTAAAGGCAGTCAGTAAGTATTTTATTTAGTGTTTATGGTAGGGAATAAAAAACGAATTCACAAATATATGCCAGGGATTATACCAGGTATTTTCCCTTAAAGAGTTTATAGTCTAGTTGAGAATCCAGGACCAGTGTATGCATGAAAGAATTACAGAGCATCATAATTATGTATTAATTGAGTGTTAAGATTGTAGGTTGCTGTGTTCAACAAAGAGGGAGGTACATGAAGATGAGTTAGGGAAGATGGCTTGGAAGAGGTGGAACATAAGCTAGACTAGATAGATTTTTGACTAGTCAAGAGGAGAGGAGAGACAGCATCCCAGTTGAGGGAAGTAATCTGATTGAGATCGGGGAAATGAGCATGGCCTATTTGTGCGATTGCATGGAAACTAGCCAGATTAGAACAAATGGCTGATAACCTTTTGGGGGAATGATAGGAGATTGGTAGGGAAGAGTCTTGAAAACCAGGTAATAAGTGTTTGAGGCCATATTGGAACTCGTGAAGATGATTCTTCCTGATTCCAAGCCCAGTGCTCGATCCACTGTACCACTAAAAAATCCAGTAACTATATACAACCTAACAGATGTACATGGAAGAGGAGTGGGAGAAATGTCCAGTGTCTTGTCCTTTCCAACATGATTATATGTAGATGAACATCTTAGTTATTTCTTTAGCTTCAACTGGTTCTCTGTCAGCCAATCAATAAACATTTATTAAGTGTCTACTATGTGCTAGGCACTATACTAAGCACTGGGGATGCAAAGAAAGGTAAAAGACAGCTCCTACACTGTAGGTGCTTACAGTCTAAGGAATGATCAAGTCCTGAAGCCTAGTGGAAAATAATGAAATGGCTGCCTCTCCTTAAATGGATGATCTGGTAGATCTCCAAAGTCTACCCTCCACTATCTAATCAGAGGGAGGTAGGGGCCCCAGGGAAAAGGGGTACTAAGGAGGTGTGAGTTTCCAAGTTAATAGCATCTTGCAGGAGGATGTTTCTGGAGATCATGAAGTCAGGAGAGTAGTGGGATGGGAAATGATAAGATGAGTTCCTTCCCTTAGATGGAGGATCTAGGAGGTACTCTGGCCCTATTCTGTTTCCTACTCTTCTCTTGAGAGTGCTCCTGTTCTTGGGTGGAATGATTATCTGCCTTGGTCCTCATTTATTTTAGGATGCCTTAAAAATCCTAGTCCCTGTTTGAGGTACTGTTTTTGATTCAAAGTAAGTTACAATATAAAGAACAGTTATACTAAACATCCACATAAATATTACTCATTCATTATTTAATTTTAATCAATAATAGTTATTGACCACTTAAAGAATTTGGATTTTATCCTGTGGACAATTAGGAGCTATCGAATAATTTTCTTAAAATATCATTTTTCAAAAGCAATCTAGCAGTGAATTAATTGTAAAATAATTTAGAAGAGGGAAATATCGGAGGCAAGAAGATTAAGTTACTATAATAATCTGAATAGTGATTATAACTCACATTTCTATAGTTAAATGCCAGCTATTATTATATAACACTTTGAGGTTTCCAAAAGATAATGGAAAGGAAGGAACAAATGTGAAAGATATTACAGATTTGAACCTCAAAACAATACAGTTAAATAGAGAGGGTATAATTCTCATTTTTAAAGATAGAGAACTGAACCACAAAGGAATTAAGTAACAACCAAATTTACACAGGTAGTTAAATGGCAGAACTGCGACCAAAATTGAAGTCTTAATTCCTAGTCTTGTGTTCTTTCAATACCACTATGCTGTCTTCCCTAGTAGTATGAAAACAGTAGCAAAAATTATTCTCGTTCTTTCCTCTGACTATAACCATTAAGCTGTGTTACAAATATATAAAATATTTATTTCATTGCTACTTCAGTGTTTTTTCTTTGAGCAGAACTCTCTAGATACAATAGAAATTGTATAGTATACCATATGGTATGTGTGTGTGTGCATGATACAAGTAATATGTAAAATGTAGCTTTGAGTGCTTTCATGAAGATTATAAAACACAAGATCTGGTTTCTGCTTATTTTTTTTTTTACTCCTTTGGAGGGCAGTTGGGGTTAAGTGACTTGCCCAAAGTCACACAGCTAGTGTGTTAAATGTCTGAGGTCAGATTTGAACTCAGGTCCTCCTAACTTCAGGGATGGTGCTATATTCACTGCACCACCTATCCACCCCTCTGGTTTCTACTTATGAGAAATTTTTCTTCTCTAGTATTCTAGCTGTCTTGAAAAGCAAAATTTAGAGAAAGCTTTCCATTTGTTTTTCATGGTTGTATTGTAATTCCTTGAATGACATTGTGCCCAGAAGACATTTAGTAAAAATTTAATTTTTCTCATTGGAGGAAAACCAATTATGTTACACTCTCCTTTGTTTTTGTTGTTTACTAATGATAGGAAATCTAACGTGGTTAGATATATTTTTCTTATTAAGAAATAGTAATTTCTTAGATATTACCCAGTTTAACGAGAAATCAGATTTCTCAGTGTTATTGTTATTCCCTTTAGGAATTGTCAGGTTATTTTAGTTACAAGTTTGACTTGTTAAATCTAATGGTACCATTTTTAAATTGGACCTATAATTTCATCAGTGTAGAGACCTCAGGGTAAGGAACTTCCTTTATCATTGCAGATTGGCATTTTCTCAGCAATTTATAGTTTTAAACAGTTGCCTGGGGAACTGAGTTTAATGATTTGCCCCAGCCTCAATATGTAGCAGAGAAAGGAACTTAAACCCATCTAGGTCTCCTTGATTCTGAGGCCAACTCTGTTATACTGTGCTGCCTGATACAGTTACTGAATAGCACATAATCAGATAGATTTAAATTTTTTAAAATAACTATGTACAAATTGATGACAGGGTATGAGATATATAGTAATCTGTTAATCTTCATCAGAATTTAGCGTTTTTGTAATAATGAGCCAGGTGTAATTTTTGTATCTTATGTGAACATCAAATTTAGGATCTCATTAGTATTTTTCCCTCCCCTAGATCTGGATCACACAGCTGATGTACAGTGAGTATTGCTGGAATTTGAAGGCATAAAGTCACTACATATATTCCTCTGAAAATCTGCATTTAAATTGAGACTATAAGGGAGGTTCTGTATATGACTACTTTCACCCTTGTTTCTCCTGTTTGGTTAATCTGTAATAAGAAAGTGGTGGTTTCAGAGCACTCAGTGTCACTGCACTTAGTCTTTTTGTGCTTACACTGGTTTGTCATCCCTTTGCCCTGAAGTGATTATTTTGCAGGGGTGACTTGATCCCATCTCCATAGGTTACATGCTTGGGGAGACACATTGGAAGAAGCATTTGAGCAGTGTGCAATGGCCATGTTTGGTTACATGACAGACACAGGGACTGTGGAACCGCTCCAGACAGTTGAGGTGGAAGCTGAAGGTAAAAATGAACTTTTCTTGTAAAACAAAGGCATCTGAATTTGGGTTAAATGTAGTGACCAATTTTAGTTTCAGAGCCCAGGTGATAACACATTTCCCTCATCTTGACAGAGAGTAGGAGGCTTTGGGTATAGAAGATTCGTATTCTGTTAGACAGGGCCACTCTTTCAGTTACACTTGGTGATTTTTGTTTTAAGGGAGGGTACTATGTGTTGGAGAAAGGAAAGGAATAAGTATTAAGCACCTATAATGTGCTAGGTACTATGCTAAGTTCTTCACTTTGATCTTCAAAACAACCCTTTGAAGTATGTAGTATTATGATTCCCATTTTACAGTTGAGGAAACTGAGGCAGACAGCAGTTAAATACTTCCCTAGGATTCTACAGCTAGGAAGTGTGTGTGTCAGAGACCAGATCTGAACTCAGGTCTTCCTGACTCCTAGCCCACAGCTAGATATCCACTTTGCCACCAGTTGCCTTATATGGTCACTTGGGGGAGTATATTTGGATGGACCTGTGTGGTAAAAAACTGAAAGGTTCTGTTGAAACTTTTTTTTTCCCATATACTTTTCTTCTAGGTGTAAGTGCATTCTCCAGAGAGAGAGTTGCTGTAAATATGCAACATTTTATGTTACTGAATGTGTTAGAAAGTTTGACAGTATAAGCAAAAAAAAAAAAGGTGATTATCTAAACTTACTCTTCCTCTCACATTACATTTGCAGATATGTAGTTCGTTACTCATTTTTATTCAAGGTAGAAAATGTGGGGGCTCTTACAGTAGTTTTCCTATTATCCATTCATTGACCCATCAGTCATGTACTAAGTATATATACTGTACTAGGGGCTGGAGTGAGAAAAAGATAGTTAAGACATGATTCTTTCCTTCATGAGATTTATAATCTAGCAAAGAAGATGACCCATACATCAGTATACAGTACTATATGATAAATATACAGTAGGCAAAGTAAAAAGTATAAGCACAAGATGGGCACAAACTTCTTTGATAAAAAAGATCATTTCTGAATTTGAGAAATAGCAAATTTATAACCCTTTGTGGTTTGATTTTGTAGGAGATGACCTGCAGTCTCTTCTCTTTCACTTTTTGGATGAATGGCTTTATAAATTTAGTGCTGATGAATTCTTCATACCTCGGGTAAGCAATGATTTTCTCTGTTACTGAGCAGTGGAGTTTTCTGTCCACTGCACAGAATCTTTGAGTTGGAGCTACCTCAGAAGCCATATCATCCAACCTATTCCTGAACAAGAGTCCCCTCTACACGCTCACAGACATTTGTGGTCATCCAGCTTTAGTCAGAATGCTTCCCTGGAAAGAGGAACTTATTTCACTTCTAGACAGCTCTTGTTGTTAGGAAGTGCTTCTTGACATCAAGCCTAAGGCAGACTCTACAGCTTTCAGTCATTGCTGCATATTCTGCTCTCTAATATTTCTTTACAATGCATGACATCATAATAACCATTCAGATACTTGATGATAGCTCTCTGTTCCCTGAATCTTCTCTTCTTCAAGTTAAATATCCCCAATTCCTGAAGCTAATCACCACGAGTCATGACCTCAAAGTCTTTCACCTCAAAGCCCACTTTTGATTGGCACTCTGTTTATCAAAAACCTTCCTAAAATATGATACCTAGAACTGAAT
Organism: Petaurus breviceps papuanus; assembly: GCF_028583685.1. Classification (NCBI taxonomy): domain Eukaryota; kingdom Metazoa; phylum Chordata; class Mammalia; order Diprotodontia; family Petauridae; genus Petaurus; species Petaurus breviceps. Next base: position 9,845,420 of record NW_027187338.1, on the reverse strand, counting down.
CCAATACTCCAGATGTGTTCTGACCATTGCAGCAATGACTGACCTCCCTATTCCTGGACACTGGGCCTCTCAATGCTGCCTAAGATTACATTAGCTTTATGGCTGTCATATTTCACTGTTGACATTTCAAGATTGCAGTCCATAGATTATTTAAAGTTAAACTAATCAAGACCATTTATGCAATTTATGTGTAATAATGTGTATATTATATGTATACATTTATGTGTAAAAAGATATTGGTTCAGAGAAATTATCCTAATTTTTTACTGAAACGGAATTAGTTTGCCTAGTTACTTAACATTTGAATCCCCTTCACTTGAGGAAAGAGTTCTGATGACCCTGGTCAATTTTTTTTCCTTTTTTTTTGGAGGGGGAGGGCAGGGCAGTTGTGGTTAAATGACTTGCCCAAGGTCACACAGCTAGTAAATGTTAAGTGTCTAAGGCTGGATTTGAACTCAGGTCCTCCTGACTCTAAGGTCAGTCCTCTATTCACTGTGACACCTAGCTGCCCCAGCCCCTGATCTCTTTTTATATTTCTAGATATGTTGGTATTGGGTAATACAAACAAACTTTTATTATTACATACAAGTCTAGTTTTTCTTCTACTCTTCTTAGGAAGTGAAAGTACTATCTATTGACCAAAGAAACTTCAAATTACGCTCAATTGGGTAAGTAATAGGTTTTTTCAAACCTATTTTTATTTTGCTTACTCTCTTTTGTTCTTATAACATCATCAGTATATATCTGTCACCTCTCCTTTACCTGGGGAACCATCCTTTATAATAAAGAATAGAAAAAGAAGAGGGGAAGTACATTCACATATCTGTTCTTTGAAGCCAAACAACAAGCATTTGTTAAGCACCTACTATGTGCTAAGCAGTAGGGATACAAAGAAAGGCAATAGATGGTTCCTGCTCCAAGGAGTTCACAGTCTGTGAGGGCAGGGAGGAGCACTGGACAGTATACAAGCAGGTATGTGTAGACAGGCTGAAATGGAAGTAATTGAGAGAAAGAAGGCACTAGCATTAAGGGCAGTCAGGGAAGGCTTCTTGTAGCAGATAAGATTTTAACTGAGCTTTGACCTAAGGCAGGAAGTTGACGTGAAAATATATGGAGTGAGGAGATAGACGATCTCCTGAAAGAATTAGCCAGGAGGCCAATGTCACTGAAGGGCAGAGTATATGGAGGTAAGTAAGTTGTACAGAGACTGGAAAGGTAGGAGACAGCAGGTTATAAAGCATGTTGAACATCAAATAGGATCTTATATTCGATCATGGAAGCGATGGGGAGCTACTAGAGATTACTGAATAGGTAGCAGTCTATTTAGGAGGATGAATTTGATAACTGAGTGAGCTATAAGGACTGGATCTGTGATTTTATTAGTTTAAGGAGCTCCTGGATGATGAAATTCTACCAAAGCAGATCACATGGTCTCTGCAGCTGATAATGTTAGAAAGTACATGTGGTACCTAGAGACCAAGGGACTTGCCCTGGGTGTCCCAGGTCATCCTGGTCCCAGGGCCAGCTTGTCATCCACAATGCCAGGCTATCTCAAGGAACCAAGTTTAGTTGTTACAGTTGCATAGTATAGAAGAACCTCTCTTAAAGGATGAGCCAAGAAAGTAAGTAAAGATGTCAGCATTGTATAATTTTGGAAAAGTGATAAAATAGAAACTCTGTTCAGACCTTAGTTACATATTCACCAGCCTAACCTCCTGATTATGCATGTGATTGTTAGTAGGTATTTATTCCCCTTTCACTTGAAATCAAATTAAGGAGATGTGTGTGTGTGCTAAAACAGCCTTTGTCAAGTACCTTCTTTATTGAGAATCTTGTACTACACACTGTGTTTTAAGGAGTGCCTATCAGTCTGGCATAAAAGAACTATTTGACCAAAGACTAAAATACTAAGACAGTGGATCTTTCAAAATAAAATTCGTGAAACAATTCTTTTTTTTGTGTGTGCCTAGTTATTGAAATTTCAGATCACTTATATTTCTAGTGCTCAGTTTCCTCATCTGTAATACCTCCCAGGGTTGTTGTGAGGATTAAATGAAATAATATTTGTTAAAAATACTTGTTAAAAGCATTTATCATAGTACCTGGCACTTAGTAGGTGTTGTATAAATTCTTATTCCCTCCTTCACCCTCCACCTCTGTCTGACATACTGTGTCACCCTGAGCAAGTCACTCAACCTCTCTGTGCTCATTTTTCTCATCTTCATAGCACCTATCTCATGGGGTTGTTGTGAAGTTCAAATAATTATGAAATAATTTGATTTCAGTGATTAAATAGTATGTGTAAAGGGCTTTGCAAACATTAAAGTGCCATAAAAAATTTTAACTATTATTTTATAATACACAAATCCAGTAGAAATTCCTAAAATTGTTCAAGATTTAACTGTATCTTTATTTTTCTTTAGATGGGGAGAAGAGTTTTCTTTGACTAAGCATCCTCAGGTATGTGAAAATTCAGTACCCTTAAATGTTTTTTACCCAAAGCAAGAGAGGCATGATATAATTTTCTTCCTAATATTATGTCAGAAATTTTGAATGAAGAATTTTACCTTTTTAGCTGTCATGAACAAGTCACATTCACGGACACCCTAGTAGACATATTTTCCAAGAATTTGCTTGACTTGCCTGGAAGAAAATGACCAGTGTGTGTGTGAAGCATGTTATAAATGTTAAAACCTTGTAGATATGTCAGTTATTAGAAGATGTTATTAGAAGCCATGATAAGTCAGGTGATCTTGGGGTCCCCAGGTAGCTCTGAGCAAGTCAATAAGCTGCATAGCAGTTGCTGAGCTACCCATTGGTACGGGGAAATCACAGGTATGGACCAAAAAGGTTATTGTTACATAGTTTTTATTAGAATAATAAGATTTTAACCATATGCCAGGCATTATCTCCTGAGGACAAACCATGTCATAGATGACTCCAGCTCTTTGTTCAGATGACCTGGGTTCAGATCCTACTTCTGATGTTTACTACCATTATGACTAAAACCAAATCACTTAGCATCCCCTCCTATTCCCCCTGGCCTGGGTCTCCACATCTGTAAAATGAGGATGTTGGACTAGATGGTCTTAGAGGTCAGTTTTAGCTATAGTCCTATAATCCTATGCTCTTTCTAAAGGACACATGTAGGCTTGTGAAAGCAATAGATGAAAACCAAAACAGTTGGGCACCACTCCCACTAAGCTTTGGGCTCATGATGGCTGGCTACTCTGTAACTCTCCCAATCAGCAGCCATTAGATTAGTGATAAAAATGAAGGTCTGAGGAGCAACAGGGAGATAATAAAAAATGGAGATAATAATAATAATAGCATTCATATGGCACTTTAAGGTTGCAAAGTGCTTCACAAATATTAGTTCATTTAACCCTCACAAGAACCCTGGGATGTAGGTGCTGTTATTATCCCTATTTTGTACATGAGGAAACTGAAGCTGGAAGAGATAAACTAACTTGCCCAGGATCACACAGCTGGTAAATATCTGGATATAAGCTAAAATCTTCCTGTCTACAAGTCCAGTACTCTATCCAGTGTACCTAGCTTCAGAAAGGCAGTGAAAGCAAATGAGGAGGTAAGAGGGACAGAGCAACATAGATTTTTAGTCTTTGTGCCATGTTTTCAGGGTTTATGATTATATTTTACTGTCTTCTCCATTTAAATTTTAGCTTAATTTTTCTGTCTTCAATCACCATTTTAGGGGACTGAAGTCAAGGCAATAACATATTCAGCAATGCAAGTCTATAATGAGGAGAAGCCAGAAGTTTTTGTGATCATTGACATTTAAAACACAATGAAAGAACTTCTAAGAAGAACCGTTGTTTCTTTTCCCTTGGGGGAAAAACACAGTGATTGACCTGAAAAAGGAGAGATATAGATAACTAGTATTCTTGTAAGAAACTGAATTGGGGGCACAGATGTATTCTATCCTTTGTTCAAACTTGGAGAAAAACAATTCAGGTGGCAGAGTATGTTTTCTCATTTATGAATTCTTGGCTAAAGTAGCAAGAGATTTAATCTTCCCTGTCCCTGATATTGCTGTTGAAGCATACTGGCCCTGTGAGCTTTTCTACATTTTCCATTTTTGAAAATGAGTCATTGAGAAGATAGGTTGTATTAAATTTTGCTTTTTATCCAATTTGCTAAGATAATTTTAAATTACACATATGAAACAGCTAAATGATGGGCTTCTGTGAGGTGCTGTATCTCTTGTAATCCATGTGGATTCATTTTTAAAGAAATGGTTACAGTTGCACCATAAAAATAACTTTTTCTTTGAAAAATTCACTGAAACATTTTGACTCCATCCTGTCTTCCTTTTTTAAATTGTTTCCTTGCAAATGACTATAAGATAGGATGGCTTCATAATACTTTGATTTTAAAATGAACATTAGTACATTGTTAGAGACTGGAAGGGAAATATATTTAGATGGATGTTTGTTTTAATTAACAATGCAGTCCTTCTCTGGTAAGAGTTTCAGGTGACCAGGAAAACTACACTCAAATGATAGCCTTGTTGCTTTCCTTTTCAGTGAAACTGCTTCAATCAGATTTTTAAATTGACTTTACTCTGTTTCGCCTACAGCAGAAGATTTTGATTGAAGCATCTCTCCTAGTGCTGAAAACTTTAGTTTACTATTTATACACTTTTTTTTTGTATTTATACACTTTTTAAAAAATGACCAGTGGGTACTGCTATAACTTATTTCCATATCTACCAAGATTTACCTCAAAGAAGATTTTGGCCATGTAAAGGATACCTTTATAGAATAGTAGCATCATCCTTCTGTGACTTAGCAGAAAGTGGAGTTAATGACTGGGACCAAGAGCCCATTGATTGGAAAAAAGTGATCTGCAAAAATGAGCATGCAGTCTCATATACATAGGCTAACCAATTCCCATCAGTATGGAGCAGTGCTTGTCAAAGGTAAATCTAAAATTTAAATTTTGTAAATCTAAAGTAATTCACAATTTTCCTGGTATAAGTTTGTATATCTTCAAGCAAAACTGTCAAAAAGAGCTTCCTTAATCTTTTTGTCATTTGTCATTTTTTAAATAAAAGATTTCTGTTGCATAACTTGAGGGCATAAAGAAAGCTGAATTATTCTTTTCCCTTGGGCTTTGCATTGGTCTCTGTAAATAATAAGCTTAACAACATTTGAATGATCTTTCCATCATTTCCTTTGAATGGCATAGTCCCTGAAAGCAGGGGAGGAAGGAGAGCACTGGACAGAAGATCTGAATTCAAATCCCAGTCCTGCCACCTCCTGGCATGTCTTCAAGCCAGTTAATAAATCTGTCTAAAGCTAACTTTTTTTCACTTTTAATAAGAGGGATTATTAAACTAATCTAAGACCTTTTTCCATTCTAATAATCAACAAACAGTTCTTCAGTACCTACTATGTTCCAGGTACTCTTAGGTGCTAGGGATACAATGACAAAAAAAACAACAATCTTTGCCTTGGAGATAACATTCTATCAGGTGACATATATCTCTAAGAATATACAGAGTGGGGGTGGCCAGGTAGCACAGCGAGTAAGAGCACCGGCTCCAGTGTTGAGAAGACCTGGAGATCGAATCTCGGGCTCAGACACTTAGCACCCACCCAGAAACACCTGGCCGTGAAATCCTTGAGCAAGTTACTTAACCCCAATTGCTTAAAAAATATATATACAGAGTGAATTCTGTATAATTTTGGGGGGGAGAAACTAGCAGATGGGAAGAAATCATGTAGTAGGTTATATGGCTTGAGCCAAATTGTGAGGAACCTGGGGATTCCAAGAGGTGAAGGGTTGAGGGAGTGTATTCTGTGTAAAGGCACAGAGGCCAGATGGGTGTTGAGTGTGAGATGAGTTAAAAAAAAAAAAAAAGGGTCATGAATGTAATCTTTGGAAACAGGTTGGGAAGTTGGGTACCAAACAGAGAAGTTTGTATTTGATCCTAGAAGCAATAGGCTAAGGATGATAAAGAGTGATTCTCTGGGTACTGTTACTCATGCCAGCTGGATGATGGCTGTATGACATACAGCATAGCACTTTACATGTCTGTTGGGGTTATAAAAGCATGTAATTTAAAGATCTGGTAACCCAAGGGTCTTTCTTTTTACTAACCTGAGTAAAAGGCTTGTCCAATCAAGGGATACCATATCCCCTATTCCTACCCTACAAACATCAGGCCTTGGCCAATCCTGAAGTATCCCATACCCCATTCATTTCCTACCTAAATCTTGTTCCTTTGAGAAGTCTCAGCCTATGCAGCTGGGGCTCCCATGCTGGCAAACAAACCCTCCACTGGTTTGCTAAGTTTTTGGTTTGGGTTTGGTTCTGGTTCTGGTTCCATCACCAACAATTTTACCCTCAACTTTACTAACTTTTAAAGAATTAAGAAAGGAGAAGGTATAGCAAGAACAAATAGTATAATTTTCCCTCCAAAATGAGGTCACATTTTGTACACACAAGGTCCAGAGGGAGGAGAGGTAGCAAGTACAACTCCTAGTCACTGGAAATCTCTTCTCCTTTCATGGATTCCAAGAATTAACTAGTCCATAGCTGGCATGTGCCAATCATTGGCCACTTCCACTTCAGTGGCCACTGCTATTGCCTCCAGTGGATTCTGCTACTCACTTCATTTGCCAATGGGACCTCTGATGGATCTCCTGAATTCAGTCATTCCCTTATGATCAGGAAAGATACAAAAAAGGAGCCATGGACAAATAAGCCAGATGGGAGGTGAGTATCTCCCCAGCTGTAGCACCAATGCAATATTTATAGCGCCCACAATCACAATAAAAACCATGACGATAATATCATATGATGTTCGATTGCAAAATATACCAGATTCTCTAGATAGAGGGTAGAACTGAAGCATTTATTTATTTAGCTCTTTTGTGGGGGTGGGGAAAGCAGGGCAGTTGGGGTTAAGTGACTTGCCCAAGGTCATATGGCTAGTTTTTTGTGTTGTGTCTGAGACCAGATTTGAATTCAAGTCCTCTAGACTCCAGGGCCAGTGCTGTATTCACTGGGCCACCTACCTGACCCTGAAGCATTTATTTAGACACCAGAAAACTGAATCCCCAAACCAGTAAGCTGATTCCATCATAGTACCAGTGATATTCAGAAGCAATAATAACACTGAGAGCCACAGCATCCTTCAGCCTTCCCACAAACCATTACAAGATCAGTACCTACTCACAAGCTTATCAAACTCCTTGCCTGAGTGTTGTCTCTCCCCCACCTGTCTGGCTTGCTCTGACTACCAGCTTCCTGTGGGCTCTGCTTCCCTTCAGCAAAACTTTTCCCACCACAGGCTCCATGTGATTACATTCAGCCTGTTAGGGGGTAGAGTTTACTTTCAAAGCAGGGGAGGTCTTCAAACTCCCCCCTGTTAAGGGACAGGGAAGATTTTCAAATTCCCATTCCCATTACACCAGCCTGGCAATTTACTGCAGTGCTTGCTGGCAGATAGGAAGGAAAAGAGATCATTGGGTCTGCTTTTTTGATGTCCTAGTGGAGCTCAGTTCCAGTTTCTCATCACAATATCAGCCCCTCATGACAAAAGGCTAGAAGCAGGCCTCCATTCATCCCCATAATTTATCATGTATTTGGGTTGGAACCAGACAGGAAATATGTGTAAAAGTTTCAATAATTAGGTCCTTATTAGCAAGCCTCCCCTGGAATCCCAATTACACAGAGAAGCTTAGAATTAGCTAACTAAGGTGCTTTACCTGGAGTATGTAGATTATATCCCAGAGAAAGAGGTCTTCTTAATTCAGGCAGAGGAAACCACAACAGGCACCTGGATAACTGAACTCCCCATATCATACCAGACTTGCAGAATTCAGTTATCCCAGTGTCTGTTGGAGTTCTCTGCCAAAACCAGAGCTGTTACTTTTTTTCACCTGCCTTAATAATTTAATCATTCCAAAGGTGGAGAAATCAACAAGTAAAAATTGTATTCAGGAAATACTTTTCTTCAAGGGTGAACTGCTTACTGGGAGGAAATGATGGAAATCTTAGGTGAGTTGGTTATTCCTGTACCAGTTATATACTCTTCCTTTTTGGCCCCTTATGCTACACTATCCTCTATTCACAAAGCCGAAAGGGAAAACTTGTCCTGTTGCTTATTACCAAACCCTAACCCTGTACTACTCCCACCATCTTCTCCCCTATTCACATGCTTCTTATTGTAGCTAAAGGAAATCATTAAACTATGCTAACCACAAATGTATGTTATCTAATATCAACTGGTCCCTCACTTCAGCAAGGCAAATTTTTTTTTTTGCTGTTATTATTCAGTCATGTCCGACTCTAACTCTATTTGGGGCTTTCTTGGCAAAGATACCAGATTGGTTTGCCATTTTTCTTCTCCAGCTCATTTTACAGATGAGGAAACTGAGGAAAACAGGGTTAAGTGACTTGCCCAAGGTAGTCACACAACTATTAAGTCTGAGGCCATATTTGAACTCAGGTCTTCCTGACTCCAGGCCCAACTTTCTATCCACTGTGCCACCTAGCAAGGCAATCATTTTGCTCTCTAACCCTTTAACTTATCCCAAACTCCACCTTGGACCTTTTTGTTTCTTTTTAGGCCACCCACTGCATCGCTCCCTGCTACCATCTCTACTGATGACTTTACCTTTTCTTCACTGAAAATAATTGAGTTCATTTGCTAAGATATTCCTCTTGTCTCTTCCTGATCTCACATCATCCAAACATCTTCCCCCATTCCCTCCTTCATCCTGTTCTTGGATGAAAGGGTGGCCCTTCTTGTCAAAGCCAATCCCTTTACATGCAGCCTTGATTTCTCCCTCTCCCATGTCCTCCATAAGTTTGCTTCCACTATCATCCTCACTCGTTTAGCTTCCATTTCTTTCCATCCACTGGTACCTTCCCTGTAGATTACAAATATAGCCATGTCTTCCCCATTATTAAAAAAAAACCCTCACTTAATCCTACCACCTGCACTAATGTCCTATATCTCTTCCCCTCTTCTTGGCTAAAGAACTTGAGAAAGTTGGATATACACAATGCCTCTACTCTTTAATAACCTTCAGCAGTTTGTAATAATCTGTAATTTGGGTCCCCTTCTCAATATTGAACTGAAACTTCCCAAATTTACCCGGGATCTCAATTACCCAATCTAATGGCCTTTTTGTGGTCTTCATCCTTGAACTCTGCAATATTTGACACCCCTGATATTTTCCTGGGTGTTCTATGAGATTTTATGACAATGTTCTCTTGGTCTTCCAGCCTTACTCATGACATTCCATATACAAACTGTCCTCTGTGATGGTGGCCCTTAGCTTCCAATTCCTCATTCAGCACAGCTTAAATGTCCCCTTATGCAGGAGACCTTTCTCAGTCCTTTCAGCTGCCACTGCCTTCTCTTCCATCTCCTCTCTCTACATCTTCCATATGGCTCGTTATTTACACACTATTGCCCCAATAGGATGTCCTTGAACCCAGGAACTGTTTTTGCCTTGCTTCATATCCCTAGCACTTAGCACATTTCCTGGCACGTAGTAAACACTTAATAAATACTTATTGATTTATTAGGCAACTTGTCCAAGGTCATACAAATGGATAAACAGCAGAGCTGGAATTAGAATTCAGGTCCTCTGTGAATCTAGCAAAGCTTTCTACTGCATTGCATACACCTGTATCTATAGCATTGTTACTAGCTGACACAGAATATTCAGCCTGTGGTGTGGATTTAGCCGTATTTATGTAATATCCTCATTATGATAGGATTATCTTATTTTCACGTTAAAGTTTTTTACACGAAAGGAATCTGATGTTAAGTTCATGTAACAAATGAAATGCCACTTACTGATACAAGTCACACAAAGAATATTACCTCTGGCTCTTACCAATGCAAATTAGCTGTACATCTGGAGTCCTGCTTTCTACAAGCATGGGGAAAGGCACATTGATTGTCACTTTATTGCTTAATGAACAAGGATGGTATAACACATTTGTCCACCAGGTGGTGCTATGCTCACAAGCTACCAGTTCAACAATTTCCTCAGTGTATCCAGTACAGGTGGGTTTCCCCAAAAGCTGTATCATCTTTGTTCCCCAAAGATTATTAAACTTTCAAGCTTTTGGACTATTCTCCCCAATTATTCAGTTCATGGCACTGGAGGCAGGCTCTGAATCAATATTGATCTAGGGACGTGAAAACAGATTAGCATTCTGAACTACTAACTTTCAGAATTCGGTAGGGTCCCACCCCCAACTATGTATGTCTAGGATAGGTCCTTAAGTCTAACCAAACTTATACATTTATAGTACATAAGCAATGTGCACAGTGGTCACACACATTACTAGACTAGGTCTAAAGAAAATGCTTCACTCAATTATCTTTAATCAGCTAACATTTACTAAGTACCTGCTACATGTCAAGGAGGAGACAGAAAATGAAACATTCCCTGAGCTCAGGGAGTTTGGGAATAGGGTTGACAACACAAACATATATGTCTATATAGATTCAGATGTAGAGATGTAGAAAGCGAGAAGAGGAAGGCAGAGAAAGAAGTGGGAAAGGGGGAAGAAAGAGGAGGGGAGAAAAAAAGGAAGGAGGAGGAGAGGGGAAGGAGAGGAGAGGGGAAAGGGAACCACTTCAGTAACTCGTTGTTTTAATGTGCATTTCTCATAATAATTGGGAACAATTCCTTCATATAGTTGTTAATAGTTTGCAATTTTTCATTTGAAAACTATTACAATTTTTGACCACCTATTTATTGGGAAATGGTTTTTGGCCAAGTGCATTACTAGTTGATATATCTTGGATACAAAATCCTTCTCAGAGATATTTGATACAAAGGTTTTATTTTAATATTTCACTGCTTCCTTTCTTATCTTACATGTATTAAATTTTTTTGTGCAAAAGTTTTTCAATTTCATGTTATCAAAATTATTTTGCAGCTAGATAGTACAGTGAATTGAGCACTAAGCTTGGAATCAGGAAGACTTATTTTTGTGAGTTCAAATCTGGCCTCAGACACTTACTAGCTGTGTGACATTGACAAAGTCACTTAACCCTATTTGCCTCAGTTCTTCATCTGTAAAATGTACTGGAGAAGGAAATGGCAAACCACTCCAGTATCTTTGCCAAGAAAACTCCAAAGGAGATTACAAAGAGTTGGACATGGCTGAACAACAACAAAAAATTATTTTTATCTTTTGTAATTGCTCTATCACTTGTTTGGTTAAGAGTTCTTCCCTTGCCTATAAAGGATCTGCTTCTCTTTCCATTTCTTTATGGTATGATCTTTAATATGCAGATACTATATCTGTTATGAATTTACCATGAAATAGGCTGTCTGTGCCTAATTTCTGCCTTGTTGCTTTTTCCCAACAACTTTTATCAAATAGGGACTTCTTTCCAAAATAATTCATGTTTTTAAGTTTATCAGACATTAGATTATTGAGTTCCATTATTTGGCTCTCTTTTTCCAATGTGTGTTCCTTTGGTCTACTTTTCTATTTGTAAAACAGCTTGGTTAAATAAAATGACTTTGATCATCCCTTTTTTATAATATTGTTTAGGGTGTGGAAGTGATATTCTCCTTTCCTTCCTACCTTTTTTCCCATTATTTCCCTTGATATTCTAGATGTTTTGCTCCTCAAAATGAATTCTGTTATTAGTTCACCCATTTCTGCAAAGTGTCTCTTTAGTTTGGTTGATGTAACATTAAATCTGTAAGTTAACTTTGGTATTACTGTCAATTACATTATAATGATATAACCCAGTCCTCTTAATATTCCTTCAGCTATTTAAAGTGTCCTTTATATCTTTAAGGGGTATTTTGTAATCAAATGTATACAAATATTGAATGTGCTTTAGTACATTGAGTAAGTTGATGAATTTTGTACTGATTTTCTATTACTTTCTCATGAATTTTGTCATTTCTGCAGAAACTATTGATTTTGTGAGTTTGTTTTTATCCTACTACTTTACTAGAATTATTGTTTCAATAAATTTCTTTGATAATTTGCCTAGCAAATACAAACTGCTTTAAAAATGTTGATTGATTACTGATACTTTAACATTTTCTAAGCCATCGTGATATAAGCTTATAGGTATAATTTCATCTGTTTGCCTATTTATATACTGTTGATTTCTTTTTCTTCTTTTTCAATTTATTTATTTTTAGTTTTCAACATTCATTTCCACCAGATTTTGTGTTACAAATTTTTCTTCCCGTCTTTCTCCTCCCCCATTCCAAAACAGCAAGCCTACTGAATACCCCTTCTTCCAATCTGTTCTCTCTTATATCCTCCTCCATTCCCCCCTCCCCCCAACTTTCTAGTAGGGCAAAATGGATTTCTATACCCCAGTGCCTGTATATCTTATTTCCCGGTTGCCTGTAAAAACCAATTTTTTTTTAAAACATTTGTTTTTAAAACTTTGAGTTCCAGATTTTTTCCCTTCTTCCCTCCTCACCCACCCCCAATGGGAAGATAAGCAATTCAATATAGGTTGTACATGTGTAGTTATGCAAAACATTTCTATAGTAGTTATATTGTGAAAGACAAACTATATTTCCCTCCATCCTATCCCGCCCCCCAATTATTTTATTTTCTCCTTTGACCCTATCCCTTTTCAAAAGTGTTTGCTTCTAACTACCCTCTCCCTGAATCTTCCCTTTCTTCTATCATCCCCCCTCTTATCCCCTTCCCCCCTATTTTCCTGTAGGGTAAGATACCCAATTGAAGGTGTATGTTATTCCCTCCTTAAGCCAAATTTAATTAGAGTAAGGTTGACCCATTCCCTTTCACCTTCCTGCTCTTCCCCTCCATCCATTGTGACAGGTTTTTCTTGCCTCTTTTATATGAGGTAATTTACCCTGATCTATCTCTCCCTTTCTCCTTCTCCCAATAAATTCCTCTCAATTTTATTTTTTAGATATCATCCCTTCATATTCAACTCATCCTGTGCCCTTTGTCTATGTATACATGTACATACATATGTTCACACTCACATATGTATTTATATACACATATACCCTCCTATACATACACATATATATATGTATATGTATATATACATATATATTCCCTTCAACTATCCTCATACTGAGAAAAGTCCTATGAGTTACAATGATAATTTTTCCATGTAGGAATGTAAATGGTTCAACTTTAATAATTTCCTTATGATTTCTTCTTTCTGTTTACCTTCTCATACTTCTCTTGCTTCTTATAGTTGAAAGTCAAATTTTCTGTTCAGCTCTGGTTTTTTCATCAAGAATGCTTGAAAAGGGGGATGGCTAGGTGGTGCAGTGAGTAAAGTGCCGGCCCCAGAGTCAGGAGGACCGAGTTCAGTTCCAGCCTCAGACACTTAACACCCACCCAAAAAAAAACTAGCCATATAACCTTGGGCAAGTTACTTAACCCCAATTGCCCTTGAAAAAAAAAAGAATGCTTGAAAAGGGATGGCTAGGTGGTGCAGTGAATAGAGCACCGGCCCTGGAGTCAGGAGGACCTGAGTTCAAATCTGGCCTCAGACACTTAACACTTACTAGCTGTGTGACCTTGGGCAAGTCACTTAACCCCAATTGCCCTGTCTTCTCCCCTCCAAAAATAAAAAAAAGACTTTTAATACCACATCTCACTGGTCAGAGTAGCCAAGATGACAAAACATGAAAATGATAAATGCTGGAGAGGATGTGGAAAAATTGGAACACTAATACATTGCTGGTGGAGTTGTGAACTGATTCAACCATTCTAGAGAGCAATCTGGAACTATGACCAAAGGGCTATAAGTAATTTCATATCCTTTGACCCAGCAATACCAATTCTAGGGTTGTATCCCAAAGAGATCATAGAAGCGGGAGGAAGACCCATATGAAAAAAAAATATTTATAGCAGTCTTTTTTGTGGTGGCAAAGAATTGGAAATTAAGGGGATGCCCATCAATTGGGCAATGGCTAAACAAGTTATGGTATATGAATGTAATGGAATACTATTGTGCCATTAGAAACAAAGAGCAGATGGACTTCATATTTACCTGGAGAGGCTTATATGAACTGATGCTGAGTGAGAAGAGCAGAACCAGGAGAAATTTGTACACAATTACAGACACAACATATGTGTGATGACCAACTTTGATAGACTGGACTCTTCTTAGCAATACAGGGCTATAAGTCAACTCCAAAAGATTCATGATGGAGAGAGATGTCTACATTCAGAGAAAGAATTAGAAAGAACAGAGTTTGAATGCAGATTGAAGCAAATTACCTGCTCTCTTTCTTTTTCTTGTTTGATTTTGTTTCTTCTTTCCCATTGTTCATTCCATCCAATACAATCCTTCTTAATAACCTGAAAAAAAAAGAATGGTTGAAAATCCTCTATTTCATTGAATGATCATATTTTTCCCTGAAACATTATACTCGGTTTTGCTGGATAGGTCATTCTTGGTTTTAGTCCTAGCTCCTTTGACCTCCAGAATATCATATTCCAAACCCTTCAGTCCATTAATGTAGAAGTTGCTACGTCTTGTGTTATCCTGATTGTGTTTTCACAATACTCAAATTGTTTCTTCTTGACTGCTTTCAGTGTTTTCTCCTTGACCTGGGAATTCTGGAAATTGGCTATAATATTCCTAGGAGTTTTCTTTCTGGGATCTTCTTCAAGAGGTGATTGGTGAATTCTTTCAATTTCTATTTTGCCCTTTGGTTCTAGAATATCAGGGCAATTTTGCTTGATAATTTCTTGAAAGATGGTGTGTAGGCTCTTTTTTTGATTATGGCTTTCAGGTAGTCCAATAATTTTTAAATTATCTCTCCTGGATCTATTTTCTAGGTCAGTGATTTTTCCAATGAGATATTTCACACTGCCTTCTATTTTTTCATTTGTTTGGATCTGTTTTATAGTATCTTGATTTCTCACGAAGTCATTAGCTTCCAATTGCTCCAATCCAACTTTGAAGGAATTGTTCTCTTCAGTGAGTTTTTGAAATTCTTTTTCCCTCTGGCCAATTCGACTTTTTAAGGCATTCTTCTCCTTATTGGCTTTTTGGGCCTCTTTTGCTATTTGAGTTAGTCTGTTTTTTAAGGTGTTATTTTCTTCAGTGTATTTTTGGGTCTCCTTTAGCAGGCTGTTGACAGGCTTTTCCTGATTTTCTTGCATCCTCATTTTTCTTCCCAATTTTTCCTCCACTTCTCTTACTTGATTTTCAAAATCCTTCTTGAGCTCCTCCATGGCCTGTAACCAGTTCATATTTTTCTTGGAGGCTTTTGATGCAGGAGTTCTGACTTTGCTGTCTTCCTCCCGCTCCATGCCTTGATTCTTTTTGTCCCCAAAAAA
Organism: Petaurus breviceps papuanus; assembly: GCF_028583685.1. NCBI lineage: Eukaryota > Metazoa > Chordata > Mammalia > Diprotodontia > Petauridae > Petaurus > Petaurus breviceps. Next base: position 9,830,096 of record NW_027187338.1, on the reverse strand, counting down.
GGATCCTATGGTCTGTTTGTGCTTCCTGAGCTCTTTGCCATGGTAGAACTCTGCTTCTAGAGTGTAGAGCTTTGTCCCAAATTGATGGGGTTTTCACAGCTGCTGGAGCTATTAGGAGGGTGCCCTCTCTACAGCCCCCACAAGCTCTGGACCACTGGCCACACACCCCAGGATCACCACCCAAGACTCTGATACAGATCCAAGCAGGTTAAAGCAAGAGTGATTACCCTCTGAATGGGCTCTCGGTCCCCCTACAATCTGCAGGCCAGGAGCTCTGGAGGCAGCCATGAGGCAGCAGCTCCAGCTGCTGCTGTGCCTCCGCCACCTCTTGCCCTGGGGGCAGGGGCCAAACTGAATTTTTCTGTTCCCCTGTTCTAACAGAGTTCCACACTGACCTTTTACTTTATCATTGGCATTTATGGGTTGAGAAGTCTGGAAACTGCCACAGCTGCTGGTGATTCACTCTCCTGTAGTCTGCTCTGGCCACCGCTGGTCGGGGCCACCCGGGACTGGAACTGTGCAGTTCACACAGGACTGCGCTTGACTCCCAGTGTGCTGCAATAGACCTTTTCTGTCAGCTTCCTGGGTTGCCTTCAGTGGGATATTTGTTTCTCTTTGTCACTTTGTGGGTTCTGTAGCTCTAAAATTTGTTTAGAGTCATTTTTTTTACATGTATTAGAAGTGATTGGAGTGGGAGTTCATGCCAAGTTTTTGCTTCTACTCCACTATCTTGGCTCTGCATATTTCTTTTTTTTATGGCTTTTTTTTGGTGTGGTTATTTTTTTTCGGAGGGGGGATGGCAAGGCAATTGGAGTTAAGTGACTTGCTCAAGGTCACACAGCTAGTAAGTGTCAAGTGTTTGAGGTTGGATTTGAACTCAAGTCCTCCTGACTCCAGGGGCAGGGCTCTATTCACTTCACCACCTAGCTGCCACTTTCTTATGGCTTTTGCTAGTATTTCTAGAAATATGTCATACATTAGTGAAAGAGGGCATCTTTGCTTTACTCTTTATTAGGAAAGTTTCTAGTGTTTCCTCATTGCATGTAATATTGCCTTTTGATTTTAGATACATTCTTGGCTTATGTTTTGTAGGATTTTTGAACATATTGAATTTTGTCAAAGACTTTTTCTGCATCTATTGATATCATCATATTGTTTGGGATACTTTTGTTTTTACCAAGATTATGTTGTTTTCCTTTCTTAATGTTCTTTTTTATCAATAAGAATTTCTTTCCTTCCTTTCTTTCTTTCTTTCTTTCTTTCTTTCTTTCTTTCTTTCTTTCTTTCTT
>NW_027187338.1:9817157-9828797 GCF_028583685.1 Petaurus breviceps papuanus | reverse complement strand
TTCTTTCTTTCTTTCTTTCTTTCTTTCTTTCTTTCTTTCTTTCTTTCTTTTTTTGAAGGCTATTTTCAGGTCTTACTATAGCCAAATCAATTTATCCCCTTCAAATTCCAGTGGTGGTCCTCTCTACACTTAGCTAGTCTGGGCCTTAGAGTCAGCAATATTTAAATACCTGCTATGCATAAAGTTCTTTGCTAACTGTTGGGTATACAGAGATTAAAATGATAGTTACTGTCTTCAAGAAACTTACATTCTACTGGAGGAGATACATCCTATCCATATATAAATAAATTCAAAATAATTTGAAGCGGGAGGGTCTGTTAACAGATCAGGGGGTCAGGAATCAGGAAAGGGGATCAGGAAAAGCTTTATGAAAGTGACAGGATATCAGCAAAGCCATGTCTTAAAAACATGCTATGGTTCAGTCAAGAGGATGCTTTGTGGAAGAAATGTTGGTATGTCAGTTGCCCTTGTCCAGCTATCAATTCAGGATAATATGGCAGTTCCAAAAAGTCAGAATGGTTGGTATAGTCATTACATTCTCACAAGGGTAACTGACAAGTTACCCTTTGGTGAGTGAAGGGGTTGCCTATCCCAAGTATGGACTGATGATAACAATTTGTTACAACGGCCATGAAGGCAGCTGAAGTAGGTGCTGTGGAGCACTTAGAGCTTGGTCAGACATGGAAGATGCCAAGGTCATCCACTACATTCTTTTTTTTCTCTTTTTTTTTTTTTTGGAAGGGGGAAGGTAGGGCAATTGGAGTTAAGTGACTTGCCCAAGGTCGCACGGCTAGTTTTGTGTTGAGTGTCTGAGGCCGGATTTGAACTCAGGTCTTCCTGACTCCAGGGCCGGTGCTCTATTTACCGCACCACCTAGCCGCCCCCATCCACTACATTCTGGGCCATTGTTAGTCATCTCAACTTTTGTCATGTCCTTGGATTTGATGACTCTGGAAAAGAGAGTGAGATTGATAACTTTGTGCAACTCTGCCTCACTTAAATCTAGTTCATGGACAAGACAAGACATCACCCTGTAACGTCATTGGTTCTTATCGAAAATGAAGGACAAACAAACAAACAACAGGACAGTTAGCCACTGGCTGGCAACATGCTTGCTAAGCAGTCAGTTCACATAACCAGCCCTTAGTAGCACTTCTAGTAGAGATCTTTAAGGGAAAGAAAGGATTTCTTCCTCTTGCCTCTTCTTGAGGCTCTCTGGCAGCAACCAGTAGAATGGATCCTAGCTGCGAATTAAGAATCCAGTGTGAGAATGAGAGAAAACCAGCTTCGGAGAGAGCTGAACTGGGAGAAGCAGTGTCACATCAAAAAAGCATGTAATAGAAGCCTTGTAGCAAGACACTAAGGCAAAAAGAATGCTACCTTTCCTTCTCTTCTCCAGCTAAACCTGTCCATAACCTAGAGATTCATCTGGTGGGTTTTCAGGGAAAAAAGATGAAAGGTCGCTCTAGTTCATTTTGAATCTGTCTTAAAGTGGAAAAACAGAACTGAAGTTTTTAAATATCTGGAGTTCTACTTCTTCCCAATTCAGTCTCTGAGTTTTTCAATATATAGGAAGAGAGGGTTGTAGAATCCTAGATTCTTTTAAGCAATCGGGGTTAAGTAACTTGCTCAAGGTTACACGGCCAGTTATTTCCAGGTGTGGTGCTGAGTATCTGAGACTGGATTTGATTCAGGTCATCCCAACACTGGAGCCGGTGCTCTTACTCGCTGAGCCACCTGGCCGCCCCTAAGCAATTGGAGTTAAGTAACTTGCTCAAGGTTACATGGCCAGGTATTTCTGGGTGGGTGCTAAGTGTCTGAGCCCAGGATTCGATCTCCAGGTCTTCTCAACACTGGAGCTGGTGCTCTTACTCGCTGTGCTACCTGGCCGCCCCAGAATCCTAGATTCTACACAATAAGTCTCCATGTCTGCAGTTTTGGGGAATTTTTTTCTAATCTGATTTGGTTTAAGCATTTTCCTTCTGTATATTGTGCCCCCCTAAAAAAATAAATGTGCAAAAGGTACACTGATCCTAGGACACTATCTAGGAAAGCAAAACCCAAGAGGTGATAATGAAGATTACAAACAAAGTGAACTTGGATTGGAGGAACTGATTTCCTTCTATTGCTCCTAGCATCTGGGGAAAATTAATAATATCTATCATTTTTATATTGCTTCAAAGTATGCAAATGCTTGAAATATATTATCCCTTTTATCTAGGTACCATTATTATTGCCATTTTACAGATGAGGAAACAGGTAATTTCCAATGGAATAGGTATAATAAATCAATGAGATTATTCATAATCTGAGAGTAATAGGGAAAGCAAGTTCACCACTCCAATAAGGTCCACATACAATACTTCTTACAAAACAGTCAGTAGTTTAATATTAAATTTTGGAGTTTCATGCAAAATGTTCATAAAGAGCCATGACGGGCAAAGAATCCTTGTTTGGAATTGTAGGAAGGGTAAGGGAAGACTGGGTATGGGATATCACATATAATGTCAGATGTAATTGATATGTTGGCTAGTTTTGCTAAATTATTTTTTTCCCTCTTTTTAAAATGGTCACTTAAAGGGATACCTTGGTAGATAGGGAGGGGAAAGGACATATTCAGAAATAAATGAAGTTTAAAAAGTATAAATTAAAATAAGATTTTTAAAAAGAAAGATTCTGGCCTATGTTTTAGACCTCACTGATCCTCTGTCAATTTCCCAGAATATCAGTTCATCCTTTAAGATAAAATTCAGGAGAAATAAATATTTCCCCGTCTTTACACCCTTCTTCTAAAAACCTACCCCCATCACCCTTACCTGAAAAAAAATCTAGCCTAGAGACACCACAAGAATGGGATTCATAAGGCCTGACAACTTGTACCATTCCCTATTTTTTTTATTTTGCCATTGTGGTTTATATTGGGTTCAGTGCTAGGAGAACTTGCTTCTAATTAAGGGCATTTATCTTTCTGTTCTCACATTCACTAGCTCATTAAATCCCCACCTAAAAGTCTTAAGGACAATGTTATTTTTGGCTCAAGTCTAGGGTCTTCCTAAAAAGGAGAGAAGGAAAAGAAGTACTTGATGTCCAGTGTGTGTTGGGTTTGGAACAGGTCATTAGTCCCTACACAGAAAGCAATGATAACCATAAAAAGAGTCACAGCAAATAGGAGCAAAACCCTTGACACAGGATTCAGTAACTTAACCTATAAACCTAATACAATCAGCTAATTATACCAGGAGGTTTATATTCAAGAATATTGAGATATAATAGAGTTTGCAAGATTGCCAATGAGCAGTTTTCACATTTACCCTCTATCCTCTCCCATGCACTCTCTGAACCCATTGGTAAAGTAGCCCAACTGGGCCAGTCCTTTCTTTCTGGTGGTCAGTCTCTTTGATGTATCTCCCCAGCCACTGTGGACTCCAGTGGCTCTGGTGCTCTGCAGTGCTACCACCATGCAATGGGGATGCTATTACTCACTACTACTGCTGCAAACACAGCCAAACCTTTCAAAACTCACAATCTCTTATTTAAAAAAAGGAAATGCAAGAAAGAGGGGGCTGCATCCCAGCCCCTGCTTAGAAAGGGCCGGCCCTCATGTCCACGTGGACCTGAGAGATAGGACCACTGCCTTTCTCCCACATGACTGTCTACAAGCAATAGCCCTCAAAAGAACTTCAAAACTGACAAAGAGAGAGGGGTAGAAAGGTAGGTCACCCTTTATTGAGTTCCAGCTGAGCAGCCAATTTGGGAATTCTTTATCGTCTCCCTTTAAAAGCCCCTGAAGCATCAGCTTTTCTGGCTTGGTAGCCAGTTAGAGGACTTTTCACCATCATACAGCGAAAACCCCTTAGCAATGCAAATACAAAGCCAGAAGTAGCTCTTCCCACAGGCTTCCCTCAATGACCACTGGGCATTCTTCATAGGAGGAAGAGAAATGGGCCTTGTTAGAAAAGCATAAGGAATCCTAAGGTATTTGAGCTGAAAAGAACCTTAGTGATTGTTTAATCCAAGCCCCTCATTTGATGGATGAGGAAGCTGAAGCCTAGAGAAGTGAGTTGCCTGAGGTACACAACTAGTTAATGGCAGAGCTAGGACTTAAACCCAGGCCTTCTGATTCCAAGGTCAGGACTCTTTTCTGTTATACCACACTGTGGTTTGGGTGGGGTTTATGTCTGAAGAATGAAAAACAGGCAGCTGGCAAAGACTCTTTCCCTTCCCTGACATTTGCTTAAACAATAAGCTAAGTAATCTTTTTGGATAAATTAGAAGTTTCAGCAATTTAAAGATAATATCTGGTCCTTAGGAAAGTTGAGTAGGGTGGTTGCCCCCAAATAAACACAGTGACTTTATAAAATTCTCTAGGGGGAAATAAAAGAAAGAAAATTATCTGAGATAGCTAAGGCTCCAGAAAACACTTTACAGACAGCTCCACACTTCCCTCATCCTTTTATCCCCCCACTCCCCATTAAACTCAGCCCACACAGACGGGAATTACTGGCAGCAGCTGGATGTCTGCTTCCTTTGCAAATAAGAAGAGACTATTTCTGATTTTTTCTCTTGCAGTTACAGAATTTAAACTAATCAACACTGATCTAATACCTATTATATGCAAAATACCTTACTAGGTATTGGGGATACAAATGAAAAAATAAGGTCTTCATTTGAGGGGTTTTAGGTTGATTGCAGCCTCATAGCCCCACTCCCCTTTCCTTATGTATCTGCAGCTCCTGCTGGCCTTACTTCTCTCCTTGAATTGTTCCTTATGGAGAGAGTGACAGAGCCTTTTTTTTTTTTACATAGTTTTGGAAAGAAAGGGTTATGGTTTCTTATTTGGGGTCTTGGCAAGCTCTCATTTGCAATGGAATAGAAGTCACTGTGATTACATAAAGGATTGGTATCTACACATTGTGACATACCCTCTTTGCTTTCTCTCTTTCTTCCTCTGACCTTGCTGTTTATATTTCTGGGAAAGAGAAAAAAGCATCAGGGGTGACTGGGGACCAGATGGAGAGGCGGAGACATCATGACAAGTGCTGGCCAGAAGCCATGGTGCCATGAGGAGAGTCTCTGTGCCTGGAGCAGAGGTGGTGATCAGGGGGAAGTCGTTTCCTTACAGAAAAGATCCAGAGTTACTGAAAATGCCAGACATAATAATGTCTCCTGTTGGACTGGTGAGCTAAGGAAATGATTTCCCGTCTTAGTCCATGAGTCTGAGACAGGGAGGGGGAGCACCCCCCACTTCCTTTTTTCATGAACCATGGATGTGTGTAGTAGGGATTTATCACTCTCACAGTTAAAGATTTTGGGAGGGAAATAGGAAGATGGCTAGGAGATGGTTAGAGATGAATAATTCCATTAGGACCAATTGGTCTAGCTTCTTCATATATTTTAATATTATCCTGGGCTTACAAGCCTGGTACATTTATATGAGGGGAGACTTTTACAGTTTAGGTGAAATGTCTTGCCCTCAGTAGGAGAGCTCATTCATCTTTATATTGTCCGATATGTTCTAGTCTATATAACTTCTCTGATTTATGTTTGCTATCCATTAGGATAAATAGGCTTAGTTGATATTCACTATGTGTGATGGCCTTTGTATAATTAGCATTTGTTGGGAAAGAGCCAAGTCTTCAGATATAGATTCCCCATTAAGAAATGGTGACCAGCAAAGTGGCTTAAACCTAAGAACAAATCATTTTTGCTAGACTAGCAATATTTAGGGTGACAAATAGATTTAATTCTAGTCTGGTATCCCAGATGTAAGGAAAACACAATAAACCAGGCTCCTGGTCCCAATTTCCTCTCTTCTAGGCAGGAATCAAAATCTCTCAGGGAAGAATGGGCAAAATTCCAGAGATATCTATTCATGTCTCCCTGTGGAGACAAATTAAGACAAACCCAGGTGGACATTTACATAGCCCACACAGGCAACACATACCCTACATTAATATTTTGAGTAACATTCCGTTTCACTTCCTAGATTCAGTTTGGATTTGGACAAAAAGAGTTAGTTAATCAAAGATGCTTTAGTGATACTATGGTCACATCCTGGCCTGCAGAAGTACAAACAGCAAAGTCAGAGGAAAGATGAAAAGAAGCAAAAAGGGAGTGTTATAGTGTACAGATACCATTGCGTTATGCTATCACAGTGACTTCTTTGACATTACAAATGAAAGTCCCCTGAGCTCCCACATGAGCAGCCATTATCCTCTCATACCAGAATCATAAGGATGATGGGGTGAGGGGAGATGGGTAGCACAATATATTTGTGTTTTTCATTCCACAACACCTTCAACATTGACTATTGCCATTTTTGCCATCTTTGCCAATTTTCAGGGTACATGGTAAAATTTCAGAGTTGTTTTGATTTGCATATCTCTTATTACTAGTGATCTGTAACATTTTTATACATGGTGGGAATACTTTGCAATTCTTCTTTTAAGAACTGTTTTTCTACATCCATCAATAATTTATCAGGGAATGGTTATTAGTCATATACATACATATATATGTGTATATATGTACACATGTATGTGTGTATATATGTATGTGTGTGTATATATACATATGTATGTATGTAGGATGCCAAATACTTATCAGAGAAATTTGATGCAAAGATTTTTCCCACCCGACCACTTTCCTTCTTACCTTAGATGCATTTTTAATGTCATCCGTACAGAATTTTTTCAGTTTCATGTAATCAAAGTCATCTATTTTATTTTTTTGTAATTACTTCTATCTCTTGTTTGGTAAAGAATAAATCTCCTACTCATAGCTATATATCTCCTACTCAAAGGCATATAATTTATTTCCCTTCTAATTTTTTTTAATAGCATAATCTTTACTATTAAGGTAATATATCCATTTAGAATGTATTGTGGAATATTGTGTAGGTGTGGCTCTAAATCTAATTTCTGCCAGACTACTTTCCAGTTTTCCCAAATTAGGAGTTTTTTTCTTAGGTAATTTATATTTTCTACTTTATCAAACACTGAATTATTGGATTCCATTGTTTCTGATACTCCTTGTTTAGTCTATTACATTGCTTTCTCTGTGTTTTAAACAATACCAGATGGATTTGATGACTGCTTTTTAATAATATTGTTTGAGATATGAAAGTGCTATTTTCCCTTCAGCTTTAGTTTTTTCATTATTTTCCTCAATATTCTAGATCTTTTGCTTTTCCAAATGAATTTTGTTATTATTTCAAGTTTTATAAAATATTTAGCAACATACATTCTTTTAAAAAAATTTCCCAATTATATGTAAAAAAATTTTTAACCTTGATTTGTTGAAAATTTGAGTTCCAGGGATGGCTAGGTGGCTCAGTGAATAGAGCACCAACCCTGGACTCAGGAGGACCCAGTTCAAGTCCAGTATCAGATACATAACACTTACTAGCCACGTGATCTTGGGCAAGTCACTTAACCCCAATTTTCCTGCCTTCCCCCCACTCCAAAAGAAGCAAAAAAACCAAAACAAAACCTGAGTTTCAATTTCTTTCCTTCTATTCTGCCCCTCTCCACTCCTTGAGAAGGCAAGCAATTTTATTTTTTTATGTTTTTTTTTTTTTTATTTTTGGAGGGCAATTGGGGTTAAGTGACTTGCCCAAAGTCACACGGCTAGTAAGTGTGTCAAGTGTCTGAGGCCAAATTTGAACTCAGGTCCTCCTGATTTTAGGGCCAGTGCTCTATTCACTGCGCCACCTAGGCACCTCAGCAAGCAATTTTATATTGATTGTACATGTGAAGTCATGCAAAATATATTTTCATATTAGCCATGTCACAAAAGAAAAACATACCAAAAAAAAAAAACAAAGGGAAACACAGAAAGTTAAAAAAAAGTAGAGCATACATTTTAGTAGAAGAAGACAGCACCTCTAGGTGAGTGATGAGTAGGGAGGGTTATTTTATCCTGGGCAGGTGAAGAAAGGTGGCCAGTTTTATACTTCCGTAATGATTAAAAACAATATCCTCATTCTTGTTCCCCAAGTAGTCAAGAATTCTCCAGCAGAATCAACCTTGAAACAACTCTGGTGGCAGTGCAGCTCTGAAGAAATAATTCAACCATAGCCAACTAGGGCAGGAATTCAGGTGTTTTGTAGGAAAGAAAAGTGATCAGGGAGGCCAAGAGGTTCTGAGCAACCAAGTCATAATAAAACCAATATTTCCTTTACTTCCTGTGAAAAACAAAAGGGTTGGTTTAATTCAATTCAATAAATATCTATGCAGTTCATACTTACAGGGTATATACATTTGTTCAGAGTCTAATAGGTGCAAGGTGATGAGGTGGTATGATACAATGAACAGAGTACTGGCTTTGGAATAAGAAAACTGGGCTTCAAATCCTGAGTACATCAATTACTGCCTCTGTGGCCTTGGGCAAGTTACTCGACCTCCTTGGTCTTCAGTTTTCTCACCTGTAAAATTAGGGAAATAGAACAGAATAACTGGGCTGCCTTCCAATTCTAAATTTATGATCCTATAAAGAACATAATTAAACAAACATTTGAAAACACCTGTAATGTGCAAGGTACTGTCCTAGAAGCTAGGGACGCAATGACCAAAAATAAAATAGGCCCTGCCCTCTAGGACCTTAAATCCTGTGTTGGAGACGGGTGGGGGAAGACTACAACATGGACAGAGATAAACATAAGGAAGTTTGAGGAGAGAGAGAACGCTCATGAATGGAAGAGAGGATCAAGAAAACCTTCATGGAGGAGATGGCAGGCACCTGGGCTAAACGTTGAAGGAAAGGAAGGATTCTGAGAATTGGAGATGAGAAGGCAGGAGTCTTTGTTTGATGAGTTTGGGAACAAGTTTGAATGGAACGTAGCTTGATCCATGAAGTGGATCCTATAGATGATAAAACAGCAGATTGGAGTAAAACCCTGACCCTGTGAAGGGCTTTAAATGCCAGGCTAAGGAATTTATATTTTATCCAGTATAATCTGACCCACTCCAGAGCTACTATAAGCCCTCTCAGGATTGTTGGATACCTTAAGGAGTTGGCAGTTGTCTCTTTTCTATTTGCCATTGTTTCAAGCCCCTACAAGCTATGTCTTTTTTCCCATCCCCTACCACTATTGTTGCTGTTAAGTCATTTCAGTCCTGTCTGACTCTTCATGACCCGATTTGGGATTTTCTTGACAAAGGTACTGGAGTGGTTTGCCATTTCCTTCTCCAGTTCATTTTCCAGACAAGGAAACTGAGGCAAACAGGATTAAGTGACTTCCTCAGGATCACACAACTACTAAGTTTCTGAGGCCAGATTTGAACTCATAAAGATGAGTCCTCCTGATTCCAAGTCCAAGGCTCTATCTATCCATCATTGTTAGGCAACAGAAATTGCAGTTCCAATTACAGCCCCCAGTTCCACTTAACCACTTAACATCAATTAGCTTTTACAAGCAGTCATTCACTTCAAAGATGTAACAAGAGCAAAGGACCAGGATACAGTGCCTCAGGGCCACACTCTTCCCTATACACCCTTTTCTTGGGAGCATGGGCTCATCTTAGCTCAGTTCCTTCATAGCGTTGTTGCCATAGAGTTCATGTCTAGAGGCAACATGTCTGCTGAATAACTCCTAGTCTTAGCTTCACTGGCCTGGGTCCAGAGGGTCATTCTCAAAGGCTGCTCCTTATTCCTGAGAGCATCTGTGTTGGGCAGGCTGCAAAACCCAGCCTGGATGCTGTGATAGTAATGGCAATTAAAGATTCCCCTGTATTGGCTTGGTTTTCAAATTGATTGTGTTAAAATCCAGAGCTTGTTAATCCCACCTATGGGATGGACTTGTTGATGTGAAAAGAGAGTCCTGAACTGGGAGGAGCTGGTGACATAGATTTGGAGAGACAAGAGAGAGGCAGAAGAACTTTTTGGAAGCAGCACCTCGTGGAGGCAGAGAGAGAGACTGATAGAATTGCTAGGGGCCATTTTGAATTGCCCTGGACTTTTGAGATCTGCCCCCTGAGCTGCCAAGGACTGAGGAGACATGGCTGTTTTGCTGGTACTTTGTCTGTCTGTTTTGATGTTGTTTTGCCAGATTTGCCCACTGGTGAAAGACAGTCCTTTTGTTGAAGAAGTCCTGGAACCTGGCTGTTGGCTAAGAGCTCCTGAGACTGTCCTGCAGATAGAGAGTGAATATTGTCCACTGGTGAGGGACAGTGCTGTTGTTGCAGGGGTCTGGGAACCTTTCTGTTGGTTCAGAAGCCCTGAAGAAGGATTTTCTTGTTTTATGTTTACAGAAATCCTGGGAGGGTTTTGCTAATGTTTTCAGGGGTTCTAGGACTGTTCTGCAGACAGAGGATGAATTAATGAAGGGACTAGCAATGTATCTTGTGGCCTTGCTAAGCCTTGTCTCCCCAGGAACTAAGATTGCTGAGAACTTGCCTTGTGTCAAGATGAAGAAAAGACCTCCATTTGGGTATTAAGTGCTGTGCTTAAACTTGATGTAACTCTGGGGTAGATTCAATTGTGATCCAGGGGTGGGGAACTTTTGACCTTTTTGTGCTCTGTGATTGTGATAGTAATGGAATGTGGAGATTCCCCTGTATTGGGCTTGGTTTTCAAATTGATTGTATTAAAACCCAGAGCTTGTTAACCCCACCTGTGGGATGGACTTTTTGATGTGAAAAGAAAGTCCTGAACTGGGAGGAGCTGGTGATGTAGATTTGGAGAGACACTAGAGAGAGGTGGAAGATCTTTTTGGAAGCAGCACCTCGTGGAGAGAGAGAGACTAAGAGAATTGCTGGTGGCTGCTTTGAATTGCCTTGGACTTTTGAGACCTGCCCCCTGAGCTGCCAAGGACTGAGGAGACATGGCTGTTTTGCTGGTACTTTGTCTGTCTGTTTTGATGTTGTTTTGCCAGATTTGTCCACTGGTGAAAGACTGTCCTTTTGTTGAAGAAGTCCTGGAACCTGGCTGTTCGCTAAGAAGCCCTGAGACTGTCCTGCAGACAGAGAGTGAATACTGTCCACTGGTGAAGGACAGTACTGTTGTTGCAGGGGTCTGGAGACTGTCCTGCAGACAGAGTGAATACTGTCCACTGGTGAAGGACAGTGCTGTTGTTGGAGGGGTCTGGGAGCCTTTCTGTTGGTTCAGAAGCCCTGAAGAAGGATTTTCTTGTTGTATGTTTACAGAAATCCTGGGAGAGGGCTTTGCTAATGTGTTCAGGGGTTCTAGGACTGTTCTACAGACAGAGGATGAATTCATGAAGGGACTGGCAATGTATCTTATGGCCTTGCTAAGCCTTGTCTCCCCAGGAACTAAGATTGCTGAGAACTTGCCTCGTGTCAAGATGAAGAAAAGAGCTCCATTTGGGTATTAAGTGCTGTGTTTAAACTTGATGTAACTCTGGGGTAGATTCAATTGTGATCCAGGGGTGGGGAACTTTTGACCTTATTGTGCTCTGTGATTGACAAATGAAGGTACTTTACCTATGTTTGGAAAATAATCTCCATTTGAGAAGAGGGGTTTTGTGGTGGACCAAATGAAGGTATAGCCTAGGGGTGGAGTAGTATTTAGAACAGGGACTTTGTAATTGATTGAATGATTGGAAAGTCCTGGGGTGGGGTAGTCCTTGGAGATTATTTAATCACACTTAGTAAATGCTGTATTTTGAATGATGTCATGTTT